>NC_080394.1:33062007-33383751 GCF_028751815.1 Salvia miltiorrhiza | reverse complement strand
CAATGAAATTAACAAATATATAGCGAAACATAACATTAACAGTAACTAACAAACATAACAAATTTGCAATCAAATTCAACAAAAATGTGCATTTACATTTATTCATAAGCATCACTACTATCATCATCACTATCGTTAGATGTCAACGGGGGATCATCGTCTTCGGTAACCTTCACGAAGCCTAACCCCTCGATTTGATTCAAGATTTGTATTCCTGATCTTTGTTCTGGTGGACCAACATTGCATGTCTTATTTCTCAAGAATGAAGTTTTGTTTCTCCTAAACACATGGTTAGGAGGTAAGAACTTCCGATGATTATCAAACCACGATTGTTTTCCACTCATCGGCAAAGTGAATGCTTCTGTATTCTCCATGCAATGTGGACATGCCAATTTCCCAGCTGTACCCCACCCAGACAACATAGCGTACGCTGGAAAATCACTGATAGTCCATATCAGAGCTGCTCGCATCTGGAAATTTTGCTTCAACGATATGTCGTAAGTGTTCACACCAACCTCCCACAGAGATTTTAACTCGTGTATCAATGGCTGTAAGAATACGTCCAACTTCATCTTTGGGTTTGATGGGCCAGGCACGAGGACTGTGAGGAACATGAATTGTTCTTTCATGCACAACCACGGAGGTAGGTTATACGGCGTGACAATAACTGGCCAAGAAGAATATTGACGCCCTGATTGTGCAAATGGGGCAAAACCATCTGTAGAGAGGCCCAATCTCACATTTCTGATCTCCTCGGCGAATCCAGGAAAGACTGAATTCAAATGTTTCCATGCCGGAGAGTCAGCCGGGTGGCGCATTATCCCATCGTCTGTGGAGGTCGCATGCCACCGCATATGTTCAGCAGTTGCAGGAGATGCAAACAATCTCTGCAATCGGGGCATCAAGGGAAAATAGTGCATCTGTTTGGCGGGCACTTGTTTCTTTCTGCGACTCCCAGATGCACGCAAGCTGTCCTTATATCGTGATTGGTCACAGAACATACAACTATGTAGCTCACTAGTTTCCCCCCAATACAACATGCAGTTATTAACACAGCAATCGATCTTCTCTACTGGCAAACCCAAACCACGTAGATTTCTTTTCGTACTATAGAAGTCTTCTGGACAATTGTTACCCTCTGGTAAAGCAGCTTTCATCATCGAAGACATCTGATTGTAAGTCCTCTCTGACATGTGGCTTTCAGTCTTTATGCTCATGAATTGAGTCATCCAGCTTAATTGTGTGTACGTGTCACATCCTGCGTACAATGGAGTATCCGCTGCATCCAACATGTTATAAATCTGTTGAGCGTCATTATTGGGCGGTTGCTCCAGATTTGGAGGATCTTGATAATTACTAGGTCCAGCATGGTCATGCACCATCCTTTCGTAGTTATTGTATAATCCATCATCCTCATTCATTATAGCATGTTCTCTCGGCATATACAGCGGTGCTTCCCCGTGACAAACCCAAACTTTGTAATTCAGGACAAATCCACGCCTACTAACATGTTTTCTGACCGTAGGTACATCTAAATACGCTTGATTCTTGCACTTCTTACACGGGCACCTAATGTTACCTTGTCCATCTGTGTACGCCGTTTGATTGAACGCCCACTCAAGGAAAAACTCAAGCCCCGTTTCAAATGCAGTACGATCATTGTATCTCGCGTACATCCACATACGATTATCACTCATTCTTGCAAATTCTAATTGAAAAAAACAAATAAAATATAATAAATTACTTGAAATCTAACAAAATTTCGACAGCATAACCCCACTATCCTAACTACCAAGTGCTCGACTCTACCAGCAACTATAGTGACCATAGTGGTCCTAATTTACTAAGCCTATACTAGGTCTACCCGGCACCCCAATGTCGAAGCAATAATACAATACAAATAAAAGCAATAAAAATCATGGTAATTAAATTAAAAACAATCATTTGTTGGGAGAAGATCCTTAAGAAATTGATTAAATCTATCCCACAATATATATATATATATATAATAATATAACATTTCATAAACACATAGCACATAACATTTAATTTAACAAAATTATCCAACATATATAAATTATTCTAACAAACAACTTAAACTAATTGATTAAAATTAATATAATTTAAAATTAATCATGCTTCATAATTTAAAATTAAACTAACAACATATATTAAATGGATTAATATAATTTAAAATTAATCATGCTTCATATAATTTAGTTATAAACAAAATCAATTATAAATTAATTAACTATATATAACAAATAAATCTATTTAATTAATATATAATTAAATACATAAATAAATTCATAATTAAATAAATAAATAAGAGAGCGTACGGTGGTGGTTTCCGGTGGGTGTCGTGAAGAAGACGGTGAAACGAGGTCGTCGAACTACAATAAATAATATAAGTGAAGATTATATAATTATATATATATAATTAAAATTAATGACATATATATATATATATATATATATATATATAGATCTAGAGAGAGAGAGAGAGAGAGAGTTACCTGCTAGGGCGGCGGCGGTCGGCGGCGGCGGTCGGCGGCAGCGGTCGGCGGCGGCGGCGAAGCAGCCGCAGGGGAGAGGGGGGTGGATTTTCGTGTGTGTGTGCGGCGCAGAAACTGAAAAAAGAAGGATCCCCGCTGCCCTATATTTTAACGGTTACCGACGGCAAATGCCGCCGCTAGCTAGCGGCGGCAATTTTGCCGCCGTTAATTCTATAAAATAAATTAATTAATGTGTATTTTAACATTAAGGGCGGCGTCGCCGCCGCTAGCTAACGGCGGCGAATTTGCCGTCGGTAGCTGGCCGGTAAATTCGAAAGTTCGGGTCGCCTGGACTGCCGCCGCCGTTAGCTACCGACGGCAAAATAGCCGCCGGTAGTTTTCGCCGGTAAAAACGCATTTTTTGTAGTGTATTAATCCTAACTACCAGTTTAATCTAGTCCTGATGAGAGATAACAAAACTCACCATATATTCTTGCCAAAACAATATATGATAATAGATTAATATACTTTCTATTGTCCGTAAGTATCAAGAAAAAATAATCATATTTCTGTAGATTTCATTAAAGTACAAGCAAGTATCATATTTTACACGATAAAGCAATTTAAGAACAAAACAATCATCAAACACTCAATTTCCTACAAAATTGATATCATAGGAACATTAAAAATCTATACCTATTATAAAGGAGCCTTATTTTACAAAATTTGATTTGCCTATTATATCCCTCATATATATATACTTAATTTAAGGTCAATTGTGTAATTTAATATATTATACATATAATATATCTATAAATATATTATGGTTTATCTTTTATATTTTAATAGTTATTTAAGTAGTAGTATCCATTAGGACTCTTCATCATATAAGTTACTATTTTTTTATTATATAACTTTAATAATTTAGAATTAAAAAATACAAAGAATTACAATTTTAATTTTGCTAGAATCTTTGAAATTAAAATTAATTAAGATGAAACCAATAAAATAAATATGAAGACAAAATTATGTGATGTTAATTAAATAAAACTAAAATTTTATTTTAATTTTATGAGTTCTATAACATTATACGTTTAAAATACTAATCAATAATTGGTTAAAAAAATACACTAAAAATGATAAATATTGCTATAAAATAAAATAAAATATAAATTTACACGCATAACAATTTATTCATTAAAATAATTCTTTCGCACGTCATCTCTGCTAATCATATAAAAATGAGTGTTATCAAGCTACCATGAGTTTCATACATGTGCCTATTGCACATAAAATGATAACTTTTCAATTTTAAATGAGAGTGAACGTGGATTTTAAAGTTCACATAAAATCATACTTTGTAATCCTTCAAAGTCAGCGTCAATTTTGAAGAAGAATCAGTTTTAATTTTATTTTAAGTATAAATAAATGTAATGTTATCATTATTACTTTTTTACTTGTCATAAAAGTATTTGTTCTACCCAAAATAACTATAAAACTCGTACGATTATAAGTGAGGATATTAAAGTTATACACTTTATCAAATTGGCTATTCCTATGTATTACCACGTATATTAATGTGTATTTAATGATGAAAACAATTAAATATATTAATGTGTACTTTTTTTTCTTGCATTTATAAAGTAAAATTAATGATTGCATATCATTATCTGAGTACTCCAATTCTGAATTGTAACTACTAACAGACATATGATCCTAAGATTCAAATTTCTTTAAGTAGAATAAATAAATAATCCCTCCGTCCCACGAATCTTTACACGTTTGATTTTGACACAGAAATTAAGGAGTGTTTTAAGTGTGTAGTTAATAAAGTATAAAAGTGATAAAGTAGGAGAGAAAAAGTAATAAAAGTGATAAAATAATTATTACCTTATTTGAAAATGTGTCAAGATTCGTGGGACGACCCAAAAAAAAAAACGTGTCAAGATTCGTGGGACGGAGCCAGTAGCAAGTGTAAACTATGTAGAAGAGACAAACTAAACTAGCCAAGTGATGTCTAACGATGTTAATGTATTTGAAATCACGTTGATTTAAAAAAAAAATGTTAAAAGATTGCGATTTTCTTATTTTATTTTGTTGAATGAAATCGAAAATCAGTTTCCCACCCCAATTACATATTTACATGCATGGGTGAAGAATACCAAATTATAATGCTTGGATTTATATGACATTTAGCCCCTAATTTTATTAATCATGCACGGACGTATATATGTATATAGTCTTCACCTCTTATATCTATTCACAGATTAGAAATTTAGTGATATATGGTGTTGGTTGTTGTGGCAGCACTCGTACAGGTGTCGATCCAATTGGAATTAATGACACCCCAACCACATCAATGAATTATGTTCTTATAATGTACTAATATTGATATATGCATATATTGAATAATTATTTGACATATATATAGAGAGAAAATATGAAAAATAATGTCGACTACTTTCATCGATCAGCAAGAAAGAAAGAAAAAAAAATGACACATAAGGAAGACAAAAACTGAAAAAAAAGATCTTGCTTTATTTGAGAATTGACAAGTGAATGTAATAATACAGTATTGTAGTGCGACTGGCCTCACTCATTTTCTTATTTTCTCACCACTCTCGTATTGAATTTCAATGTTTTTCTTAAGAAAGAGAGAAAAAAAAAAACTAAATACATCAACAAAAACCCACAAGAATTAAAATAAGTACACCTTTTTTTTTTCTCTTTCCTTGTATACATTTTTTTTGGTTGCTTGGATGCAGTTCTACTCTTGCACTGTCGTTGGCAAGAGTAGATGAACACATCTCAAGAAACTTTTTTTTTTTTTTTTTGAAATGGAAGAATGTTGAAATTAATTAGAGATGAGAAGATTTGGTAGTGCATTTATAATAAAATAGGAATGAATTAACGGAAGCATTCGGGTGTTAGGGAATGGTCCCTTTTATAGTCCCTGCAGTAGTCATATGCCAAATAGTGAGTTTGCACCCAGTGCATAGCGCTGCTCTGCTGGGCCGTGAGGCGGCCGGAGCGGTAGGGCGATCCGGAGACGGGGCGGCAGCGCGGCGGGGAGTAGGCAGAGCAGCCGGTGGCCTTGAAGTTGGTGAATTTTCCGACAAAGGGTTGGTAGCGATAATCGGCCTTATATTTGCCATCCTCTGTGGCCCATGATGATGCGTCCCATATCGACCCATACACCCACATTGGCCTTAGTGGAAATGTTGCTACACTCTTCTTTGGATACCTCCTTATCGGCACATCATCCACAAAGAATCTGCAAATTACAAACAATATTATTTATTATTGGAATCAAAATATCATGGTTGAATTGCATTAAATAATTAAAGTGTGTTACGTGATCTCCTTGGGAGTCCATAGAATGGCATAGTGATGAAAATCCTGTGTGGGATCAAACCATAAATGAAATTTCATCTCTCTCCCAATAATTCTCCCATCCCCACTCCCTCTCACATAAACATTTGTTTGAAGGGTGTATGGCTTCCCAAAGGTTGTCCCAAGAAACTCGATGTCCACCTCATCGTGGAACCCCGGATGAGCTTCATTGTTTGAAAGCTGCCAAAATGCACACATATTCATCTACTTAATTAATTTTGGAAGGAAGTAAATTAAAATGAGTAGTGAAGGTGGATCTCACATAGAAAGCTGTAATAACTCCGGCTGTATAACCGGGTTGGAGCTTAATGGAGGCTCCAAAGTAACCGGAACGAAACGGTTTAACCGACTTGAACCCGCTTCCTGCCAACAAGGAGTATATATTAAGTAGTTATAATGAAGTGATGATCGAAATTAATAAAGGTACCAGAGTTTCTGTCGAGCCAAATAGTGACGCCATTGTTGTCGACACTCTGGTGAGCAGGGCCCCAAAGATTCCTATAGCCTTGGTAGAAGCTCATGGTGCGATAACGGGAGCTAGGGTAGTAGCCCGGTGAGGGAGGCCATTCAGCTGCATTGATCAGCCTCAGGGAGATGATGATCAACACAACAACAACATTAACTACTGGAGATGGAGAAGAAGCCATCACTATTCACTGTGGGGAGAGAGTGCTAACTTAAATGTGAAGATGGGATTGGATATAAATAATACAAAAATGGTGGGCCCACATGGACAAGTCAGTAATTTTGGCTTCTCGTGCCAGTCTAACTCAGCCTATGCTATACCTCAATTTTTGTGGTCATCAATTTCTTATGCTTATGGCTTCACCGAGAAAGAAATGTGAAATCTGCATTCGAATTCTGAATGTGAGCCTGAGGGTATTGTGTTTTCGCAAATTCCATTCCATTGGGTGACAATTAGTAGTCTTCTCAACTAGATACGGACTTTTATAATATAATATACAATAAGATTTTTGTGAAAGTGAAAGTGAAAGTGGTGTATGGAGATGCAGAGAGTATGTAACAAGAAAGGTAATTTCCGGAAATGAAGGCATCTTCATTTTGTGAAATCATTCCCCATCTGCATTACACATCAATACACCAATTATTTGTCTCAACACTACTGTTACAAACTTGCCTTTACATCTATCCGATCCTTTGCTGAAAGCAACATTTATCACTGTCTCATCCTTTAAAGCTACGATTCTCATATTACACACTCCACTATATGTCTCATTTTTACCTCGATCTCTCTCTCTCAATATTACTAGTTACTAGCCATGACCACATCCACATTTGTGGGGTCAGAAAATTTAAGGTTCTGAGAGCTGGTAATAACAAAGGTTGAGAACTTAGTCTTACCTAAAATGTAAAAAAAAAAAAAATGGGAACTTAGAGCAAATTTTCTTTCATGGAGTAGGGACAATGGTATCTTGATTTTGAGTTTGAAGATATGATTTTGATTTTCTGCCCGTGCATTTCAACATTCATATAAATTGATGAATATGATTTTTCCTGAGATTTAGACACTTTGGCCGGTGATTTTTCACTGAACTTAGTCCAAGTACCCCCCCCCCCACACACACACACACACACATATATATATATATATATGGGTGCGGTTATAGTGAGAACCACAATTATCGTGAGAACATAAGAACCAATAAAATTACTGCATCTGCTATACAAATTAATGCATCCGCTATTAAATTTAATGCATCCGAAAAAAATAATTTTTTTGCTCCCTTCAGGATTCGAACCCAGCACCTGCTTCCATCCACCAAGATGATGCATCCACCGTTGACCTTGATGATCGAATGGCTTAAAATGGTTCTCCGTTCTTATTTTATTAGTGGTTCTTATTTGAACCTCTCCCTTTATAGGTATATATATATATATATATATATATATATATATATATATATAGGGTGTGGTTCTAGAGAGAACTACATTATTTGTGAGAATGGGAGAACCATCAAATCTAATGCATCCACTGTAAAAATTAATGCATTCGCTGTTAAAATTAATGCACTAAAAAAATAAAAAAAAAAATGCTCCCTTCAGGATTCGAACCCAGGATCTGCATTCATCCAACAAGATGATGCATCCACCGTAGATCTTGATGATCGAATGGCTAAAAATGGTTCTCCGGTCTTCTTTTATTTATGGTTCTTTCTTGAACCTCTCCCTATATATATATATATATATATATATATATATATATAGATGTTTTTTAAATGGTTTTTCATATTACAATTAATTTGATTTGAGAGCTTGTCTGAGAAATACAAAAAATGATAATTTGATATGGACTAATGGATAGACTTTTTATTTATTTATTTATTTTGCATGATGAGTATATATGCGTTGTAATGTGTATTTGGTAATGAATTTTGTTCATATATACTTATCATTTAGCGATCCAATATATTATTTTATGTCAATTTGGGACCGAAATATTGAGCCCTCAGAATTTGTTTTTTTTTTTTTCTTATTTTTTTTAATTATTTTCTGAATGATGCCGACGCTTACACAAGTTTCTTCCAAGTATTTAACAATTATGTTATTTCATGTTTTTGTATTATTTATTTTCTGAATGATGCCGACTTTTACACAAATTTCTTCCAAGTATTTAACAACTAATTTTTCATGTTTTAGTATTTTTATTTTATTTATATACACGTCCGCCATTATTATTGCATTAAAGTACATATATATAGAGCCAACGTTATTTTTTCCCCTTTCTTTATACATCTAATTAAATTGTTCTAAAAACTCATCAAAGAATACACTGATCGAATTCTTGTGAAGAAGAGATAAATCATATACCTAACTCTAATACTTCAAAACAAAATGTCATAAACTAGTATGATCGAATCAATTGCATGAAAAAAAAAACAAAAAAAACTCCATAAGTAAGTGGCGGAAAAACATGGGGATGCTACTTTGTCGAAACAAAGATAATAGATGAAAAAATAAAACAATACGTGGGAGTATAAGTTTTTTCTCCTACCACATGTTATCATTGGATATAGGAAAATCGTGCAGTGGCAGGAATTGAATAGAAACGAAAAAAACAAATGAGAAAAAATAAAAATAAAATGAATAGATATATGTAGTGGCAATCATTCCATAATTTATAACAACTTTAATTTATTCAAATTATACATTCAGTGAATCTGAAATTATTTCTCCATATTTTCTGAAACGTACGTATTTGATATTTCTGACAAATACATTCCCCAAAACCATTTGTATACTTGAATATAATGTAGAAAATATATCCACCCTACCCACTTGATCAATACACTAGTAAAGTAACGATTGCAACAACTGAAAAGTTACCTATCCAATTGCATATGTCGCACACACAAAAAGCAAACGTGCAGCACAAAGTATCAACGAAAGTAACAACACTGAACACAAGAGTTGTTCACCCAGTTCGGTGATAAAACACCTACGTCTGGGGGGCCACGCCCAGGGTAAATTATCCACTAGTGAAGATAAGATATTTACAGGACTTATGCGACAGACTCTCTAGCCTTCTAGCCTCAATATCTTCCCAAACCCTCACAACGATGAATAATTGAGAAAAGAACAACGATCTAATCTCTAAGCGTGAATGAACCTCACTCACCACCAACACCCACGAAAATAACATCCACCAACAGGCTAGAGAAAGCAACAAACGAATAAGAAAACACTACCCCAACAGATTGCTCAATAAACCCACGAAAAAGCAATCGAACAAGATCACACACACTCACGAAATTGTATGATCTGAAACCCACGAAATTACTCTCCAATATGTAGAAGAACATCAAAGAAATCAGCCACCAAAAACGTCCTAATTCTCTTCCTTAAATAGGCAAACCCTAGAAAGAGTTATATCTTGAGTAGAACTCTAGTAAAGATGATATACTCAATCTATAATCATAAACCCTCAATATTTCGAGCATATAGCTGATATAATGTGAGATATATCCATAAGAGACGTGATATACTCAAATACTAATGAGCTGGAAAATCGCAAAGCTGAAAACCCGTAATGAACAGTACTCCCGTAATGAACAGTACCAGCCGAAGTATCAACTCTGTCAGATACTTTGAGAGCAACACTAGTAAATTTGTCTACATAATGACAATAACCAAACATGAGTATCAAATACTCAACAAACTCCCCCTTTGTCATTGATGTAGACAAAACACCAAAGCACCAGCAGAACCTCAACAGAATCAACAAACAACAAGATCACACCATAAGCAAGCATTATAGTTGCTCCCCCTCAATTCACAAGCTTCGCATAAGCAGCTCCCCCTTAATCATAAGCTCTCCCTTAAATCATCAATCATAAACCAAGAGATAGCATCAGATAAACAAACCTCCATCAACCAACAAACACACCAAAAACGAATATCAGCCACTCACTCCCCCTTTTTGTCAGACATCAAGGACAAGGAAGATCATACATCCCCATCAGAAAAAAAAAAAAAAAAAAAACAAAGACCATCAACAAATAATCAAGAGCATTATCATCTAGGAAGAATCATCATAGAGTAGCAGCAACAACAGTAGAGTACCAAACGATACTTCTCCCCCTCACATCAAGAGCAAATAGAGGATGTATCACAAAAAGATCAAGCAATTAGCAGACCATTTCCATGAACACCATTAGCTAAACCAGAACCAACTCCACGTCGAAAGGAATGAGAGATACTAACAGTACCTTTTCCAGTCATACCAGTCTCATCGTCTGTTCCAATGACTTTACTTTGAACTCCATCACCCAAAGTAACTCCTTTCTCGGATACAGTCTTGATATTTGTCAATAAACTCTTGTTTCCAGTCATATGCCTTGAGCATCCACTATCAAGATACCATTTATCTTGCGCGCCTGACCAAGAAGAAGTACGAACAACATAACTTCTGTGATTTCTGTAGGAGGACTTTCTCAAGTTTTTGAAATTTGCCTTCCTGTCAGCTATAAGAAATCTGCAACGAGGTCGAATGTGGCCGCGCCTTTGACAATGATGACAAACTGGAACAAACTTAGATGGAAGGTTCCTTTTAGGAGGCAAGTTTCTGTACGAGGCATGGGCAATATGAGCATGAGGAACATCTTTAGAAGGATTACAAACTTTGTTTGTACTCAAAATCTCATCTTTTGGAACCCATTGTTTCTTGTGAAATCCAATACCAGCTTTATCATCTGTATTCTGCCCTTGTTCCAGAATTTCATCAAATTTTTCAGTTCCAGAATTCATCATCTTAACTAGTTTCTGGTGATGTTCGAGTTCACTAATTTTTAACTTTATTGTTTGTTGTAGAGCATCAACATCTTTCTGAAGACTATCTGATAAACCTTTAAACTCATCTCTCTCCTTCGTGACAACTCCAAGCTTGACAGAAAGCGTTTTGTTAACTTCAAGCATAGCCAAACATTTTTGATACATAAGCTCATAATTTTGCACAAGATAATCTTCATCAGGATCCACAACATCATCATCTTTCAGCATATCTTGGGTTGACTCAGAATTCTTTAGATCATTCAATTTGACAGTAAATGCCACAACATCAATATCAGTTTTCTCCGAAGTTCGCATCAAAGTAGTTACTTCATCTGATACTTTGTTTGGCTCACTATCACACTTGACATTCACAGATTCAGAATCAGTTATTTCTTCAAGCTTTAGAGGATCCTCATACTTATTCACCTGTTTCAGAGTTCTTACTACCAGAGCAACAGTTTCCTCATCAGAACCACTCCCGCTTTCATCCGTTTCTTCATCACTTTGAGACACGTTGTAGGATTTGTTATGCTCCTTGAGTTTCTTCAGGGTATTGGCGCATTCGGATTGAGTATGACCAAATCCATGACATTCATAACATTGAATGCTTGTCATAGAAGAATTTTTCTCACTCTGCATGTGGTTCGAATTATTGAAATCCTTTTGAGTCCCTCTTTTCTTCTTGAACCTATTAAATGCCTTTCCAAATTTTTTAGTAAATAAGGCAAACGATTCCACCAGATCATCTGTATCAAAGTTCGTCACTTCCGTTTTGCAGCTTTTGGACTCCACCGCCAGAGCAATGCTCTTTCTTTTATCATTCTTCCCAGTCCTTATGTTCATCTCAAACGTTCTCAGTGATCCAATCAACTCTTCAAGTTTAATATCAGTCACGTCATGCGCTTCATCAATAGTTGTGACTTTATAATCAAACCTTTCCGGTAAGGAACGCATCACCTTTCGAACAAGTTTTTCTTCAGGTATTCTTTCACCCAATGAAAAGCTCTCGTTTGCAATAGCAAGAATTTTACTATGAAACATAGTGATAGTTTCATGCTCGTCCATCTTTAACTCTTCGAACCTCGAAGTCAGTTGTTGAAGCCTCTGTTTCTTTACTTTAGAATTTCCTTCGTATGTGTTTTGAAGTACATCCCAAGTTTCCTTCGTAGTAGCACACATAGAGATCAGAGTAAATACCTCCATGGAAACAGCATTCTGAATAGAATTTAGCGCCTTTTGATTTGCATTCGATGCAGCCAATTCTTTGGTCGTCCACTTGGTTCTAGGTTTCTCTTTTCCTTCATCATCCACAGGAGAAGTCCAGCCCTCTTCAACAGAAGTCCATGAATTTTCATCCACTGCTCGAATGAATGAGGCCATTCGATGCTTCCAGTACACATAATTCGTTCCATCCAGTAATGGTGGCCTGACAATTGACCCACTTTCTTTCTGCGAGGCCATCGAGCGCGACAACGGGATAGATTGCGGAAAACACCAAGATCAACACCGATAACTTAGGTGACCCGCTCTGATACCAATTGAAAAGTTACCTATCCAATTGCATATGTCGCACACACAAAAAGCAAACGTGCAGCACAAAGTATCAACGAAAGTAACAACACTGAACACAAGAGTTGTTCACCCAGTTCGGTGATAAAACACCTACGTCTGAGGGGCCACGCCCAGGGTAAATTATCCACTAGTGAAGATAAGATATTTACAGGACTTATGCGACAGACTCTCTAGCCTTCTAGCCTCAATATATTCCCAAACCCTCACAACGATGAATAATTGAGAAAAGAACAACGATCTAATCTCTAAGCGTGAATGAACCTCACTCACCACCAACACCCATGAAAATAACATCCACCAACAGGCTGGAGAAAGCAACAAACGAATAAGAAAACACTACCCCCAACAGATTGCTCAATAAACCCACGAAAAAGCAATCGAACAAGATCACACACACTCACGAAATTGTATGATCTGAAACCCACGAAATTACTCTCCAATATGTAGAAGAACATCAAAGAAATCAGCCACCAAAAACGTCCTCATTCTCTTCCTTAAATAGGCAAACCCTAGAAAGAGTTATATCTTGAGTAGAACTCTAATAAAGATGATATACTCAATCTATAATCATAAACCCTCAATATTTCGAGCATATAGCTGATATAATGTGAGATATATCCATAAGAGACGTGATATACTCAAACACTAATGAGCTGGAAAATCGCAAAGCTGAAAACCCGTAATGAACAGTACTCCCGTAATGAACAGTACCAGCCGAAGTATCAACTCTGTCAGATACTTTGAGAGCAACACTAGCAAATTTGTCTACATAATGACAATAACCAAACATGAGTATCAAATACTCAACAACAACTATAACTAATTAAAATGATTTTAATCTACTAAGAAGATGCCAAAATGGGGATGGAAAGGCTATCTGAAATTAATATTTTGTAGTATCAAATTTATAAGAGGACCATACTAATGAAAAATATCATACTTTCATTCGAAGCAATTTTGATACTACACAGAGGCTGCTGTCCCCATATAATCTATAAGGACATAAAAAACTAGTTTCTCCATTAGGTGAAGCGTGTGCAATAAATAATGCCACCTAACTCACGAAATCATACTAATACTTTATGTACGGACATTATATAAGTTTATTAAGTATTTGCATTTGAAATCGGCGGCAATTCTAAATCCTTTGGTAAAATTCGACAGTTTTAATGATGAGGGACCTCTTTCATGTGACTTTCCAGATTCTTCACTTTTGACTTTCTTTTTGTATGTGCTATTTTCACGCCTTTTGCCCCGAATTAGTAAAATAACATTATACTTAAAAGTATAATTTATTTCATTTGTTCGAATTAGGATGATGGCGTAATTCTTTTTGCCTTATTAAATTATCAATTGTGGTATTAGCAGTATCAGATTATGTTACTAATAAGAAATACTAGTCATTGTTCAAATTACGCTTTGATCAACTGGTGACTATAGTATTTCTTATCATAATTTTATCAATTGTGGTATTAGCAGTATCATATTATGCGCATTGATCAAGATCAATGCGCATTTCTTATCATAGTTTTATAAACATTAGAAATATGTGTAAATACTTTTGCATTAAAGAATTGAAAGTAGAACGAAACATGATTTGTGATGGAAGAATACGTGCTTATATAATTTTCATTTCGAGTTGATTCTAGTGACCTATTTTTTTCGTATTTTGATATAATTTAATTACTTGTTAATTCTTGAGCTAGGTAAGACGATTTTTCCATATTATGTGTCGGCGATATTTTAGCCTAAATTATAATGGGGGAGATTGTTTGTGGGCGTGCTATTTAATGTGAAAATGACAATTGAAAATTATCTGATTTAAACTATTAGGGCAGGAATTTTCTGAAGTCCCAGTCAATTTATTAAATGTTTTAGAGTTTCTTTTTGGGGGGATGAAATGTTTTATAGTCCAATTAAAAGGAATGGGTAGCTTAATTCAAAAAAAAAAAAAAAGGAATCATAGGTAGCTAGAATTGGAGAGCAGTGTCTCCAAGAAGACACCAAGCCGTGCGACCTCCTGTGTGTGAACTGTGAGGTCTCGGGTTCAAACCTCACTGCTCCCCCTCCCCAACTCCCCTAAGTCAAAAATAAATAAAAGAATTGGAGCGCAATTTTAGTTGTCTAGGGCCCGATGATTTTTTTTCTCTCTCTATTATCAATTTGAGATGAAGAAGAAAAAATTAAACTTATGAAATCCGATTTCATTGAAATTAAACTACCTATGAATATGATGACACGCCTAATCTAAGCAATAGTGTACTAGTATAATATTTTAATAAATTTCTCCAATTTCAATTTTTTTGTGTCAATTTTTAATTTACAAATTTTAATTAGCTAACGGTAGATTTGGGGTGGTCGAGAAAGCCCATAGTTGAGACGGGCCTACACCCTGATTTCGGGTATTCAGGCCAAATTCTGAGTTAATTTATGTAGAGCCTCTATATACAAAATAAAATATACGCAACATGAAATTAAATCTCGTTCATCTCCCTTATGAATGCTTTGTTGTTAATACTTGAAAGAAGAGTGATTAAAATGGAATTGAGTGATTAGGGTATTCCTAGGTAGACGAGCAAATGTCATTTCACTTTCACGCCCTAAAAAGCAAGGTATATGGGCTCCAAAATGTTCAAGACAAGCTGTTTGTCTTTATGATCTAACATTAAATGATTAAATCTTCATAAACAAAAATAAGACAGTATCCCAATATAAGGACAACACTGTTAGAACCGGGTACACGATCGAGATATTACAAAAAAAATATTTTGAGATATTACAACGAAAATAATTTGAGAAATTACAACTCAAATAATTTGATACAACTGAAATACACTGTATAAATAAATTATACGTATAAACAAAGTCGAGTCGAGATGAATCTCTTCCCGCAAGAAGATTATCGCCCCGGTAGTGCTCTTCGGTTTGGCGTATCTTCCCCAAAGGTAAAACGACTACGTCTCGTCGGATGTAGCACCACAATCCGGCGAGCTCCGGCGAACTAAATAGGATCAAGAACAGAGCACAAGTGTTGTGCAGAGAGTGAGTGTGAAGGAATGGCAGAATGCAGTATTTGTTGGTGTATCTTCTGCAAGCTTTCCAGAGGTCTATTTATAGACATGTGGTAAGTATGAATTCAAGACTTTGAATTCTACTCCGACGGCTTGAAGATGATGGCCGGTGGGCGCAGTCATTGAAGAAACTCAGCTGCAAAATCGAAGTTGCCATGCAGAAGTCATTGGGCCAAGAATAATTCTGTTGGGCCAATAAATAAAAAGCCCAGTGGAGTTGGTCCAAAAAATAGTTTGGGCCCCAAACACCACCCCAAAGCACCAATTGCCAAGATCCAAGTCCTTGGCCGCGGCCCGTACCCGACCCGCCCGTCCGGCGGCGGCGGCGACGTCGTCGTCCGTCCGTCCGTCCGATCGATCGTCGTCGGCGGCGGCGCGCGTGTGTGTGTGCGCGCGAGGCTAGTACTTAGATCAAGCCCACTAGCAAGCCCACAAGTCAATTTATCAACTCCATGTGCTTTGCTATTCTTATACATGAAAAACATCTCTATGTTTTCCAATGTGGGATAACATAACAAATGTTATTTTTCCTCTTCAACATCCAAACTTTGACATACAATATCTCACTCATCGGAAATCGGTTTTGAGACTTCAAGTATATCACGTTGATCTACTCGAGATGTAGATTAACATCCAATCATTATTTTAATTAAATAATAAATATTTAATTAAATAATAATTTCCAGATATGGCATTAAAACCATATTTCCAACAATCCCCCACATGAGTGAGAAAACAGTATGCGAAAGTATGCAAACACTTAGCTCAGTTCTCTTAAGAAACAACATTGCATTTGGAAAGGTAGCTTGTGGCTTTGAACCTGCCATAGTCAATGTTATCGAGTATACCGGCGGCCTAGTGGATATGGTTCCTTGAACTAGTCCTCCTCGGTGTATACTGAGTCAACAATATTGACACAATATTGCTTCAATCCTTATTCGTTCTCACGTTTGTGTCCATTACTGGCCTTGGAACACCTCTTTGGATTCATAAGTGTTTCAATCGAAGCGGCCCCACTTCACACTTACATAGGTGACTCTTAACTCAAGTATCCTGCTATACTTGTCCTCTTCGAGGAGTTCTAGAGTCATTAAAAGTCAAAGACTTAACCTCACCACGTGCAGGTTTCCGAACACTCACTGTTCTACAAGGAATAGGCAATTCGAGTGTTCAACACACGGATTTTCATAGCTTAGTTGTCCCATTGAACCAAGTTCTTGGGATCCTCCAATCATCATGGTTGGGTTGCCACTATGATTATCCTTAATTTGTGGACTTCAAACCCATTCCCCCTAACAGTTTATACATCTGATCTCGATGGATACTTTTTGTCAAAGGATCCGCTATGTTATCAATTGATCTTATATAATCAATTGAGATAACTCCACTAGTGATCAAATGTCTCACGGTATTATGACGTCGACGAATATGTCTCGACTTACCGTTATACAAATGGTTCTGTGCTCGTCCGATAGCAGCTTGACTATCACAATGAATTATTACGGACGACACAGGTTTCGACCAACATGGAATATCCTCGAGGAAATTTTTAAGCCACTCGGCTTCTTCACCAGCTTTATCCAAAGCTATGAATTCTGATTCCATGGTCGATCTAGCAATACATGTTTGCTTCTTGGATTTCCAAGACACATCACCACCCCCCCACAGTGAATACATAACCGCTCGTTGAAAACGAGTCTTTGGCATCAGATATCCAATTTGCATCACAGTACCCTTCAAGTACAGAGGGTTCCCTAGTATAATGAATCGCATAGTTTTGAGTATATTTCAAATATCTCAAAACCCTTTCAAGAGCTTTCCAATGTTCATTACTAGGGTTAGCTGTAAAGCTGCTCAACTTGTTGACCGAGCATGCTATATCGGGACGAGTGCAATTTGTTAGATACAACAAGCTCCCAATAATCTTCGCATATTCTATCGCGTCAACAGGTTCTCCCTTGTGTACACTCAAATGCACATTAGGTTCCCATGGTGTCTTAGCTATTGGCTTGTCAAAAGCGTTGAATTTCTTTAACACTTTCTCAACGTAGTGAGATTGTGTTATAGTAATACCATCAGGTCTTCTTAGAATTTTAATTCCAAGGATAACATCAGCTAAGCCCATATCTTTCATGCTAAAATTTTTACTTAGCATGCCTTTGGTTTCTTGAATCACTCGGGAATTACTTCCCATGATGAGCATGTCATCTACATAAA
The DNA here is from genome assembly GCF_028751815.1 of Salvia miltiorrhiza. Classification (NCBI taxonomy): domain Eukaryota; kingdom Viridiplantae; phylum Streptophyta; class Magnoliopsida; order Lamiales; family Lamiaceae; genus Salvia; species Salvia miltiorrhiza. The sequence continues at coordinate 33,365,714 of NC_080394.1, read as the reverse complement.
GACAAACAATAACATATCCGTTATTAGAATTCTTAATGTAGACACATTTATCGCACTCATTGATTCTGAATCCATTTGACAACATTACACTGTCAAATTTTAAATGCCATTGAAGCGGTGCTTGCTTCAACCCATATAAAGACCTTTGAAGTTTGCATACTTTGTGCTCTTGCCCAGGTACTACAAACCCTTCAGGTTGCTTCATATATATTTCATCTTCCAACTCGCCATACAAGAACGCAGTTTTCACATCCATTTGGTGAATCTCGAGATTGTGCAAGGCAGCAATAGCGAGAAGCATCCGAATAGATGTTAGTCTGGTCACAGGTGAATAGGTATCGAAGAAATCGTACCCTTCTTTCTGCCTGAAACCTTGAACGACAAGTCGGGCTTTGTACTTATCTATAGTACCATCAGATTTGTACTTCTTCTTTAGGATCCATTTGCATCCTAAAGCTTTACTTCCAGGTGGTAGATCCACTAACACCCAAGTATGATTCTGCATAATGGAATCAATCTCAATATCGATGGCTTCTTTCCAGAGAGCTGCATCTGAGCCAGACATAGCTTCTTTAATCGTCACCGGTTCGCCATCTAGCATCAAGACAACATAATCCGGTCCATAGACATTAGCTTTTCTAACTCGTTCCCCACGTCTCGGTTCTACATCCATAGGTTTAGACCTTGGTCTTTTCCTATTAGGTGGTACATGATTAGAACCTGTGGCATCATCTACTTGAGTAGAATTACTAGCTACTTCCATAGGTTTAGAACCTGTAGCATCACCATCAACTCCATCATTAGAGTTCGATGTACCTTCATCCTTGTTAGGATAGATATTTTCAAAGAATATAGCATTCCTTGATTCTATCGTTGTCCCAACATGTATATCAGGTATCTCCGATCTGTGCACTATAAAACGATAGGCACTGCTATTAAGTGCATGACCAATGAAGATACAATCCACCGTTTTAGGTCCTATTGTAACTTGCTTTGGTAAAGGCACTTCTACCTTGGCTAAACACCCCCACACTTTGAGGTATTTATACGAAGGTTTCCTTCCTTTCCATAGCTCATAGGGAGTTACATCTTTCCCTTTGAGTGGAATCTTGTTCAAGATATAGTTGGCCGTTAAGACAGCTTCCCCCCACATGTTCTGGGGTAATCCTGAACTAATCAACAAGGCATTCATCATCTCCTTAAGAGTTCGATTCTTGCGTTCAGCAACGCCGTTAGATTGTGGTGAATAAGGAGCCGTCGTTTGATGGATTATACCACTTTCGTTGCATAATTCAGCAAACGGAGCTACATATTCTCCACCTCTATCACTTCGAACCATCTTAATTCGACATCCAAGTTGATTCTCGGCTTCATTTTTGAAGTTTCTAAAAGCTTCAATAGCCTCATCTTTACTTTTCAATAAGTAAAGGTAACAATACTTTGTGCAATCGTCTATAAAGGTGATAAAGTACTTCTTGCCACCTCTAGTTTGCACGAACTTTAAATCACAAACATCGGTGTGAATAAGTTCCAATGGTTGAGTGCTCCTTTTTACCGATTTAAACGGTAACTTAGCCATTTTGGCTTCAACACAAACTTCACATTTTTCTTGTGAGTTGTATTCATCAACTTTTAGTAAATTCATTTTTACTAATCTCTTTATAGCATTTAGATTAACATGTCCAAGTCTACAATGCCATAAATCAGAACACTCAATCAAGTAAGCAGAAGAGGTTGATGCATCTTTATTGATCTTAGCCTTGGCAGGCTTACAAGCTCTTACACCAAGTTTGAAAAGTCCTTCGGAGGCATAGCCTTTCCCTAGGAACTTTCCCCACTTGCGTATTACAACATAGTCAGATTTGAAAAACAATTCAAAATCCTTATTCGTAAGCCTAAAGCCCGAAATTAAATTCTTTCGGACAGTTGGAACGTGTAATACGTCTTTCAATGTGATCTCCACGCCCGACGTGAGTTGAAGAATCACATCTCCCATGCCAAGGACTTGGGATGTCCGCTCGCTAGCCTCCATTATCGTTTTGTTTTCCACTTCCTTGTAGTTGTGGAACAACTCACGATTTATGCATATATGAACGGTAGCGCCGGTGTCCACGAACCAAGCGTTAGGATTATCCACATGATTCACCTCGGAGATCATGGCAGCAAAGTCATCGTGGTTCCAATCGTCGAAGTCCTTCTCGACGTTGTTCACGTTGCTCTTTGCCTTCTTCCGCTTTGGCTTGCGGCAATCCTTAGCCATGTGACCTTGTTTGTCACAATTATAACATACACCATCAAACTTTGATGGTTGATGTCCGCCTTGCTTCCCTTTACCCTTATTATTAGGGTTAGGGCGACCACGTTTGTTGGAGGGACCGCCTTTCTCGGTGAGATTGGCCTTTGCCTCCATTGGAGCTTTTCCCTTTTGATCACGACTTCTCACGTGATCCTCCATTTGAAGCTTGGATATTAATATCGGCACGGACATCTCCGAGCGCTCATGCTTCAAAAGGTTTTGAAATTTCCTCCAACTAGGAGGTAATTTCTCTATGATGATTGCAACGAGCAATGCATCCGCCAAGGGCATCCCTTCGGCTTGAACCTCATGTGAAAGATTTTGGAACTCTTCCACTTGGTCCATCAATGGCCGGGAGTCGACCATTTTATATTCCAACCATTTGGCGACAATATACTTGGTAGTATTTGCCTTGTCCACTTGATATTTCAGATCAAGGGCCTCCCACAATTGTTTCGCGGTTTCATGAACCTTGAAAACACGGTAGAGCCGTTCGTCCAGAGATATGAGAACGGTGTTACGGCACAAGTAGTCGCCGCGGCACCAGTTCAAATATCCGGCACGAATTTCTTGGCTTGTCTCCCCTTCCCCTTCACTCGGGGTTGGAGGTTTATCATCCATTAAGAATCCGGCAAACCCCACGGTTGTGAGGTAGAATAGCATCTTCTCTTGCCAATATTTGAAGTTCTTGCCTGAGAACGTTGATGGTTTCTCGGCAAGACCAATAGTTCTAGATGTTGACGATGAAGCCCCCGTTGATGCAAACGAGGAAAATATTGACGACGTGGTTGAACCGATGGTTGCAGAGGTGGTGGAGCCATCCATATTGACGTCGGTGTGAGCCATTTCTCGAACGTGTATCAACGGCAGAGAAATAATCTTCTTGCGATTGTTAGAACCGGGTACACGATCGAGATATTACAAAAAAAATATTTTGAGATATTACAACGAAAATAATTTGAGAAATTACAACTCAAATAATTTGATACAACTGAAATACACTGTATAAATAAATTATACGTATAAACAAAGTCGAGTCGAGATGAATCTCTTCCCGCAAGAAGATTATCGCCCCGGTAGTGCTCTTCGGTTTGGCGTATCTTCCCCAAAGGTAAAACGACTACGTCTCGTCGGATGTAGCACCACAATCCGGCGAGCTCCGGCGAACTAAATAGGATCAAGAACAGAGCACAAGTGTTGTGCAGAGAGTGAGTGTGAAGGAATGGCAGAATGCAGTATTTGTTGGTGTATCTTCTGCAAGCTTTCCAGAGGTCTATTTATAGACATGTGGTAAGTATGAATTCAAGACTTTGAATTCTACTCCGACGGCTGGAAGCCGTAAATGTTGAAGATGATGGCCGGTGGGCGCAGTCAAAACTCAGCTGCAAAATCGAAGTTGCCATGCAGAAGTCGTACTGGCGTGCTTCTGCTGCTGACAACTGTTGCTGCTGGGCTTGGGAATAAAAAATAATCATTGGGCCAAGAATAATTCTGTTGGGCCAATAAATAAAAAGCCCAGTGGAGTTGGTCCAAAAAATAGTTTGGGCCCCAAACACCACCCCAAAGCACCAATTGCCAAGATCCAAGTCCCGTACCCGACCCGCCCGTCCGGCGACGTCGTCGTCCGTCCGTCCGGACGTCCGATCGATCGATCGTCGTCGGCGGCGGCGCGCGTGTGTGTGCGCGCGAGGCTAGTACTTAGATCAAGCCCACTAGCAAACCCACAAGTCAATTTATCAACTCCATGTGCTTTGCTATTCTTATACATGAAAAACATCTCTATGTTTTCCAATGTGGGATAACATAACAAATGTTATTTTTCCTCTTCAACATCCAAACTTTGACATACAATATCTCACTCATCGGAAATCGGTTTTGAGACTTCAAGTATATCACGTTGATCTACTCGAGATGTAGATTAACATCCAATCATTATTTTAATTAAATAATAAATATTTAATTAAATAATAATTTCCAGATATGGCATTAAAACCATATTTCCAACAAACACACCCAAAATTAATACATATTTTCCCCCATCTCAAGATTCTGCTATACCCAATTATTGGAGTATAAAATTAACTGTTTAAGTTTTGAGAGGTTAAAAAAAACTATATATAGATTTTATATTTTGACATACAAATTTCTGACTAACCAGTGATCAAAAGTCTAAAATGGACTAAATTGTGGATGCAATAAAAACTGCATGTAAAACTTTCTGCAGATCATCATATATCTCGTCGATCAATTTTTGACAATATATTTTTTTTTCTGGGTAATTGTACGAGGGGGTCAAGTACGTACATGAGATCAACTAATTAATTTTGATGTCTCTACCGACAATATAGGGAATGGCTTAGGATGCTGCCAGCTGACGATATTTTATCAATTTACTGCAATAATTTCATAATTTTCATATATTTTAATGTATGAAAGTGCACCGTCGATTTTTCAATATATGAGAAAGAAGCTAATAATTCTCCTTTAACGTCAATTTATAGGTGCCAAAATTAATTTACAAAAGTTTCCTGGCATATTCATAGGAGTAGACAAATCAATCCATCACTTTCAAGTTGTTCGGAGCACAACTTGAAAAAAGCTCGTTCAAATTTATTTAATTGAGTTCGATAAATAAATGAATCAAGTTTCAGCTAAGCATTATTTGATTCATTAGCTTGTGAACAAGTTCGTTAAGTGATTTAGTTTGAAAATATAAATTATTAATATGTAAATTTATATTTATATACTATAATTAGTATTAATTGCATTAAACCTTTAAATTAACTTTATTTTTTGTAAGAAAATAATTATCATATTATATTATTGTGAATGAAATAATTTATTTTAAAAGAAAAACAATTAATATTCTAAATATAAATATAAATTAAAAAAATATTTAGACTCAATTAAACTCGAGGTTCGGAAGTTTAAAAATTTGATATTCTTTTATTTAATAGAGAAAAGCCAAAAGTTAAGGTTGAATAGATATTCTTAATTGTACGATTAAGAAAGCCAATAACATTTTCTAGGCGAAATAAGAAAAGCATCTTGACATATTTCTACTATGTATGACTTGTCAGACAATTGGCCCAATGAGTTCCTGTAATTTACATTTATCTTTTAAGGGGCGTTTATTATTCACTTTCATAAATTTTGAAAATTCTATATATTGAGTTAGAAGACTATATGATAACATAAATTACAATTTCAGCGAGTAATTAAGCATGAATGCATGATTGATGAACATATTATTAAAGTATTTCAAATCATGAGACTATATCTTATGTGAAGAGTGAGATTAATGATTCAATTTTCACCGTTTTTATTTTTTCATTCATTTAATTTAATCCAATAAAAAAGGACTTCTATCTTTGTAAAACTATAGTTTTGTAATTTTTGATAAGAAACAGATATGACATAAATGATAGTACGGCAATTTTTCCATAGTGTCTTCACTGTCTTGGACAAGAGCTGATGATAGTGGATTTGATTGTAGACTCCCCTGCTGTAAAGGGAAGAATGTATTCAGTGTTCTGAAATGATTATGGAATTATACTATTGTCATCATACATAATTGTAGAGAGAGAGAATGCTAATATATAAAGTTTGAACTCATAAATTTTGTTTTTTCCTTACATCATAATAATTTAGCGGTAATACATATGAATACCCAAATTAATAACACTACAAAAAAACGAACAATGACCGACGGTAGAACGACCGCCGTTCTGCCGTCGGTAATAAGGCACGGCCCCCGGTGAAATATGCTATCGGCAGCGGCGCCGTCGGCAACTTGTCACCGCTAATCAGCTCGTCGGTAACGCCATCACCGACGGCGATCGGCCGCCGCCGACAATTAACGGCGGCGAAGCCGCCGGCATTTCCGCCGTTGAACGGCGGAGATTTGCCGGAAAATTACCGACGGCAAATATCCTCGCTAATTAGCGGCGGCGGCACCGCCGTCGGTAATTTCCACCGGACGGCGGTGGCGCACACGCCGGAGTTGGCCAGGGTATTACCGAGGGCAATATGCCGTCGCTAATTACCGACGGTAGTTTGCCCTCGGTAATATTTTAAATTGAAATCTAACAAAATTTCGACAGCATAACCCCACTATCCTAATTACCAAGTGCTCGACTCTACCAGCAGCTATAGTGACCATAGTGATCCTAATTTACTAAGCGTATACTAGGTTTACCCGACCCCCCAATGTCGAAGCAATAATACAATACAAATAAAAACAATAAAAACCAGGGTAATTAAATTAAAAACAATCATTTGTTGGGAGAAGATCCTTAAGAAATAATCAATTTCTATCCCAAAGGGAGAAGATCCTTAAAAAATTGATTAAATTTATCCCACAATATATAATAACATAACATTTCATAAACACATAACACATAACATTTAATTTAACAAAATTATCCAACATATATAAATTATTCTAACAAACAACTTAAACTAACAACTTAAACTAATTGATTAAACTAATTACACATTTCATTATATATAAACTAACAACTTAAACTAATTGATTAAAATTAATCATGCTTAATATAATTTAAAATTAATCATCCTTCATATAATTTATTTATAAACTAAGCCAATTAAAAATCAATTATTCATAATTAATTAACTAGATCTAACAAATAAATCTATTTAATTAACATAAATACATAAATAAATTTATAAATAATTAAATAAATAAATAAGAGAAACAAAAAACGTACGATGGTGGTTTCCGGCGAGGTGTCGTGAAGAAGGCGGCGAAACGGGGTCGTCGAACTACAAGGAAAATAAGTGAAAATTAAATAATTATATATATAATTAAAATGAGAGAGATCTAGAGAGAGAGAGAGAGACGCACCTGGGACGGCGGTCGGCGGCGGTGGCGAGTGGCGACTGGAGAAGGAGAAGCAGCAGCAGCAGCAGCAGGGGGAGGGGGTCTGTGGGGGTGGGGGGGAAGGGTGCGGCGCAAAAGTGGGAAAAAAGGTCCCCGCGTGACCTAATATTACTTAATTACCGACGGCAATTACCGTCGCTAGTTAGCGTTGATATAAAATTAAATATATAATATGAATAATATAATTACCGATGGCGGTAATTGGCCGGCGATTGAGAAAGGGCAGGTCGCCTGAAATGCCGTCGCCTTACCGACGGCAAAATCGCCGTCGCTATTTACGCGGTTTTTTTGTAGTGTAAAGTGTATAAGTTTTTTATTTTCACTCACAAAAGTATGAATTTATTAACTATTTTGGGATAAAAATACTTAAATACCCTTATGACAAGTCAAAAAATGTTGAAGTTGACATCTCATTTTTTATGATTTAAAAAATAAATGAAAATCTGATAACAAAAAATAAAACTTACCTAAACGATATATGTATGATTTTATGTGAGAATTAAAACTCATGAAGTCCAAAGCAAAAAACATATAACCTTAATGGCTGAAATTGAAACAAATAAATTTACATTTATTGCAAATCTTAATAGCAGCTGACAAATTTCGATACAGCACCCTCCTGGACTGTCGGGTTCCGGCAGGAGCTGTGGACTGGTAGTGGCAGCAGTAGCTGCATTTTTTTTCGCACTGCAGCAGGGTGGCTGTCTTCGGGTTGGGGTTTGGCATGTCACGTGGTCTTTTTTCAGGTTTCGGGCGAGCTCGGGCTTGGGGGCATGGTGGCGTGTCTTTTTTATTTCTCTGCGATGGCCGTTTATCACCATCGACGTTGAGTTTTTTGTTCACCAATTGAACTGTCATTGTGGAGTTGGTGATGGGTGTTTCGGCCCTCTCTTTTTATTTTTCTTTAGCTTTTCTTTGCTTGGTCTGGTGCACTCGTTAGTGCTTGCTTTGCGTCGCTTTGCGGTGAGGGTGGTCCGGAATAGCTTAGGGGCGATGGTTAGGCCGGAGCTTCTGAAGTTCCCCACCCTCCCCCCCTCGCCCCCCTCCCCCCGTCACCGGTTTTTTGGCTTTCCTTCTCTTTTTCTTTGTCAAATAGACGAGTACTCTTTTTCCTTGTTATGGTTTTTCCCTTTGGGTTTTCCATAACAAGGTTTTAATGAGGCTCGGCCCATAGTTTGCTTTGCTGTGCTTTCATAGTTGCTTTTAGGTTTTTTCTTTTTCTCTTTATATATAACATCTATTTTAATAATAATAAAATTTTATTTATGATCACCTCATGCGCATGGCAAATTTAGTTGTGTCAGGTTTTTTTAGAAAATTCAGAATTGTTCAATTATTAGGCATCTTTGAATGTTTCTTTCATATACGGTGTCGTGGTTAATGACATTTTTCATAGAGTAAATATCATAGTAAACCTTGAATTATTTCCACTTAATCAAAAATACTCTGGAAGTTTCGAAATATTCTCTAAACCCTCAAAGTATCAGGGTTTTATTAAATATATCCTGCATCTATTTTTCGGTCACCAGAAACGTGACGTCGCTCGCCGGATGACACAATGTAATTTAAATTATATATTTTTTTAATCCATGTCATTTTATATTCTAATTTTTAAATCCATATCAACCATACTCTCCCTCTCTCTCTATGTGTTTCCTCCCCCCCTCTCCCCCGCCTCTCTCTCTCTCTCCTCCGATGATGGAGAAAAGCCAAAGCAAAGGGCCACCTGTTGGTTCATTCCATAAACCACCATTGCCACTTGTGATCAAGAATTTTGTTAGAGAAAAACCTTCAAAAATATTGCACCTCCCTCTCTCTCTCATCAAATTCCTACCATTTGGGTTTGCAACTGAGACCGTTTTATTGGATCGTATGCAGGCACTTACATTGAGAGAATCTCTCTAGATGTTACACAAAGATTAGCCAAATCTAAAAAAAAAAAAATAGAAAAAGGGGCCAATTCTTGATTGTCTCTATATTAATTAGAGATATAAAGATTGTGTTTTATGCTTGAGGAAAGAAAGACGTGAAAAAGCAATGCTATTTAATACCATTGAGTCTCAATTCTTTTCTATTTAGCCCTTTCTTCAATATTTTCCTTTCTTCTTATTGATTTTTAAGCCTTAATCGTGTTTCTGGAGTGGTTTGAGCCAATGGCTGCTGGGGCAGAGGTGTTTGGTGAAGTAGCAGTTTCGAAAATGGAGTCTCATGCTGCTGCTGTCGAGCTTTCGTCACCTAAAAATAACATAGAAAACTTTGGTAATTCTAATTCTGACAACTCTGATGGTGTTAACGATTCTGGTTTGAATTCGAATGTGGATTCGAAATCGGAATTGCGAATGAAGGAAATTGTAGATATGTTGAAGAAACAGGAGCTGAATCCCTTGGTCAAAGAGTTCTTTCCTTCCTCGTATCACCAGAAAAATACCTGAGACGGAGAGGGAGGTAGTGCGACAGGGACGGCAGTGGCGGTGGCGGAACTCGCCGGAGGGGTGAGTTTCAGGGGGAAGAAGAGAGGAAGATGTTGGGTCCGGGGGGTCTCGAATATGTGTATGGGGGGGGGAATACACCTATAGGCTATTTTTATGACTATCTACAAACCTCAATCAGAGGGATCTCAGTCAGAGATAGAAACGAAACTTTACACGCAAACAAGACACCTGTTTAACCGAAATAAGTGTTGACCAACAGGGTTGACGACTGATACTGAAAGCTCTTCAGTAAAGAGTTATCAGTTAAGTCACTGGAACTTAACTGATCCACGTAAGGGCTTCAGTCATGTTTGCAGAGATGAAGATGATATCTCTCTTCCTTACTATCAGAGGATAGTGAGTCAGATTGATATCATACGCAGCGGAAATTAAACTTAGTTTCGAATAGCCTCGGTGGAGCAGATAGTTGGATTAAGGTTTCTCTTTTCAGTTAGTCAGCATTCAGTTTTATCAATTGAAATAACACAGTTATGAATATAAAACTGAAAGCTGTAAATAACACAGAGACTTTTACGTGGTTCGGAAAAACTCTTTCCTACATCCACGGCTAGTTGATCAGACCAACAATCCACTCCGCAAGTGCTTCCCGGGTGCACTGCAAACCGTGAACTGAAGATAGCTCTCTCTTCAGCACCTACACACCTCGCGTAGGGTTTCCCTACCTACACACCTCGCGCAGGATTTCAGCACCTACACAGCTCGCGCAGGATTTCCTTGCTAAGCACACCTCGTGCTCAGACTTCCCTATCAGAGTTCAGAACACCTTCTGAAACTCCGAGTCACTCAAACACTCTTATGGGGGAGAGGTTTAAACGAGTGCCAACTATACTTACAAAGAACAAGTTCTTTGAAGCAAGTTTGACCTTTGGCTTCTGGGTACACAGAATATATGCCTAGGGTCTAAGAGAATGTATGTAATCAGCAGTGACTGATTTTGGCTTTGGAATTCTCTTCTTCGATTCAAGCTTTGGGCGGTTTAAGCTTTAGGCTGAGTAGCTATTTCGGCAGAGCTTCAGCTTATGTCGTTGAATCGGTGAAGATTGAAGTGATCCTCGAGCGCTATTTGTAGGAGAACTCTTGAATAGATCCGTTGGCGTAAATCGTCCTCAAGATTTCTTCCGTTGGAGAGCAATTCGAATTTGGGCTGAGGCTTCAATCTTCGAGGTTCCTTGTCTGTGTGGAAACGGCTCTCTTTGATGGACAGGAGATGTGACATCTCTGAAAAGTAACCACCAGATAGGAATGACCTCTGCAGAGATAAGATATTGAGATATCTCTGCATTTAATGCGGCTGTACTTGAGCGTACGTGGCTTCCTCTGAACGTTGGAAGATCAGTCCTAGGAGGAATGTTCAACTGATACTTGACTTTAGTATCAGTCCGTTGCGCGCATTAAATAATCAGTATTCAACTGATTCTTCAACTGATACTTCAGTTGGTGACTGCAGTCTTCAGTCTTCAGTCTTCGTTCTTCAGTCTTCAGTCTTCAGTCTTTGACACCGCAACTAAACTAGAAACGAACTCTAACACTTGAGTTCAAAAACGATTCTAGTCTATTACATTTAAGTCCTATGAATTTTGGTATCATCAAAACAAGGGTTAGGATATTCCACAAGGTTCCCAACAATTTCCCCCTTTTTGATGATGCCAAAACCACACAGCAGTTCTAGACAGCAAAAAGACTGAGCTCACAGTACAAGTTCTAGACAAGGGATGAAAGCTGTTCCCCCTTAACAACAGAACCTAAATAACTTGTACTCAGAGCAAGAACGAAAATAGTTCTAAACACAGAACAACAAGAAGACAGAAACAAAACCATAAATCAGAGCCTGGACAAAGAGTCATTGTCTTCAGGGTGAGATCAATAAGAAGTTCATTTCATTAAACGGACTGATAAGCCATCAGTCTAGGTACAGAGCAAGACTTACATTGGAGTAAAAAGTAAAACAAAAACATCATGGATAAACCATGGACTCCAGCAGTCTGCTTGTCTGCGCCTTGAACTTCTTGATCTTCATCTTCTGTCTTCGTGTCTTCAATGTTCCTAAGCTTGTTTCACTCTCACTTGTTTTCCGTTGAATTGGGGTCTCTTCTGAAACGTCATCCTTCTGGTGATCCATAGCTATCCCATCTACAGTCAAGAAATAGGGACAGGAGTAATCTTCTCAAACAGATTACTCACTGACTCTTTCTTTCCCAACTTTCCCCCTTTTTGGCAACATCAAAAAGAGAGAGATGACCATGGAAGCTGAAAATCAAATGAGACAACAACTCCAATTCTCAAGTTGTGAAAACGTCTTGAGAAGAGGAGAGGTCCCGAGAATGCAGAAGGAGAAGAACGTCAGGAGTGGGTGGAGAAGAAAGAAAAAGAATGACGGAGAAGGCGGGGAGACAGAGGAATGATGGGAAGCAGTTTGAAGGAAGGGAAAGTATGCATAGCATTGTTAGAGATAATCATGAGATATAGCTATACATACTATCCGAAGAGCGAGGAGACAGACGAGAAGAGATGAATTAGAAGTGCGAGAGGAGGGGAGGAGAAACGAAGGAAATATATGACGAGGCGTTCATGAAAGAATTGGATCAGAACATGCCTTCGTCATACATGGGGGAGAAGAAGATGTGAAGATGGAGAATCGAATCAGTGACAGTCGTGAGGACTAGCACTGTCGATTTTGCGCCGGATGGCAATGAGCTTTTGCGCATTGCTGTTGCACCACATGGAGTCTTCACCAAAAGGTGAGAAGTTTCCTCAGAAACAGGTGAAGTCTGTCCATATTCTAGACAGGAACTTCCAATCCATGTGCCGGGCATGAGGATGGAAGACGCTCGTTTCGCTGGATACAAGTGAGGGTAGAGCAAACTTTGACGCCGGAGAGACGTTGTGATCCAGTGGAAGGGTCCGGTGAAGACCAAGACTATGAGCGTCATTCTTCCACTCCATGACTTTGCAGTCATAGATTTCTCCTTTAGTCGGAACAATTTTTATCTGCAACTTTGGAAACAATTGAAACTTTCTCTCACAGTGAAAGCTGTGGAGAGTTGTTAGTTGATGCAGAAACACTATGAAGACAATCATGGTATAAATAGACAAGATGTGAACCATGTAGAAGATGAAAAGGTTTTTCGAAAACTGTGCCTTAAATGCAATTGAAGAAAAAATTTCGCGTCCGCCGTCACTGCGAGGGAATTCAAAAGGCATCATTACACATGTCATGTCAATGAGCGTTTCAAGAAATTTTATTGCAGAGGCAAAAAGGTTGGAAGGATTTTTGGCAAAAAGATCAGGACAAGTTCAATCAAAACAGATTTTTACTTTATAAAAATCTTGTCCTAATTCGGATATTCCAATTCCAACAATTCCAATAATCAGTTAAAGTTTTTGAAAGAAACTGATCAGTTAGAGAAAAGATTTTGAACTAAAAACTTAAAGCTCTAAACTGAAATAACTGATTTTGAAAAGGTAAGCATCTTAAAATACTTACTGATCAACTGAACATAGTAGTCAGTTGATACCACGTGATCCTGGATGATTCATCAGGATGACTTCCTCTTCAGATGAGCACTCGGACTTCATTGCTTTTTATGTTGACAAACGTAGAAGCAGCAGTTGGTTGACCACCAGTCAGCATGACTGTTCGAGAAGATCTTCAAACACAGCATCACTCTTCAGGGTTGATGAGGCCAATCTTTGCACAAAGATCGTTGAACCTCTCTTCTGGAAGAGCCTTGGTCAGCAGGTCCGCTCTCTGAATAGCAGTGGGAATCCATTCCACAGAGACATTCTTCTTTTCGACATGATCACGAATGAAGTGATGTCGAATCTCAATATGTTTGACTCTGGTGTGATGAACTGGATTCTGGGAGATTGCAATAGCACTGGAGCTGTCGCAATAGATAGGAACTTCCTTTTCCTTGATCCCATAGTCCTTTAGTTGATGGACTAACCACAGGATTTGTGAGCAGCAGCTTCCGGCAGCAACATATTCAGCTTCAGTTGTAGAGGTGGCGACTGAAGTCTGCTTCTTAGAAAACCAAGAGATGAGCTTGTTGCCTAGGAATTGACATGTTCCGGAGGTTGATTTGCGATCAAGCTTGCATCCACCGAAGTCGGAGTCTGAAAATCCGGTGAGCTTGATGTCGTCCTCTGCTGGGTACCACAATCCTAAATTGGGTGTGCCCTTGAGATATCTCAGAATCCTCTTAGCTGCATCTAAATGAGCTTCCTTAGGATCTGATTGATATCTTGCACAAACCCCGACTGCAAATGCGATATCTGGTCTGCTCGCAGTCAAATACAGCAAAGATCCAATGATTTCTCTGTACTTCTTCGAAGAGACAGAGCTTCCTTCTGAACCTGGATCAACTTTCCAGTTTGTGTTCATTGGGATCTTGACTGACTTCATGTGCTGAATACCGAACTTAGCTATCAGCTCCTTCGCATACTTGGACTGGCTGATCAGTATTTCTTCTTTGGTCTGCTTGACTTGCAATCCGAGAAAGAAATTCATTTCTCCCATCATGGACATTTGGAATTTGTTCTTCATGATGTCAGCAAACTTATTGCACATGTGTTCGGATTTGGATCCGAAGATTATGTCATCGACATAAATTTGAACAAGCAAGAGATCTTCTCCTTCTTTGAGAGTGAACAACGTTCTGTCCACAGATCCCTTTTTGAAGCCTTGTTCAATCAGATACTCCGAGAGAGTATCATACCACGCTCTTGGTGCTTGCTTCAACCCATAGAGCGCTTTCTTCAGCTTGTACACCTTTTCTGGTCCAGCAGCCTCAAATCCTGGAGGTTGTTCTACATAGACTTCATCTGTGAGCACTCCATTGAGAAATGCACACTTGACATCCATTTGGTGTACCTTGAAACCTTTGTGAGCTGCAAAAGCTAAGAAGAGTCTGACTGCTTCCAATCTGGTAACTGGGGCAAATATCTCGTCGTAGTCGATTCCTTCTTCTTGACTGTATCCTTTAGCCACAAGCCTTGCTTTGTTTCTCACAACGTTTCCTTTTTCGTCTTTCTTGTTCTTGAAAATCCATTTCAAGCCAATCACCTTTGCATCGTCTGGTCGATCCACAAGCTCCCAAACAGAATTCCGGTTGAATTCATTGAGTTCTTCTAGCATTGCGATGACCCATTCTGTTGACTTCAGAGCTTCTTCAATATCCTTCGGCTCTGTAGTTGATAAGAAACAACTGAAATTCTTATCTTCGTTGATGCAGTTCTGGTTGATGTTGAAGACGAGGTTGCGCATAGATCTCCGAGACTTGACGCCATCTGAAGGTTCTCCAATGATGTTGTCCTTAGAGTGGAGTTCAAACCATCTTCGATATTTCTTGATTTCTTCAGGAGATGGTGGAGCTTCTTCAGTTAGAATAGCTCTGGGATGTTGAGCACTTTCTGGAGCAGGGGAGAGTTGAGCTGGGGCGGCTTCTGCGCGTTCAACTTGAACTTCAACAACTGGAGTTCCCCCTTGACTATTGCCATCTGTATTGGCTCCAGCTTGAACTTCAGACCGTTGGTTGATCTTCTGATACTGAAGCATCTCAGTATCTTCATCCTTGCCAGGTCCCCATACCAAGACAGTAGAGGGCTCGTCAGTATGGATTTCAGCTTTGGAACCTTCAGTGATCTGAACATTCTTTTCAGCATCTTGTTCCCTGAAACCATCTGTAGACTCATCAAAGATCACATGAGGTGTTTCTTCTACACATAGAGTTTGAGTATTGAACACTCGATAGGCTTTGCTTGAACGTTCTGTTCCGGAGTATCCAAGGAAGACTCCTGGATCAGCCTTGCAATCGAAGGCTTTCTGTTCTTCCATAACTCGTATGGAGTTCTTCCATGTCTCTGAGTGAGGAAGGAGCGATTCTGCGTGTAGCATGCGTTGTTGACTGCTTCGGCCCAAAACTTCAAGGGGAGTTTTGACTCGGCTAGCATCGTCCTTGCTGCTTCCTTTAGAGACCGGTTTCTTCTCTCTGCAACTCCATTCTGCTGTGGAGTTCTTGCTGCAGAAGTTTGATGACTGATTCCTTGTTCATCACAATACTCACGAATGACAGTATTGAGGAACTCAGTCCCACGATCTGATCTGATGCTGATGATGTTGACTTCCTTTTCAACGCTCAGTCTCTTCAACAGCTTTGGCAGTTCCTCCAGTGTCTCTTTCTTTTTGAAAAGAAAGATAACCCAGGTATATCGTGAATAATCATCCACAACTACCAAGGTGTACTTCCTACCGTTGTAGCTTCTTGGAGTGATTGGGCCAAACAGATCCATGTGAAGTAGATGCAGAATCCTTTCAGAGGAGTGTCCTGTCTTTGACTTGAATGATGTCCGCGTCTGCTTTCCTCTGAGGCATGCTTCACATTCTTGCTTCTTCTGGAATACAATAGAAGGGAGTCCTTCTACCAGTTGATGTTTAGCAAGTTTGTTGATCGTCTTGAAGTTGAGATGGTTGAGTCTCTTGTGCCATAGCCAATTGAGCTCTGAGCTGCTTTTACTGATGAGGCACGTTTCTGGTGGGCTGTCTTCCCAAGAAACGACGTAGAGACTTCCTTGTCTGAATCCCTTCAGAACCACCTTCTTCTGATTGTTTCTAACAGTGAATTCATCCTTTTTGATTTTCACTGTGAAACCACTGTCACAAAATTGACTCACAGACAACAGATTATGTTTAAGACCAGAAACAAAGCTAACATTACTGATACTGGCGTTACCCATGTTGAGCACATCATAGCCTTTTGTTTCTCCAATCGAGTTGTCTCCGAATGCAACTTTGGATCCAGCTTTCTCAACATACTGGGATAGATATTCTTTGTAGCCCGTCATATGCTTCGAGCAGCCACTGTCCAGATACCACGTTCTGATTGAAGCTTTGGCCTCTTCCTTCTTTTTATGTTTCCTGACATTGACCTGCAAGAAAGAGTTGCTTCAGGCACCCAATCAAGCTTTGGGTCCTTCAATGTTAGTTCGAGTTCCCTTTGGAACCCAAATCTGCTTCAGAATTGGTCTGGCTGATTTCTTGCGCATTGTTGGATGTCTGATCGGTGTCGTTGGCGCTTCAGGTGGCATATGAGCATTCTTCCGTTGAGAAATCCTTTTGAAGGCCTCACTCTTGTAGCAGTTCTGTCTGGTGAGTGGTTGAGGTCTTCTTTGCTCGCCGAAGTATCTTCCGTGAGATACTTTAGTCTTTGCAGACTTATGGAGATTTGTCTGACGTCCAGTGGCTTGTCGTCGAGGAAGTGGCATGGCTCGACTGGACTCAGCATTGCTTGATCTCCATGGATGTTGTTCTTCTGAAACTGAACTGAGGATGTCAGTTTCTGACTGATGTGGCCTTTCTTCCCCCTGGGTTGATGAGAAAGATTCTTCTTGGCTCCTGATGTTCCTTCCCGGATCTTTGACTGAAATCTGCTTTCCAGCCTTTTCAATAAGATGATCTGGTTGGGAGCCTCCTTAGCTCGTCTGTAGCTTCGTGGAGGTGGAACATTTGATCTGGCAATCAGTCTGCGCTTGTGA
Source organism: Salvia miltiorrhiza (assembly GCF_028751815.1). Lineage (NCBI taxonomy): Eukaryota > Viridiplantae > Streptophyta > Magnoliopsida > Lamiales > Lamiaceae > Salvia > Salvia miltiorrhiza. The sequence goes on along the minus strand of NC_080394.1, from coordinate 33,348,490 downwards.
ACTTCATCCATATCATGATCTCTTGATTCTTCTGAGGTTGTGATTTCAGAAGGATCATTCTTAGAGATGATCATGATATCTTTTCCTTTGGCAGCTGCAACCTTTCCTCCGATGCTGTTGACCAGTCCTTTCGATGGAAAGTTGCTCATCATGGGAGACTGCATCATGCAGTTCTTGACTGTTTCTTCCAGCTTGTGATTAAGCCTTTTGATTTCATGAGAAGCTCTTTCACATTCTGAGTTGGAGATTCTGAGCTCTTCTTCCAGTCGGCTGTTCTCCATGATTAGCTGATCAAGACATGTTTCATCCGGAAAGTAGATGATTGTCTGATGTTTAGCTCGTTCATCATCAATCTCCTTGTCCTTTTTCTGATTCTGCTTGAGGAGATCTTCGAACATTTTCCTCAGCTGACAGTGATCAGTCAGGAGCTGATCAAACTCGTCAGTTTCAACGGATGAGCTATCTCCAGATTCTGAGTGGTCTCCTGAAAGCATCAGGAAGTTATCAGTATATGGAGTTTTCGTGAGAGATTTTACCTCTGGGCCATTCATTCCATTGTCGTAGCTGTTGTCAGCTACACTTTTTGATTCGTTGGCCATCAGGGCTCGGCTCTCATCATCTGAGCTGGAACTGTCGAAGTCGGATGATTCTGATGTGTCGTTGGAAGAGTCAGCATCATCAGCAACCATCGCTTTCTTCTTCAAAGATCTGCGATCTTTCTTTGCTTTCAGTTCCCTGCGCTCAGCTGGAGTCAAATCAGGACATTCATGCTTAAAGTGTCCTTTCTTTCTACATCCATAACATTCCAATTCTTTGATGTCGTTAGCGGCTGACTTCCTTTCTCCGCTTCGATCTGTGGAATGTCTGGAGTCCCTTTCTCTTTTTTTCCCTTGTAGTGCTGCTTGTGGAACCTTCTGTACTTCCGGAACTTGGACTCCATCTTGTTGAATCTGTCAGTCAACAAGGCATATTGACTGAAGAAGTCCTCAGGGTTGAGTTCCGTTGGCTCCTTGATCTGCTTCTTGCCTTCTCTGGTTGAGGCCTTCAATGCAACTCCTCTTGAGGTTGATGGACCATCTTCGTCTGATCCTCCAGCCTTCTTGTTACCAAGATTTCTCAGAAGATCGAACTCATTTGCCATGAGATCGGAGAAAAGCTTGTTTGTCGGGAGCTGACTGAATCCTGGCTTATGCTGATGAGCGACTGAGTAGATCTGCCATTCTCCTCGTGGCAGTGCTCGAAGAATCTTCAAGTTGATTTCTCGTTGAGTGTATTTGTCTTTGGAAATGGATTGAACTTCATTCAATATGAGGTTGAATCTTTGTTCCATTTCCTCGACAGATTCATTCTTGAGCATGAGAAAGGAGTCGAATTTCTGACAAGCTATGGAAAGCTTATTCTCCTTGATCTCCTCAGATCTACGCACATTCTTTCCAGAATATCCCACATCTCCTTTGCTGTCCTGCACTTGATGATCTTCATGACATACTTGTCAGGAACGGTGCCGGAGATGATGCTTTTGGCGAGGTTGTCTAGCTCATCTTGCTTCCTTTCTTCTGTGGTGAAGTCTGCCTTTGACTTGGGCTGGTCCTCATCGTAAGGTTCCTGACGGATGTCAGTAGGAACCCTTTTTACAGTTTCGGTGATAATGATTGGACCGCTGGTGATGACTTCCCACATTCTACAATGTTGGGCAATGAGGAAGCTTTCAAGCCGAAACTTCCATATGTCGTATTTTTCAATACAAAACATAGGTAGAGAAGAAAATCTGCTGTGGTTAGTCTCCATCAAAAAAGAGAGAACAGGTAACAGCAGATAAAGCAAGTAGCAAGCACAAAGCAAAAAGAAAGAGTAAAACTTTTTCGAGACCTTTAATAAGGATCTAGTTCAAGTAGAACTAGTCAGAGACAGATAGTTCTTGCGAACAACCTGCTCTGATACCAATTGTTGGGTCCGGGGGGTCTCGAATAGGTGTATGGGGGGGAGGGAATACACCTATAGGCTATTTTTATGACTATCTACAAACCTCAATCAGAGGGATCTCAGTCAGAGATAGAAACGAAACTTTACACGCAAACAAGACACCTATTTAACCGAAATAAGTGTTGACCAACAGGGTTGACGACTGATACTGAAAGCTCTTCAGTAAAGAGTTATCAGTTAAGTCACTGGAACTTAACTGATCCACGTAAGGGCTTCAGTCATGTTTGCAGAGATGAAGATGATATCTCTCTTCCTTACTATCAGAGGATAGTGAGTCAGATTGATATCATACGCAGCGGAAATTAAACTTAGTTTCGAATAGCCTCGGTGGAGCAGATAGTTGGATTAAGGTTTCTCTTTTCAGTTAGTCAGCATTCAGTTTTATCAATTGAAATAACACAGTTATGAATATAAAACTGAAAGCTGTAAATAACACAGAGACTTTTACGTGGTTCGGAAAAACTCTTTCCTACATCCACGGCTGGTTGATCAGACCAACAATCCACTCCGCAAGTGCTTCCCGGGTGCACTGCAAACCGTGAACTGAAGATAGCTCTCTCTTCAGCACCTACACACCTCGCGTAGGGTTTCCCTACCTACACACCTCGCGCAGGATTTCAGCACCTACACAGCTCGCGCAGGATTTCCTTGCTAAGCACACCTCGTGCTCAGACTTCCCTATCAGAGTTCAGAACACCTTCTGAAACTCCGAGTCACTCAAACACTCTTATGGGGGAGAGGTTTAAACGAGTGCCAACTATACTTACAAAGAACAAGTTCTTTGAAGCAAGTTTGACCTTTGGCTTCTGGGTACACAGAATATATGCCTAGGGTCTAAGAGAATGTATGTAATCAGCAGTGACTGATTTTGGCTTTGGAATTCTCTTCTTCGATTCAAGCTTTGGGCGGTTTAAGCTTTAGGCTGAGTAGCTATTTCGGCAGAGCTTCAGCTTATGTCGTTGAATCGGTGAAGATTGAAGTGATCCTCGAGCGCTATTTGTAGGAGAACTCTTGAATAGATCCGTTGGCGTAAATCGTCCTCAAGATTTCTTCCGTTGGAGAGCAATTCGAATTTGGGCTGAGGCTTCAATCTTCGAGGTTCCTTGTCTGTGTGGAAACGGCTCTCTTTGATGGACAGGAGATGTGACATCTCTGAAAAGTAACCACCAGATAGGAATGACCTCTGCAGAGATAAGATATTGAGATATCTCTGCATTTAATGCGGCTGTACTTGAGCGTACGTGGCTTCCTCTGAACGTTGGAAGATCAGTCCTAGGAGGAATGTTCAACTGATACTTGACTTTAGTATCAGTCCATGGCGCGCATTAAATAATCAGTATTCAACTGATTCTTCAACTGATACTTCAGTTGGTGACTGCAGTCTTCAGTCTTCAGTCTTCAGTCTTCGTTCTTCAGTCTTCAGTCTTCAGTCTTTGACACCGCAACTAAACTAGAAACGAACTCTAACACTTGAGTTCAAAAACGATTCTAGTCTATTACATTTAAGTCCTATGAATTTTGGTATCATCAAAACATGGGTTAGGATATTCCACAAGGTTCCCAACAGAAGAAAACCTAGAAATTGGATTTTAGAATTTTGGGAATTAAATGTAGGAAAGAGAGGAAATAAAGAGGAAGGGAAGTAGAGGAGTCGGCCTCGCCGCGCCAGAGGCAGCGAAAACTGGCGACACTCACCGGAGAAGAGAGAGAGAGAGAGAGAGAGAGAGAGAGAGAGAGCAGAGAGAGGGAGAATATGGATGACATGGATTTGAAAAAATAGAATATAAGACATGGATTAAAACAAATAGAATTTAAATTACACTGTGTCATCCGGCGAGCCACGTCACATTTCTGGTGATCGAAAAATAGATGCGGGATATATTTGGTAAAACCCTGATTCTTTGAGGGTTTAGAGAGCATTTCAAAACTTACAGGGTATTTTTGATAAAGCAGGAATAGTTCAAGGTTTAATATGATATTTACCCTTTTACATACTAACTTTGGCACTTGGGTTAATAAGGGTCAAGTCATGTAAGTCAAAGATGGAGACTGATAAAGCAATTAAAGAAAGTAATGATAGAAGGTTGAAGGCAAAGTACAACAATGCCATCTATGTTATTCAAGGGCTCTTGCCCTTTACTCGTATGCTCTTGTTTCCCATGATTCTCCATATCGAAATTTTGGAAGTTTCTTGTGTATCTATTCATTCCAAGCTGGTTATTCTTATATGACCATGAGTCTGTCTTTATGTTTATCAATTATCATTATGTAGTTTGATAGTACATGCTTCGTCATAATAAAGATAGTTCATGTGGCAAAGAATCCAGTGACATCCGAGTTTAAAATGAGCTACTTTTATCTATTACTAATCCTTGCAGTTTTTCCCATCGACATTTTGAAACTGTTCAAAAATTATATCTTGGGGTTATCTTTTATTTTAAGGGGTGTCTCAACCCAAAAAAAGTTTCCACTGATGATTTTGTTTGTAGTTAGGTTTGGGGCTGGCTATGGCTATGTTTCATAAGAGGTTTTGTTATATCATATGTGAACTATCATAAATACCCCTACATGCTAAGACTTGAAATAATGGATATTTTCCGGATAAGGATACTAAAGTACTCCAACTGAAACACACTTTCACATAAGTATATTTAAGACTGTGATGGTAGATTACTTAATCTTTAAAGGATAAACTTTGTACAAAAAAACACTCTGACTTTGCTTCTTAAGAAAAACCTAAGTGATTAGGAGACTAGTAATGATAATCTCAAATTTGTACAAGTGGCAGTAATGAAAGAAGCCTAGAAATTAAAAAAAAAATGTTCTCTTATAGTTTAACAATGACTTTTAAGTTTTAACTGTCTTAGACTCTTAAATAGATTCAGTACTGAATAATTTCATTGACAGTGTTGAAGAGGTTGCCTTAAGCTTCAATGGAGGAAAAGATTCAACTGTAAGTCACACTTTTTTCCCTAATAAAATCCTAAGCTGCATTTGGAGAGAAGGATGAAAATCCAGTAAAGTCCATTGGTTGATTATTTTTTTAATGCGTTTAGAATCCATAATTATGAGTTCAAAATATTTCTTGAGTGGTTGTGATGAGTTTGAAATGATATGTAGTCATTTGGAGTCCTTTTACCAATTCATCTGCACAAATTCAACCTTAAGACGTTTATTGTCATTAATACTAAACATATAATAGCATAGATGTCTCTTTTTTTAGGTTCTGTTGCACTTTATTAGGGCTGGCTATTATTTGCATATGGCTGGGGGAAATCTGTCCTTTGGGATCTTGAAGATGCTGAAACCACATTGCCAATAAGGACAATTTATTTTGAGAGCCCAACTGTTTTCCATGAAATCAATTCATTCACTTATAAAACAGCTTCTATGTATGTGATCTCTTTCTCTCTCTCTCTCTATATATATATATATATATATGTGTGTGTGTGTGTGTGTGTGTGTGTTCTTCTTCCTTACATTCAGTTATTATGGAAGTAAAAGTAAGTTGTATAAACTTGCATGGCACAATCTAATATATTTCTTTTTATTCTCTTGCAATTGGAATGCATGATATTTTCTTACCAACCTTGGCAGTTGCAAATTGCAAATGTTCATTATCTGCTTAGATTTTAAATCTGTCTTGGAGGCTCTTTTAAAAGCTAAACCCATTTCAAATTTGGCTTGGTGACCCCCTCCCCCTACGACAGTATGTGTTCAACTTTATCCCTGCATAAATTTCAACTATGCATGAATAGTTTGGAATAACATAATTGAATTTATAAAAATTAACTTGACGCAATCTTTCAGGTAGGGTAAGAGCAGCTCTCCCCTAGCTCACCCGGTTGGCCGCCATTCATGAGAGTGAATCCCATCTTGGATTGGTCATACAGGTTGGTCCTCTATTTTGATGTTATATTATGTATTTGTTTTTGTTTAATATGTCTTTATTTTTTTAATGATAAATTTATCATGAGATTTGTAGTTATAAAAGATCTCTGTGTTAGTGGAAGAATTTTGCATCATATAACGACATTGTTTCAAAACATTTGCTAATCCTTTTCAACTCAATACTTCAGTTCAGATAAAAATAGATGTACCTGGTAGTTAGAGCATACTCTTTTTCTTTATCCTTGTTTTAAGAGGATTCAAAATGTATGAATCTAGTTCCTTCAACCATAAGTCGGTTATCAAGAACATGAAGAAACGTGTATATCAAACTATTCATAAGCAAAAATAGATTATTCAGATACAATATTGTTGCATTTGATGGTGTGTTTCTTTTACATCTGTTACACATACAAGCACATAAAGCTTGGATACATAAAAGAAGTTTAGGTAAAGGTGATTTGTGGTTTATATTACTTAGAATGCATGGCTTTCTTAAGTTTAATTATCTTCTGGAAATTACTTGTTCATTTTGGGAGGAAGCTACCCAAAGATCATGCTTAAAATTGAGTACTTATTTTGTTTGTAGGATGAACAACTTCTTGTTCCCAGTTACTGCCTAAATTGTATTTCTTACCTTAAACTATTTGTTCTGTAGAGATGTTTGGCCTTTTCTCTTGACTTGCAAGGTCTCATACTGCAACATTTATGATCAAGGGTAATTCATTGTTAGGCCTTCGAGCTAGTTTGAAGTTACTGAGAAGAATACTAGTTTTTAGTAGCTTGCATGCATCTTTTGAATCTTTGGTTAAAATGCTAGTATCTTTCTAGCCTTTTCTATTCTCTCCATGGTTTTGGTCTGGTGAAACGAGAAACCAACACCTAAACTAGAAAGCAGTAAACGAGTAGTAAACGACACCGGATTTACGTGGTTCGGTCGAGAAGACCTACGTCCACGGGGATTTGGGGGTTTTTCACTATAATCGAGAGAATGCTTTACAGTTTACAAGTTGTGAATGAATAATGAGATGATCCCCCTCTAACCCACTACTAAGTCTCTATTTATAAGCATGTAAATAAGCCTTAGGGCCTCAAGCCCATTCCCTAAGATAATTGGGCTTAAGCCCCTTTAATACATTGACCTTGGTCTGAGTCGCCTATGCTTGCTTGACTACGCCGGAAGCTCTATTATTTCTTTTATTATCCCAAGTCTTCAATTAAACCTGCAATGATTAGCTTAATAATAATAATACTAATCATAAGCATAAATAGAAATGTTCCCATTATATAGTGCACAGCGCTGGTGCATATTTCAGTCCTCATCAGCTACTCCCCCCCTGGTCTGGTTGAACCGGGTATTCTTCGTGTTCAGCCAGTCAAGTATTGTTAAAGCCAGCGCTGTGCTGTTTTCCTTAATCCCTGCAAATCATGAAGACATAAGAGTTTTAATATTATAAGAAAGCATAGATAAGCATTTTCCCCTTGACTTTGGAATTGTAGTCCAAATTAGATTTCCTTCTTGTTTATTCAATGTTGACAAAGATAAATAATTTCCATTTCTTTGGGCGCATAAGAAGACCAGCGCTGAGAATACCCCATATTGAATACTTTGCATAGATAAGCAATATAAATGCTTTGTGTTGGATGAATCAGAAGACCGTTGCAAGAATACCCGAATAACATAGGAAGACCCATGTTGAAGTTGAGAAATATGATACTTTGATCATATGAGAAAACCCGTCATAAATATTTGTCGAGTCTGAACAATATACCATGTTGTTGAGCGCGTGAGAAATCCAGCGCGTGAGAAGACTAATAGATAACAGTAGCACGCCAAAAGGCGGCTTCTTTCTCGCTGAGCAGCGATTAAAATAGATCAAAGCAGCCCATAGAGCAAAGGCGCAAAACAGTGTAGCCCATAGAGTAGAGCAGAGAAATACCCGGTCAGAGCAGAGAAATTCCTATCAGATCAGAGAAATGCTCGTCAGAGCAGCCCGGTCAGAGCAGAGAAATACCCTTTCAGAGCAGAGAAATGTCCCTCAGAGCAGCCCGGTCAGAGCAGAGAAATGCCCTTTCAGAGCAGAGAAATGCCCCTCAGAGCAGCCCGGTCAGAGCAGAGAAATGCCTTTTCAGAGCAGAGAAATGTCCCTCAGAGCAGCCCGGTCAGAGCAGAGAAATGCCCTTTCAGAGCAGAGAAATGTCCCTCAGAGCAGCCCGGTCAGAGCAGAGAAATGCCCTTTCAGAGCAGAGAAATGTCCCTCAGAGCAGCCCGGTCAGAGCAGAGAAATGCCCTTTCAGAGCAGAGAAATGTCCCTCAGAGCAGCCCGGTCAGAGCAGAGAAATGCCCTTTCAGAACAGAGAAATGCCCGTCAGAGCATTGAAATCCCGGCAGAGGATTGAAATCCCGGCAGAGCATTGAAATCCCGACAGGGGATTGAAATCCCAGCAGAGGATTGAAATCCCGGCAGAGGATTGAAATCCCGACAGAGCATTGAAATCCCGGCAGTGGATTGAAATCCCGGCAGAGGATTGAAATCCCGACAGAGCATTGAAATCTCGGGAGAGCATTGAAATCCCGGCAGAGGATTGGGCTCACGGACGGTAGCAGAGCATTGGGGTCACGGACGGCGGCGGAGCATTGGGATCACTGCAGAGCAGTGAAATCACGGTAGAGCAGTGAAATCCCGGCAGAGCATTCCTCAGCTGCTTCCCTCCTTTGTATGCATTCCTTTGCTGCTTCCCCTTGCTGCTTCCCTTCGTTGTTTCCCTTTGCTGCTTCCCCTCCAAGCTTGAACACTCTGCGCGGAGCATGGAGGACCCGGGGGGTGCAACCAACTTTCGCGGCTTACGATTAAGAGAACACCCTGCACGGAGCATGGAAGACCCGGGGGGTGCAACCAACTTTCGTGGCTTACGGTTAAGAGAACACCCTACACGGAGCATGGAGGGCCCGGATGGCACAACCAACTTTCGTGGCTTACGGTTAAGAGAACACCCTGCACGGAGCATGGAGGGCCCGAATGGCACAACCAACTTTCGTGGCTTACGGTTAAGAGAACACCCTGCACGGAGCATGGAGGGCCCGGATGGCACAACCAACTTTCGTGGCTTACGGTTAAGAGAACACCCTGCACGGAGCATGGAGGGCCCGGATGGCACAACCAACTTTCGTGGCTTACGGTTAAGAGAACACCCTGCACGGAGCATGGAGGGCCCGGATGGCACAACCAACTTTCGTGGCTTACGGTTATGAGAACACCCTGCACGGAGCATGGAGGGCCCGGATGGCACAACCAACTTTCGTGGCTTACGGTTAAGTAGTAACCTCTGCGCGGAGCATGGAAGGCTCGGATGCGCGACCAACTTTCGCAGCTTACGAGCGCTTCCCTCCCTCTGCGCGGAGCATGGAAGGCCCGGGTGGCACAACCAACTTTCGCGGCTTACGAGCGCTTCCCTCCCTCTGCGCGGAGCATGGAAGGCCCGGGTGGCACAACCAACTTTCGCGGCTTACGAGCGCTTCCCTCTCTCTGCGCGGAGCATGGAAGGCCTGGGTGGCACAACCAACTTTCGCGGCTTACGAGCGCTTCCCTCTCTCTGCGCGGAGCATGGAAGGCCCGGGTGGCACAACCAACTTTCGCGGCTTACGATAGCATCCCTCAGCTTTTCCCTTGACTTGCTTAAAAGCAATTTTGAATTTGTAAATTGGGGACTACGGGTATACACCCTACTCCCCCCTCTGGTGACATGTGCAATGCCCTGCATGAACATGTTAAGTGTGTGTGTGTTTGGTGCTCATGCTTGTGATGATTGTGAGAGAGTTAGCATAACTACAGTTCCCAAGTAACATAATTCAAGTTGCATTTCAAGCCCTAGCACATATGCAGAAGGTGTGCAGCTTCGTTTATTAATAATGTCATATTGCAAGTCTAAGCACATATGCAGAAGTTGTGCAACTTCCAAGATGATGTTGTGATTACATAAATCCCAGCATAGATCATATAAGTCATGGTTTTGCCCAAGTAAAGAAGTAGAAAATTTCTCAAATCCCTGTCATGCTTACATGCTTCCACGAGATAAAGTTCAGCGAAGTACCTGAATTACCACTTACAAGTGGATTAGCTTTTCGTGTTATGATGATTACCATACTTGTTCAAGTTTTTTCCCAAAGCTGTTTATCATGTGCTGTAAAAACTCTTGAACGAGAATATTAGTAAAATATGAGAGCCACTTGAGACAGGGCTGTAAAGAGAATTCGAACCCTAGATTATATAATCCATTGCCACAACTTGATTCCCATATTCATATACCGATGAATTCATTCAAATTTTCAAATCCCATCAAAGATCATATAAATCATGATTTTGCCCAAGTGATAAAATATCCCATTGATAGAGTTCAGCGAAGTACCTGAATTACCACTTACTAGTGGGTTACCCTGTTTACATTATGGTATTTACCATATTTGTTCAAATCATTCCCCAAATTTGCTTATCCTTGCTTTTACTGAGCAACAACGCTGTTCTAAACATTTATTCCACCGATTAAAAGTTGTAAGAATCCCCAAAAATGACATATAAATTAGAATATTTATGTCCCAATGGCTGAAATCCAGCATCCTGAAATCATGACTCTCAAAGAGAAAGTAAAACGGATAAACAATAATTATTTGTCAGTGCAAATGATATGAAACCACAAATTCCCTAATGTCCTTAACCCAAAAACCCATATCACGATTAGTCTCTTTTTTGTGAGTATGTTCAGCAGCCATGTTTTAACGCTATAACATTCCCCAAAAGTGGAGCTAAGGACCCGAGCAAGTAACTAGTGGAGCTGGCATCTGTCCCCTTATGTCAAGAGCTCCCATGAATAAACCATATTTGGCTCGGCTAGGCAATCGTAGTGTTCTCAACAGCAAACAAATGTTGAAATACCCGTCTTGATGACCCTGAACTCCCAATGCAAAATCAGGGCTAAGTTAGTCCAGCAAAATGACATATTTAATCCCCAAAATCAACACAAAAGTCATAGCTAAATCAATCCCAAGTTCGGAGCTATATTATGGCAATATCAAGTCCCAAAAACCATAATAGCATCATAGCCGTATCAAGATTACAAATAAAGTAAAAGCACAATAATACCAAGCTCAAAAATCCCAAGAACCAGCACAGGGCAAATGATGAATTTAAAAAGGCCAATCGCTACACAATCAAGGTAGTGTACAATAGAAAAGCTACTGAAATATCCTGATCATTTTGCTATCCCTCTAGACACAGTAGAAATTAATGGGCTAAGTTCAATATGAATGAAATTCGTATTTGTTTTCAATCACTATAACCCCACAAGTGACAACGTGAATCTCGACACAAATCTTTGAATCTTTAAAATCAAGAACACGCAGTAGGCATCTTAATATCTCAAACATTTAGCCAAACTTATATGTTCTCCAGATAAACATTTTCAAAAGTAACAATGAAATTAGCAGATCGTAGAAGGGAATGATCGCAGACATAATTTCAGTTCTCATCTCCCTAATGCAGTTCAAAGGGTGATAACATATAGAGAGATGAACAAATATCTTAGCTTTGGTATTCATTTCTTCTCGAGGCCCAGATCATCATTTGGGGGGTCTCCAATGGAGCCCTCTTCGAGATTTTGCGGTGTGGAGGAGGCTCGATATACAGACGGACCTGTTTCGAACCAGGAAGCGGACGGCGGCTCTGCTGATTTTGAGAGAGGGAGACTAGTTCGACTGGAGAGGGTGAAAGATGGGTTGATTCCAAATGTTTGCACGACAGAAGGCTTTGGAGTTCAGGGAAGAGCAGCCATTATTTGATCGGTGACTCCGATTGGAGATGGCGGCGGGCGTTTGCCGGATTTTCAGAGAGAACCACGATGTGGATTTGAGGGGAAATTTTTCTGGTGTTTTACGAGAGAGAGAAATAATGACGATGGTAGGCTGGATTTCATATTTGGGTGCCGGATTTTCGCCGGAGAACCTAGTGAGCAGCGATTTAGGCTGGAATAAAGGGAATTTGTGGAGATTGGGGTCTTTTCTTTGAGGATTTCAGATTTTCGCTTCTGGATCGATTTTTTTGGGGGATTTGCTGAGGAAATCGGGAAGTGATCAGTTTTTGGGGAACTGAAATGGGTGAACCTCGATTTTTCGAAGGAGGTCATCGGTGGTATTGGCAGGATGTTTTCATTTTTTGTGAAGGAGGTTTACCTCTGTTTCAGTGGCTGATATCGCCGGAAAAGTGACAGAATAGATCGGAGAAGATGAATTGTATTTTTTTTTTTCTTTCGATGAACAGTAACTTCGATGAACAGTGAATCTCACGCCTTAGCTCGATTTTCCCACAGACGGCGCCAGTTGGTGAAACGAGAAACCAACACCTAAACTAGAAAGCAGTAAACGACACCGGATTTACGTGGTTCGGTCGAGAAGACCTACGTCCACGGGGATTTGGGGGTTTTTCACTATAATCGAGAGAATGCTTTTACAATTTACAAGTTGTGAATGAATAATGAGATGATCCCCCTCTAACCCACTACTAAGTCTCTATTTATAAGCATGTAAATAAGCCTTAGGCCCTCAAGCCCATTCCCTAAGATAATTGGGCTTAAGCCCCTTTAATACATTGACCTTGGTCTGAGTCGCCTATGCTTGCTTGACTACGCCGGAAGCTCTATTATTTCTTTTATTATCCCAAGTCTTCAATTAAACCTGCAATGATTAGCTTAATAATAATAATACTAATCATAAGCATAAATAGAAATGTTCCCATTATATAGTGCACAACGCTGGTGCATATTTCAGTCCTCATCATGGTCTTATTTGATTTTTTAGTTCATTGTATTCTGCTCTGTTCTCAAAATAGTTTGTGTTATTTGTTCGCATTTTCTTTTGTTACCATTTTTTTTCCTTTTTATGTATCTTATACTGCTCTAATTATTTTTCTATAACTTTTTCTGCAGTTACACTTCAATTGGTAGCATTCATAATACAGTTCCTAATGCATTGTTGTCCCTGAGCAAATCCAGCAGCAGTGAAGATAGATTCAAACTTGCTTATATGCTTTGTGATGGAAGATGGGAAAAAGCTGGGAGAAAGCTAAAATTTTCATATCTCAGCCATCATCTGTTGTTGATAATGGCATGAAAAATGAGAATTCATTCATAAAAAGCATGTTTACAGCCTCGGTCATTGCGGTGGGTGGATGAAATCCTGTAAGTTCTTTGTTGCTCGTTCATATTCCAACATTTACCTCCGTCTTTTGAGACTGTCACAATATTATTTAGTTGTGTACCTTATTTAGCATTTGTATGTGCCACTAATTATATCGATATAGATGCACTTGTTCCATTAAGAATTTCGGTTTAAATGAAGAGGTCCCCACCTTGCTTTTGTATAGGGAGAAATATCTTTATTGTATATGATTAGCATATGTGATTTCTCTTTGTTTCGTCAACAATATTCTTGTGTTGGTTCCATAGCTCAGGTTTGGTATAGTTGAGGATAAAATGAGATCCATATTGTCTGAAAGCTTCATTCCATAGGCTGGGCTATGTTCACATGTTGTTACCAGAAATTATGTAAGTTTTCTAATATTGTGCCTCTTATTTGTACCTATGTTCATGTTCTGTGCCCTGCACCCCTACTGTTTATGTTTACATCCTCCCTACATCTCTGCGCAACTCGTGTTTTCCAAAGATCTTCTATTTACTTGCATAATGCTGGAAATTCATTAGCATGCTTTCTGATTTGGTCTTCTTCTTTCTCTAGCAAGACATGCTTGTTTGCAGGCCTGACTTTATAAAAGAGCTTATGATTTCTTGAGATTCTATTTTCCTTCAAATTTCTGTATTGCATTTAACTTCACTTTGGGTCGTATTTCCAGATTGATTCCATTGTAGATTAAGTTAAGAGACAGAAGTCTATGACTGATATGGTAAACTTTATTTCTCTCTCTCTCTCTCTCTCTCTCTCTCTCTCTCTCTCCCCTACACGGTGTGTGTAACTGCGTATGCACTCACATGTTTTTAACTGCAATTTGATTTGACACTTTCTCTAACCAATATAAGGGTATATTGTTACCACAACTTTCCATACATGGAGGGGTTGGTCCATTACCATCGGATGTTACTATAGCTGGTGTTGCTAAGGCTTTTGGTGTCCGCATGGTATATCTTGTATGTTGTCCGGGTCTTTTGACCCATGTTAATGATTAAAAATTCTAGTACTTATGAAAAGTATTAGTTCATTTATATATACTTGGCCTTTTAACTTGGTGTTCTTAGTTAATCTTGTAATGAGAAGCAAGGACTCGATCGTATGCCCTTGTAGAAATTTTATACTGGTTGTTACTTTCACTGTCTCATGCATTTATAAGTTTTTTTCTTTCAGCAAAGGCCCTTGACAAAGAATTTGAAGAATAATAAAATAAGGATTTGCCTAAGATACTAAGAGAATGAGTATAATAAGTGAACTGATTTAGGCTTTGATAATTCTCTTCTTCGATTCAAACTTTTGAAGGCAGTGAAAGGCTGAAGCGCAATTTCGACAGAGGTTCAGCATGTGCGTTTGAATCAGTGAAGATTGTGGTGTTCCTCGAGCTCTATTTATAGACGAAGTCTTGAATAGATCCGTTGGCTGAGATGGTCTTCAAGAATTCGTCCGTTGTGAGAGAGATTTGAATTTGGCTGAGGCTACAAACTTCGAGGTTCCTAATTTTGTGAAGAACGGTGTCTCAGGTACAACAGGTAAGGTGCCTCGAAAAAGCTTGCACTAAAAAGGAATGCTCTGCAGAGAAATGACGATCTTCAATATCTCTGCATTTAATGCGGCTTGTACTTGTGTGTACGTGGCTTCATTTTAGCTTAAGAGTCTTTAGTCCGAGGAAGAATGTCAACTGATACTTGACTTGAGTATCAGTCCGTGAATTCCTCGTGGCCAGCATTATTACTTTAGTCATAACCGATTCTTCATAAGACTCTCGTCCAATCAATACTTCAGTAATTAACTTGGTTTTTTCACAGCTATCTTCAGTTGAGGTCTTCAGTCCTCTGTCTTCAGAACAACAGTCTAACTAGAAAACATGAACTGTAACATTTGAGTTTGAAAGGTTCTAGTCTATTACAAGAAAAACTAAGAGTTTTGGTATCATCAAAACTAGGGATATGATATTTCATTAAGTTCCCAACAAAAGATGTCAGCACAACCTACTTCTTTAAAGATATAACATCTTAGTTTATTTATTAGGTTTGCATGAGAAGTGGGTATGAAGTGAAGTGGAATTAATTCTGGACATCATCTTTTGTAAATGGTAAGAAAGATCAAAAGTACATGTGAAGGTCAAGCATGGCTTTCTTGGTTTAGAGTAGTGGACCTGCAGCATTTAAGGAACTTGGCATAAAAATCCAATTTAAAGGTTTAAACAATCCAGTCAAGGATGCACATCATACGTTACTGAATTACTATCAAACCTTCTTATGTTATCCCGTTTCCTCTTATCATCCTGCCATTTTCCCTCTTATTTACTTCTACCAAATAGAAATAGCTCTGTCTTCTACCAAATAGTCTAATTAGATATACTTTGTTTAATTATAAAATTAATTAAACTAAAATACAAAATACTTCATCCGTCCCAATAGTAGTGTCCCATTTTCCTTTTTAGGTCGTTCCAATAATAATATCTCATTTCCTTTTTGACAATATATTGTCTTTATATACTTAATATTTAAATAATTTCCACCAACCAATTTTATCTAATTTTTACACACTTCTTAATCTTCGTGCCCAAAAGTAATGGGACACTACTAATGGGACGGAGGGAGTACTAAACTTCATGAAGCAAGGGAAAAAAAAGTAAAAACTGATCGAGGCACAAGTTAGAGTGTGATGATCTGATCAATAGAGTTTGATATCCCATAGACCCATTATAAAGAAAGTCGGAGAGAAAAGGGCTTCTTCGAGAAAGATTGCAAGAGAGATACGTTAGATTGGTGGTGGCGTGGCGGAAAAATTAGAGTTTCAGAGATATATGAGTCAGTGTTTTTTGTATGTAAAAGACAGAAAGACGGAGGTAATTTGAATAAAAATACTTAATTTTAATTTTATGGAAACAACTATTCATTATAACTTTTTTGCATGAAAAAAACTAATAATAATACCTGATGAATGTTTATATGAATGGCTGTTTTTATCCTTGTAAATGGAAAGTGAATGTTGTATTAATTCACTGAAAGGGAAAGAGTTGGTGTGACTTACATGCAAACGTCATTAAATAACATGGCTGTCACACTTCTTAAACAAGAAACATGCAGGATAAACGTCATTATTAACACAGTTGGGCTAATTAGTATATAGAAATTAAAATGCGTGCGTGAGTGAGGCACACATATTTCTTCTGGACAACTTGACCTTCAAGCCGTGCTTGGCTTGCAGTATGACGGAGTCACGAGGAGAAACAGGATGCCCCTCAACTAGCTGCACCTGGTAATCACAAATGATAGCAGCCGCCACCATCTTCATCTGTACGAACGCCATCTCCTTCCCCAGGCAAGTCCTGGGCCCCGCCTTGAACGCCATCTCCTTCCCCAGCCATCCCCTAGGGGCGCGCTCCAGTGAGACCCCCTATTTTTCGTGTAACATGAGTACAATGAATAAGACATATAATACTAATGAATAAAACGTATATCTAATGAACAAGATGTATATACTGATGATGAAAAATAAAAATAAAAAAATTCGTAATGAATAAGATATATATACTGATGAACAGGGCCATATATACTGATGAACAATGCAGTATATACTGATGAATGACAAAATTTAAAATATTCTGCTCCCTCCAGGATTCGAACCCTGTGAAAAAAAATCACCCTCCAGATACAATCTCAGCCATAGGATTGATAAAATAAACGCACCAAATTGTGTCCTAGATCTCACTAAAATTAAGGGGTCTCATTGGAGCGGCCCCCTATATATATATATATATATATATATATATATATATATATATATATATATATATATATATGGAGAGATTCTAATATATAAAACCCTTTTTCAAAATGAGAAATAGGAACTAATCTTAGCCTTTTAAAATATAGATCTAGTGATTAGGATTTATTCACTTAAACAATACGCCTATTTTGTAGTGATAAAGTTGATAGTGCCGTTTTTTTCTTTTTCAATTAATTAGAAGGTTAGTTAAGTCTTTCATAATATTCTTATTTAATTAAAGAGCCATTATTTGTAGTAAATTTTAAGAGGTACTTCGTCGAGCTCTCTTCCTGGAAATTCCAATTTGGCAGCTTGGATATAGAGTTTTGTTCCACTAGCGATTCTGACAATATTTCGTGCATATGCATTTTTCCGAGCTTCCTCCTCCCGAATACTTATTTTCTCCCCTAGACGATCGATAGATACAAAGAAGAGAAAAAATAGGGCCAAATGGTCCAAAAGTCGAAGACACATCAAACTCTTCCCTTAGGTAGTATATAGAACCAAATAAGGACCACTCATTTTCTCCATGTGGAGCACTAAGGGAGTGACACGTGGCAAGGAGCTTTGAAGGCCTTCTAAGGCAAAATCTGTCCATGAGTAAAATCGGAATATAATTTTCGAATACTTTTTAAAAAAATTATTATTTTTCATTTTTATATATATTTAAAAAAACTGATATATTTTCCATGCATATTGTTATACAGAAACATGCATAACTTTACACACAAAAATGCATTTTTACCGCCCCACCCCGACCTACCCCCCCCCCCTCCCCCCAACCCCACCCCTCCCACCCCCACCAATTTTTTTAATTTTTTTTTTATCGAAAAATTCATTTTTTTTGCACGCTTCATTAACACCAGATGCATGGTTCTGTTTTATAATATGCATTTTTCAATTTTACAATATACATGGTTTACTAACAGAATATGCATGGTATTTCTCGCCCCCAACCCCCCACCCCCCTGCCCACCACTAACCACCTCCCACCCCACCCTCTCACCACCACCAAATTGTCGAAAATTCATTTTTTTGCATACTTCATTAACACAAGATGCATGGTTCAGTTTTATGATTTGCATTTTTCTGTTTTGCAATATGCAGGGTTCGTTGATAAAATATGCATGGTATTTTTCACCACCTCACCCCCACTCACACCACCCCCCACATCAAATAGAAAAATGAACCATGCATATTGTAAATCAAAACAATGCGCATTATAAAATTGAACCATGCATCTCGTGTCAATGTATCCTGTAAAAAAATAAATTTTTGATTAAAAAAAACTAAAAAAAGAATTGTTGGGGGGGGGGGGGTGACGAGAAATACCATGCATATTGTATCAATAAACCATGAACATTGCAAAACAGAACACTGCATTTTGTAAAACTGAATCATGCATCTCGTGTTAATGTAGGCTATAAAAAAATGAATTTTCGACAAAAAGAAATTAAAAAAAAATTAAAAAGAATTTTAAAAAAATGGGGAGGGGGGAGTGGTGGGGGTGGGCGTGGGGGTGGGGTGGATGGGGGTAAAAAAAATCAGATTTATCGCATCTTTGTGTGTAAAATATTCTGTGTAATAATATGCATGAAAATATGTCAGTTTCAGGAAAAAAAAAAGTAAAAAAAAAAAACTTTTTTTTATATTCGATTTTTTTATTTTCGATTTTACCTCTGTGCGAATTTTACCTTGGAAGGCCTCTACCACGTGTAACTCCCTTAGTGCTCCACATGGAGAAAATTGCTCAACCTCTTTCATAAATTTGTATGGAGCTTCCTGATCTAGCCATTGGTAAAGATTATTTTTTGATAACTGATCGCTTGTTTCATCTGATCTCCCATCATCTCATCGAACTACGTTTATGTCCTATTTCTTTGGTTCATGAAGGTGGCTATAGGGAATCAAGAAAAGGCCCTGTAGTCATTACCTTTAAAGGGAAGGTATGAATGTTTATACTTCAATAGAAGTATTTCAACAGCATACATATAACGAGGCTGCTATAGAACTTTATGCAAGAAGTTCCATCATGGCGCGTTTTCTGAAATCGACTGAGTTGGATTGCTATTCAGTGCCTGATCAACTGCGTGCCTTACAAGCTGCTTCGATTTGCAGTGACATCAAGATTATGGTGAAGGACTAAAGAAAGATTGAAAGGAAAAGCAATTGAAATATGAATGACAGTAGTATCACAAGGAAACCAAGGAATAGGATGAACCAAGAAATGACCCAGTATCTATTTGTATGTAAAAGAAGCACCCCCACCCTCCCTCACCTCACTATTTTTGCTCCGTTTGTGATTGATTGCATTCAATCCGAGCCTCTTGTTTGCATACATTTCATTGGAGGACCATGTATGAAACCAGTTTCATGGCAGGTGAGTCCTATATTATCGGCAAGTTCATGGTGTGCAAGTCTCCGTAATTTAAATTTTGGGAGCATTGCTGCTTCACCATAAGATTTCACATTTCTGACTTGATGAATCGTAAAAAAAAAAATGAACATAACATTCAATCTCAAACTCCAGAATGCGAAGCTTCTTTATAAAAATGGGTTAGTAGACGCTTTGCTAACACAAAACAACGGTAGGGAATAAAACAAATAGGCAAATATGACGATGAATTCAAAAATACAGCAGGCTCCCACATTTCGGAGACACAAAATAACACTGATACTGCATCCGGGAGGTCCTGAAAAGTATGCGTAGTCTTTGATATACTCAGCCAAGCTAGTTATTGGTCTGCAGCAACGAGCTCAACAAATTCAGGCTTTGGGCTTGAGGATCTTGACAGTCTCCCAGGTGAAGTCAGGATCATCACGGCCAAAGTGACCATAAGCAGCAGTCTTCTGGTACCTGAAGTTTCCTCCTCTCAGCAAGTCTAAGTTGATGGCCATCATTCCTGGCCTGAAGTCGAAGTTCTCCTTGATTAGTGTCAGAATATCCTTGTCTGGGATCTTCCCCGTCTTGTATGTATCAACGAACACAGACAGTGGTTCTGCTACTCCAATAGCATACGACACCTGGACAATGCATCTGCGAGCAAGTCCTGATGCCACAATACTCTTTGCTGCTTGCCTCACAATATATGCTCCACTCCTGTCCACCTTGGTAGGATCTTTGCCAGAGAAAGCACCTCCACCATGAGCACCCCACCCACCGTAGGTGTCGATGATGATTTTCCTACCGGTGAGACCAGCATCTCCATGAGGACCACCAATCACAAACCTCCCAGATGGGTTGAGATGGAAGATTGTCTTGTCATCAAGATACTGAGCAGGAATCACAGGTTTGATGACGTGCTCCTTCAAGTCAGCGGCAATCTGATCATTTGTAACAGTCTCATCATGCTGCGTAGAGATGAGGACTGTGTGAACTCTGATAGGAACCATGGCCCCTCCCTCGTTCTTGTACTCAACAGTAACTTGTGTCT
Source organism: Salvia miltiorrhiza (assembly GCF_028751815.1). Classification (NCBI taxonomy): domain Eukaryota; kingdom Viridiplantae; phylum Streptophyta; class Magnoliopsida; order Lamiales; family Lamiaceae; genus Salvia; species Salvia miltiorrhiza. Next base: position 33,328,180 of record NC_080394.1, on the reverse strand, counting down.
TGCCATCAGGTCTCAACCATGCGCAAGTCTTGTTCTTCCTCACTTCAGTGAGTTTGGCACCAAGCTTGGTGGCAAGGACATGAGTAAGTGGCATCAGCTCTGGTGTTTCATCGGTGGCATAGCCGAACATGTGCCCTTGGTCACCAGCTCCGATCTCTTCAGGTTTCTTGGTGAGATGACCATGAACTCCCTGGGCAATGTCAGGGCTCTGTTGTTCAATGTTGACAAGGACCTTGCAGTGATCAGCATCAAGGCCAACATCTGGTGAGGTGAATCCAATCCCTCTGCAGGTATCACGAACTATCTTTTCATAGTCCACCTTAGCCTTGGTTGTGATCTCACCAAAGACCATGACCATATTAGTCTTGGTGCAAGTTTCACATGCTACTTTGCTCTCTGGGTCCTGCTCTAGGCAAGCATCAAGAATGGCATCTGAGACTTGGTCGCAGAGCTTGTCGGGGTGTCCTTCATTGACAGACTCTGAGGTGAACAGGAAGGTATCCATATTGTATCTGGAAAACAGGATCAGGGATGTGTTAGTTCTAGATGCTAGTACATGCAAACGATTCAAAAATTTTAGAGGCAGTTAAGTAACTATAAAGGTGCAATAACTTAAAGTTTGAAGATTCTCTGTCTATCGCAAAATGGATATAAACAGGCACAACAAGTAGCTATAGTAGAAACCACGCATTTTCTTCATGAACTCCAAAGGTATCGGAGTAAACAGTAAAGACTAATTTATGTAAAGGAACGTTATAAAACTTCTGAACGGCAGATGCAGCAGATTTAGAAAGCTATTACAAATAATGCTATCTACGTGGTAGCTGAAAATTCTCATGCAATCAATCATGGATCAGATAAATCAGATTTACGAATTATGTAGGGAAAAATGCAGATCCTCAACTAATAATCACGGCATTCTCTCGAGCGCAAAATACACAATAAGATCCGAATCTCACTACAATACAGCACAGATATTTACATCCACCATCGCACTTCTAATGAAATTCTCCGATCCGGTAAACTAAACGGTATAGCAGCACACTCATCGTCGAAAACAAGAAAACTGCCGACATTCAATTACCATAAATTCACAAATCTGTATAGCACAAAAGTGTAAAAAAAACACTAGATCTAAAACAATAACAGAACACGATTACCAAATCTAACACAATAAATCGAGAATCAATCGTTATGCATACCTTCTGGCAAAAGAAGAGGTCTAGATCTGCAGATCAATATGGAGCAGGAGGAGAGAAGTAGCGAAGTGAGGGAGTGAAATGAAGGCGCGGGTACTTATAAACCCGGATCCAAAGGACTCGCTCTCCCTACTACTCTAATTTCAAATGCCAAATAAAAATAAAGAAGAAAGAATAAAAAATATCCTACCCTGTGGTGTAACTAAGATGGTGCCAGTTGGCGGTCGGAAGCTCGATCGACGGTGGCTGATACTTTTGAGCTGTAGGTGAGTTGTAAATTATAAATATCAGAGTTTTCTCCAGTTTGCGTGTTGTACTAGGCGCATGAGGTATTGTACGTGGGGTTGGTGAAATGAAAAAAAAAAAATTGACGCGCTACTGCTGACGGAAGGCACTAATACTACATTAGCTTTGCTTTAAAAAAAACAAAAATATATACATGAAATATTTGATATCAATTCAAACGATATTTTATACTTTCTCCGTCCCCACAAAATTGAATTGTATTTCTTTTTAAACCGTCCCAATAAAGTTGAATTATTTCTCTTTGTAAAATAAATTTAAATTATTTTTTATTCACTTTCTCTTTTATTTTACTTTTTCATTCAGACGAAGTATTACTTTTCCTAATAGCGTAAACACTTGGTCAGGAATTTGATAGTAAAAATTACGATTGAAGTGTTGGAATTATTTAAATCGCCGCTCCAACTGCAATTGTCAATTGCATCGCCTTTTTTAATAGCTACTAATAGAACACACAAAAACAATATTTTAATAAATAATTTTTTACAAGTAGAAATTTATATATATTTTTTAAATTATAATATTATTAAATTCATAAAATTGAAATAATTTATTTAAATTTAATATAAAAAATCAATTTTAATTAATTAAGCATAACCTAATTTTATTGCCATAAAAACACAAACAAAAAGAAAAGAAGATTGATATGAAATTCATATTTATTTTCTAGGTTTAATTTTTGCATAATTAATTTTAATTTCAATTATTCTACCAAAATTAAACTTCTAATAAAACTAGTATTTTATAAATCCTTTATATTGTAATTCTAAATTATTAAATTTACAAAATAAAAAATACTAACTTATGTGGATGAAGAGTTCTTATGGATACTACTACTTAAATCATTATTAAAATATATTACATTTTTAGATTTACTATATGAATAATATATTGAATTACACAATTGGTCTTAAATTAAATTTATATGAGGGATATAGTATGCAAATCAAATTTTGTAAAATAAAAAAGTTTTATAATAGTAAGAATTTTTTCATAGAAAAATAAATTGGAAATTAACTAATACTCCTTATGTCCCACAAGAGTGTGCATCATTTTTTGTGGCACAAGTTTTAATAAAATATTAGATGATTGTATTGAGAGTTGAAAAAGTGATCTACTTTATTATAAAATAATTTATAATAAGAGTAAGAAATAAGGAGTTAGGGGTGGGATAGTGTTCAAAAATAGCAAATGCACACACTTGTGGGACGTTCCAAAATAGAAATAAGGGCACACTCTTATGGGACGGAGGGAGTATAATAAATCAGAAATGTCATATTTGAGCCCTTGATTTATAATTCTACTATTCAGACTTTAGACTAATTTATATTTTTCTATGATCGAATTAGTATATAACCTAGCTATCCTTTATCCATTTCTATATTCTTTCTAGTATGTATTACTACATCATTATATGTATATCAGCGTCATGTGTGTATTCTTTTTTCACGAAATTTGGTTGAAGTTGGTAAAAAAGGTGTATTGCGTTTGCATCGCCTCAAACAGGTTTGGTATATTTCGATTTTGGGACTTTACCAGAAACGTTGTCCCTCTCCCACCTACTTTCATGTTAATTATTATTCCCAATTTTCAATGTAGATAATGCGTAATAATTAATTATTGTTAGTTACCTTTTTATCACATCCCAAATGTAAATTGCTCCATGTGGACTAGGATACCCTTAACAAACCCACACGGAAAAATGAAAATAAAATTACAAGATAAGATTCAGTGTTCCATAATTTTATGCGTGTTACTGTATTTCATGCTTATATTTATTATTTTTAAAATATTTTTTATAAAATAAAATTTATTATAATACTATGAATTATATTTAATTTTTATTTTAAATTTTTTTTTTAAAGTATATACCATGACTTTGAATTTATCAACCTATTATTAGCTATAAAAAAATGAAATTAAATGATAAAAAATAATTATATATCCTAGATTGATGGAATAAACCCTAGTTAATAATCACAAAATTAAACTAAAGCATACAAAGTTAAAATTGAAGAAAAAATATATAAGAAAATAAATAAAATTAAAAGTGGAACACAAAGTAAGACATAAAGTGTGGTACACTGAATCTAATGAGTAAAATTACAGGCCAGCCACCGGCCACTAAGAGTATCTTTATTGTTTAATATGGTTTTCATTTTTTTTTTTTTTTGAATTATCGTATTGAGGTGGTCTTGGTACGATCGGGTGTATCGTATGATCGAATTGATCCGCACCCAGACCCTGACTCATATTCTGATTTGAACCTATACCTTGATCCAAATCGTGCAAATGACACTATTCAGTTATACAAATGACACTACCTGTAATTGACACTATTATATTATATAAATGATATTGCGTATAAGTGACATTATAACATGAGCGAAATTCATATCTAGCCGAAAAAATAGAAGACATCATCTTTCTATCCCACTCCGTAAATATATAAGCTTTCTAGGCAATTTTGAAGGATAAGACAAATATATCCTTAGTGGTCCCACCACTATCAATTTATTATTTAAATTATTCAATTAAAAAAATTCAAACTTACCTTTTGCTCAACATTCACGAGAGTTAAATATAAAAGGGTTAAGGTACAAATACCCCCCTAAGGTAGACCCCCCTAGAGCGTTTAAACCCCCATACTCGACTTTGGTACAATTTGGCCCCCAAAGTCGAAGAAAAATATACAGATAGGTCCAGCCGTTAACGGCGGTTTAACTCCGTTTCTTCCTTTTTTTATTTTTTTTATTTATTTTCTGGTCATCACTATTCATCTTCTTCTTCTTCTTCTTCAATTTTCCGGTGAAACCATCCCGCTCTGGCAAATCGGATCTCGAGCTTCTCCGCCATCGATCCGACGACGACGACGAATTCGAGCTCATCCGCCACCGATCCACGGCAGTGTCGCTCCAGAACTCCACCACCGCGACGTTTCTCGCCGCCTTTAACTTACTAGCCCGATCCTTCTACGGCGCCAGCCCCAATATGCTCAAGTGGGTCGGCCGCGCCGGCTCCAGGCTCCACTCCGACCTGGCCGGGGAGATCCGATCGGTGGTGTACGAGGCGCTGCGGATCGAGCCGCCGGTGCCGTCGCAGTAGGCCAAGGCGAAGCGCCACTTCGTGATCGAGTCCCACGAGGCGGCGTTCCAGATCGGATCTTCACTCTCTCTCTCTCTCTCTCTCTCTCTCTCTCTCTCTCTCTCTCTCAGATCCAGATCGTCGTCGTCGTCGGATCGATGGCGGAGGAGCTCGAGATCCGATTTGTCGGAGCGGGATGCTTTCGCCGGAAAATTGAAGAATTCAGCCGGAGAAGATGACCAGAAAATAAAATAAAAAAATAAAAAAATGGTTAAGGTACAAATACCCCCCTAAGGTAGACCCCCCTAGAGCGTTTAAACCCCCATACTCGACTTTGGTACAATTTGCCCCCCAACGGAGTTAAACCGCCGTTAACGGCTGGACCTATCTGTATATTTTTCTTCGACTTTGGGGGGCAAATTGTACCAAAGTCGAGTATGGGGGTTTAAACGCTCTAGGGGGGTCTACCTTAGGGGGGTATTTGTACCTTAACCCAATATAAAAAGTTGATCAACAGAATATTATTTCACTATCACTTTTTAATTTTTATCTTTTTCTTGTCTTTTTTCACAACACGGCTGCCTCTCTTTTCCTTGCCAAAAACCTTAGTAAACCATGCACGGCTCCAACCCTTTCCCTTGCAAAAAAAAATCACGCTATTTGTTCAAAGAATTCGTGCATGACTACCTCCCTTCCTTTCCCTATTTGTTGAAGAAATCGTGTAAAGCACCGTGTAAAACAACTGTGTGTGCATCTCATACCAAACAACCGTGTAAAGAAGCCATCTATCCATATTATTGTTTTAAAATTCACAATGACCGGTAGTGCTACTCAATCGGACTACGACCGAGAGGAAGAATCGCTACGAGAGCAGCCCAGTCGCCGGAGTAATTCAAAGAAGAACGACAAATATTTGGTGGCGCCTCCGGTAAGTAACCGCAAATTGTACAATGTTAAATTTAAATTTGTGTGTCGTGTATTGTTAAATAGTGCACGATAGTTGATTATTAGGTGTTTTATGTATGGAATATGTTGGTAATTAAGAAATTTAGAGTATGTTTCGAAGTAACCGTGTACGGTTCAACCGTGCACGATTAGTTATTGAATGCACAGTAGCACACGGTTGCTTGTTTTAGTTATACAGTTTAGTTATTATGTTTTCTATTATATTTATAAGCATTAATCAAAACTTAAATGGGTATTTTGTGCACGATTTAACCGTGCACGGTTTGTTCTTTCGTGCACGGTTGTGCACGGTTTGAATTATTCAGTGCACGGTTGAGTTTTTACCTTTTTATGTTTTTGTCAACTGAAAATTGTTCTGGTGTGCACGATTGAACCGTACACGGTTGGTTATTATGAGCACGGTTTGATTATTGTGCACGATTTGATTGTTTTTGTTCGATTTTTGCTGATTCTAATAATTTTTAATTCATTGTAGCCTCACCGCTATGCTTGATTACGTCCGCACATACAGAGTTATGCGGGACGTATCAATCACTACATCTGGATATCGATATTGAAATATGTGAAGACGTGTTTGGAGCGTTACCGTCGTTTTCAGAAATTCAAATGTAGTTCGTTTGGCCACTTACATGATTTGAAGAGGGAGGAGAGCGCCAATGCCGCACTGCACCAGCTTCTTGCACGAGAGTTGTACGACCCGCAGTTTGGTGCATGGGAAAAGTGGTTCCACGTTTATGGACACGACATACGATTTGGCCCGTCGAGTTCTGTTTGGTGACGGGATTACACTTCGGGCCTTCCCCACTGGATTTTAATCCGAATGCGGATCATGATATTTGACGGAGCTGTAGTTTGAGCTTCGTGCAAATAAATAATCTTGTGCCCACAACTAGACTAGCTAGTGGTAAGTCCAGAGTCGAATCCACAGGGAACTGAGCAGTAACTTCTCCTGCAAAGGTGTCACTAAAAAGGTTTTGTTTTCTGTAGTGTTCTGACCAAAACGTGGTTGTGGGCAGAACGGGTATCCAACCTAAACTGAAATAACAAAGTAGATAAATCAAATAACAAAACAATTCTGACTTGGGTTTGAATCACTAAACATGAATTAACACTCGATCATTGGTGCAAAGATTAATCACTATATTCGCATACCAGTGGTTATAGGCATAAGAATTGTTGTGCCCCTATTGTCACTCGTCACGCACACAACAAACCCCTTACCCAATCTATCCTTTCAGTTTATGATCCCTTAGAAGGGTCAGCTAATGGAAATCAACTACCCCGGGCAACATCCACGCTCTCTGCGATGGCCTATCGCTAGTTGTGCTTTGCCCAGAATGCTTTAAGAATTAGATAGACCCACTTGACTCTTACGCCGATATTTCACAGCAGTCACGGCTCCAACACCAGTTGTACTATTTTGGAGGTCGATGGCAACTCGCCTTATGCCCAAATTATTACTTGTGGTAAGAACTTTCTAGTTAACTAGTGATCAATTAATTAACCAAGTTGTTACAACCTTTTTTGGAATCAAACCTAGTGTATCGGGAATATACTCATATAGTTGTTATGCTCAAATTAGACCTCTCGAGTTTATTCATTCATGCTTAGATCATCTTTCCCAAATCAGAATATAAACTTAGCCAACCATAACGTAAATAACACAAGCAAAAGATATAAAGGAAAACATAACTGGAATTGAAATTACTTAAATGAAAATCGAAATACCTACGGCCGAAAGTGCCGTGCAAAACATAAACAGAAAAGTACGAGGTTACGCCCACAGCCTGGGCTAGCTTCAACTCTCAAACAATATATGCACAACAAAACGGAATTTCAGCACCCTTGGCTTGTGAAGCTCGTCGGGTATTTATAGGAGTCATTAGGGTACGAAGGCCCAGCCCATTAGATGTGGCCGAATCCATGCAAGCATGGAGATGCTTATCCCTTTTCAGACCTAATCTTCATGAAGATATGTTTCCTTTTGGATAAGGCGTTGGTTTGGCCTTATCGATCTCTTTTGGATAGCTGCCGCCTTCCGCCTTTCTCGGACTCCTACTTGCAATCCTTCTTCGCCCGTCTGTTGTGCCTCCGTCTTCTCTTGCCTGCCAGCTCTCGTGCGGTACTTATGGGCATAAGGGATGGTTTTGCCTCCAAATCCCCTTTGCTTCTGGCGCATACCTCTTTCACGAGAAGTGACAGCACTATCGACCCCTGGAGTACTCGGAGGATTCTTCTGCTCGGCTGATTCCGCTGCTCGGCTGATTCTGCTGCTCGGATAATTTCTCTGGCGAAACCGACTTCGCTACTCTGGCATTTTGAATCCACTGGCAGCTTGATTTCTCTGGCAAAGCCGACTCCGCTGCTCTGGCATTTCGAATCCGCTGTCAGCTTGATTTTTCTGGCAAAGCCGACTCCGCTGCTCTGGCATTTCGAATCCGCTGGCAGCTTGATTTCTGTGGCCCTTTGAATCCGCTGGCGGCTTTGATTCCTCTGGCCCTTTTGAATCCGATGGCGGCTTGGATTCCTCTGGCATTTTGAATCCGCTGGCGGCTTTGATTCCTCTGGCCCTTTTGAATCCTCTAGCACTCCGCTTCTCTGGCATTTTGGCCTCTTCCCCATAAGCTGGTCCTGCCATTGAATTACGCCCTCCCAGGCGACCAAACGACACAAACACAAGGAAAAAGACTCGATCTAGACTTAAAACAAACACAAAAACAGAGCACAAACCTGGGCTCATCACACGCACACACTTTAAACACGATTGTCCTCAAGCGTGCATGCATGATTTTGCCCAAGTACAGACACGGACGAAACAGACACATAAAACGAAAACACACAACATGCTATACTCTCTTAGTCCAACAGTAAAATGAAGATCAAAAGAAACAACAAGTAGCTTGATCAAACAATCAAAATTGCCATCAGTTGAGTCAAGATCGGGTTCTGGGTATAAGGATGTTCCTCCCCTTTCACTCTTTCTCTCAAATGTTTAGGCTCGTGTTTACACTCCGGACATCTTGATTGGGTTCTGACCATAAGCTTGCCTATCTTCTATTGTCTTCCCCTTTAGTCAAAGCCCTAGGTGCATCTCATTAGGTCTTTCATGGGTTGTAATGTGGCTTAAGGCATAAGGTGAGAATTTTTTGTACGAGGCTAAGGTCATTCTGAACTTCATTCTGGGCCACAGACTTCCCAGATTCTTTTGATCCTTGCCTATTCTTGCGGGCTTAAGCACATTCTTCCCTTTATTCTTCCTCTCCTTTTTTTTTTCTTTTTCTCCTTCTCTTTTTTTTTTCTTTTACTTTTTATGGACTTTTTCTATTTTGGGATTAGACGTCCCATTTTGTAATTTTTGCACTAGTCCTGCCCATAGGCTGCACTACACTATCTCCCTTTCTTTTGCCCTTAAGTTCAGTTTTGACCGGGACGGCTCAAATCTAGGCAAATTTATAAGTGAATTCAAAAGAATTATTAAGCTCAAAAAGGGGTTGCAAGTGATAGATGTAGGGTTGGTCAGTTTGGCTCAGTGGGCTAAAGAAAGAATTTGCCTAAATCATTTAATACACCTAGACTATGTACACAGGGTTCGACTAAGAATCAAGGCAAGTTCTAGCATCACCCCTAAATCAAGATGTCAAAATTCACACAATGAAAGAAATAATTGTTTTGGGCATAAAGTAACAATTTTAAAAGCTCAAATCCTCACAAGGTATGCCCAATTCCCTATCTATCGTCCTCAACTACATACGGCACAAAGTTTGCATAATCTCACTCACAAAATTGCACTTTCTAATCATCACAAACTGAATAACATCGATTGTACAGCATGCTCGACACAAAAAACTTTTAAAAACATAAAAAGAAAACCGGGTCTTCCCTCCCACTCACACACTTTGCCTTAAGGCAAAGGGTGCGAGAACAAGGATTACCCGGTAAAGCAACAACAGACGTCTTGCCCTCCCCCCCACACACACACTTTGCTTTGGGCAAAGTGGGTGTGTAGAGGGGGTCAAGGAAAACGCAAACAAAATAAACAGAACAAAAACACAAAGACGCAACAAAACAAACTAAAAAACTAACATCCTAGGGAGGGTAGAATTCAAGGGGCAGGTGCAGGTGGGTACCTGAACCCTTGATACTTGAAGAAGGCCAGAAGGGCCTTCTGGGTCGCTGCCAGTGCTTTCTGGGTCTCCACAATCAGGGACTCGATTCTGTCCAGCTGACTCTCCTCTTCCTCCTCTGACTCTGACTCCTCCACCTTTTCTTTTCCTTTTCCCACAGCGGGGCTTTGGCCTTCGGCCGCTGAAAATTCCCTCTCGTCTGGATTGATAAATTTTGGCACACCCCGATCCATTCTGACATCCTTCATGCGGATCAGGGCTTCGATGTTCAGCTTCTCCGCCTCAATCTTGGTGTTCCCCTCCTCGATCTCAATCTCATTCGCCTTGGCAAAAGCGGTGGTGAACTGAATGCAGGAAAGCCTCTGATTAGGCTTGCTGATGATGGAATCGATGTGCTCGATCAGAAAGGCTCCAAAGTTGAGCCTCACCCCGCTGTGCATTGCCCAAAGGATGTAGAGATCCTTTTTGGACATAGCATTTCCGCTGTCAATTTTGCCGAAGAAGGAGTACGAGAGAATGCGATGGCAAACCCTCAGGGCTGAGTCGCGAATCCTATGCCCTTTTACCTTCTGGGTTTTGAACTGGCCTCCATCGCCGATCTCTGCCCACATCACATCCCACTCTTGTGCAGTAAAGGTAGGGATTCCTCTCTTCGCATCCTTGTATTCCTTCTTTTGCAGGTCTTTCAGTTCCGCCATTCCCAAGTTGAGGTTGAGTTCATTCACGGACATATCTCTGACTTCTCCCTTCATGGAAAAGCTCATGCCCAAAGGTCCGCAGGCTTGGTTGATGTCCACCTGTACCGATTCAAACACTTCCCTGACCACCTCCTCGTATGCGTGCCCTGGCCACTCCAGAAACGCCTTCCAGCCAATGTTCTTGAAGTACTCTTTCACCTTGTCTACTATGCCCAAGGGTTCCAGTGCGTCCATGTCTGGGATCTTGGGCACAGCGATTCCTCTCTTCGCTGTCTTCTTCCTGCTTCTTGATGCTGATGCCGGCTCTCCCTTGATCATTCGGATCGGGGTCGGGTTGATCACATTCTTCCTCATTTTCGCCGGATTTTCTTCTTACTCTTCGCCGGACTCCCCTTCCTCGCTCTGCATCACCGAACCAGAGGGTTCGTTTCTTTCGTTGGATGATTCTTCGGCCGGCGTGGCCAATTTTTCGGCCGCCGGTTTCTTCCTCTTCGGAGCAGTGGGGGTGCGCTTCTTTTTGGATGGTTCTCCCTCGCCTTCCTTCGCCTTTTTCGGTGTCGCATTGCCTTCTCCTTCAGCTGCATGCTGGTCTCTGGCGCCGAGAGTAGGGACGTCTATCTCCGCTGTGAATTGCTCAATGGCATGTTCGTCCACCGGCGAGGGGCTCTCGATTTGCGGTAGGGTTCTGGATGAGGGGGTAGGTGTAGTGTCCATCGGAATTGGTTTTTGGCGTGGGTTCTTTTTCGAAGCTTTTGGTTTTGACGGTGGGGGGCTTTCTCCGGTGAGATCGATTTTGGTTCCTTGGGGTATGCCTCGGAGTTTGTTTTTGGGTCTGGTGGAGACCATGGCGGCTGGGTTGTGGTTTTGTATTCGAAAAGCCGAGAAAGGGAGTGGTGATTATAGGAAGTTGGATAGTTAGGGTGGTGACGTCGTGGTAGGGGTTTTAGGGTTTTGGGGGTGTAGGGGCTGACAACTGTCACTTGATGTGACGTGCGTCAGGCGGCTCCAGCCGCGTTTTACCCGAGAGCCCTCTTTTGCCCTGGAATCAATGCTTCTCCAATCGACTGCTCTTTGCCCATAATTGCTCCCCCTGTATCTGCAAAGCACATTCAAACTTCCGCGAAGGCGGGAAACTCAAACTCGCCCACAGCTGTGGGCATAACCGGGTTCCTAGGCAAACAAAAACGAAAGCGAAACAAAACTAAAAGAAAATAAACTAAACGAAAATACCATGTTACCTCCTAGCCAGTGCCCTATTTATCGTCCTGGGCATGACGTGATACCTTCCAATTAATCCGAGGTGCTTGTGGCTGGGTCGAGATCCAGTTCCTCCCCAGCGTCGGGCTTATGCCCATAATAGGCTTTCAGCCTTTGTCCATTCACCTTGAACACTTTCCCAGATTTTGGATTTCCGATCTCAACAGCTCCATTTGGGAATTAGGTCTTCACCACAAATGGCCCGGTCCACTTGGTACTCATCTTGCCTTGTGCAAATTTGAACCGTGTTTGGTACAGGAGAACCTCTTGCCCAAAGCTGAATTGCTTGTTTGTGATCAAGGCATCGTGGCTCTTTTTCATTCTTTCCTTGTAGAGAAAAGCATTGTCGTATGCCTCTCTCCTGATTTCTTCGAGCTCTTGGATCTCTAGCTTCCTTGCATGCCCTACCTTGTCCCAATCATAGTTCACTTTATTCACTGCCCAGAAAGCCTTGTGCTCCAATTCCACCGGTAAATGACACCTCTTGCCATACTCCATTCGATATGGTGACATCCCGAATGGAGTTTTGTATGCAGTTCGATATGCCCATAAGGAATCTTCCAACTTAAGACTCCAGTCCTTCCCTGTGGGGCCAACGGTCTTTCGCAAAATCGTTTTGATTATGCGATTTGAGAGTTCGGCCTGTCCATTGGCTTGTGGGTGATAGGCTGTCGAGACCCGATGTTGGACTCCATACTTTTTGAACAAGCTTTCGACCGAGAAATTGCAGAAGTGGGATCCTTGGTCGCTGATGATTGCTCTGGGCACACCAAACCTGCAGAAAATGTTAGTCTTCAAGAAATTCACCACTACCTTTGAGTCATTCGTCGGGGATGCTTTTGCCTCCACCCACTTGGAGAAATAATCCACCAAAAGTAGGATGTACAAGTTTCCTCTTGAGCTGGGAAGGGGTCCCATGAAGTCCATTCCCCAAATGTCAAAAATCTCTACGGGCATAATGGGCATCATGGGCATTTCATTCCTCCTGGTTATGTTTCCTTCTCGCTGGCATTGTGGGCAATTCTTGCAGATGGTGTAGTTGTCCTTAAAGATTGTTGGCCAATAAAAACCACACTCCAGAACCTTGGCTGCAGTTCTCTTGTGCCCAAAGTGTCCCCCACACTCCTTTGAATGGCAAAATTCTAGAATGCTTCTTTGCTCATCTTGTGGGATACATCTCCGAAGTACTTGGTCCCCGCATTGCTTCCACATATACGGTTCGTCCCAAATATATTCTCTGCTGTCTTTGGCCAATTTCTTCTTCTGGGCATAAGTGTATCCAGAGGGTACATATCCAAAACATAGGTAATTGCTCAAATCTGCGTACCATAGATCTTCCCTCCTTCCTTGGGCATAGAACAGTTGTTCATCCGGGAACATCTCCTTGATTGGTTCCCCTTCTTCCTTCCTCACGATCCTGCTTAGATGATCGGCCACTTGGTTTTGTGCTCCAGCCTTGTCCTTTATTTCCACGTCGAATTCTTGTAGAAGTAGAACCCATCGGATCAGTCTGGGCTTAGACTCCTTTTTGTCCAGAAGGTACTTCAGGGCCGCATGATCGGTGTAAACTGTGGTCTTTCCTCCAAGCAAGTAAGACCTGAATTTTTCAAAGGCGAACACCACTGCCAACATCTCCTTCTCAGTCGTTGAATAATTGACTTGGGCTCCGTTCAGTGTCTTCGAGGCATAATAGATGACGTGACTCTCCTTCCCCCACTTTTGCCCAAGAACTGCCCCTATGGCATATCCACTGGCGTCGCACATCACCTCGAAGGGCATACCCCAGTCAGGGGGTTGTATTATGGGTGCGGAGATCAGATTGTTCTTCAAGATCTGGAAAGCCTCCTTACAATCCTCATCAAAATTCCACTCCACTTCGTTTTGTAGCAACCTTGTCAGAGGTTGGGCAATCTTTGCAAAATCCTTCACGAACCTCCTGTAGAATCCAGCATGCCCAAGGAATCCTCGTAACTGCTTGATGTTCGTTGGATATGGTAGCTTGGCGATGATTTCAATTTTTGCTTTGTCTACCTCTATTCCTCTTCCTGATATCACATGTCCGAGCACGATACCTTCTTTAACCATAAAGTGGCACTTCGCATAGTTCAACACCAAACTCTTGTCAACGCACCTTTTCAGCACCTTTTCCAGATTGGCTAGGCATGAGTCGAAGGTTTGCCCATACACCGTGAAATCATCCATGAAGACTTCGATGCAATTCTCAAGGAGATCCGAGAATATGCTCATCATGCATCTTTGGAATGTGCCCGGGGCGTTGCATAGCCCAAATGGCATCCTCCGGTAGGCAAACGTCCCAAAAGGGCAAGTGAATGTCGTTTTGCCCTGGTCCTCCTCCGCGACCCAAATCTGCATATAGCCCGAGTATCCATCCAGAAAGCAAAAATATTGATTCCCCGCGAGTCTTTCCAGCATCTCATCGATGAAAGGCAAAGGGAAGTGATCCATCCGTGTTTTTTGGTTGAGCTTGTGGTAATCAATACACACCCTCCAGCCAGTTTGCAACCTTGTAGCAATCAATTCTCGGAATTCATTCTCCACCACTTGTATGCCCGACTTCTTGGGCACAACGTGTACTGGGCTTACCCACCTACTATCGAATACTGGGTATATTATGCCCAAATCCAACAGTTTGAGTATCTCTTTCATCACGACTTTCTTCATGGCTGGATTGAGCTTTCTCTGGGGGTCGGACTGGGACTGCATCTTTTCTCTAGTAATATGCGGTGCATGCATACAGTAGGGCTTATGCCCTTAATGTCGGCTAGGGTCCATCCAATTGCTTCCTTGTACTTCCCCAAAGTCATCTTGACTTTGTTCTCGTCTTCGAGTGTCAACTCTAAATTGATGATTACGGGTAAAGTGTCGTCCTCGCCCAAGAAGATATACTTGAGGTGTTTGGGCAAAGACTTCAGCTCGAGCTTGGGTGCCTTTTGGATTGATGGAACAAGTCGGTCTTCTTCCTTCGGGGTGGGGATTTTCAGTGCTTCAGTGTGGTTGACCTCTTCGCTCCACGCATTAAGTATCTTCACCGCCTCTTGCAAATGCTCCTCTTGCAAGTCCTCCTCGGTTATGCCATATGGATTATAGTGCCATATGGCTCCTTGAATGTTGTTCTGGGCAAAACCTCCTCAACAACCTTCTCGATCATGTCGACACTTTTCACCATCTCTGTATCGGCTGGATGTTTCATGGCATTGTATATGTCGAAGGTCACCGTTTCCCCTTCAAACTGACATGTTAGCTTGCCCGTATCACAATCAATGCGAGTCCTGGCAGTCTTTAGAAATGGTCTGCCCAAAAGTATGACCGGATCTCGTGCTTTTGACTTCCCCATGTCGAGAATGTAAAAATCCGCAGGAAAGATGAGTTCCTCCACTTTGACCAAAACGTCTTCCAATATCCCCTCTGGGTAGACATTTGATCGATCTGCTAGTTGGATCACCACTCGGGTAGGCTTCAGCGGTCCTATCTCCAGGTCCTGGTACATGGATAAGGGCATAACATTGATGGATGCCCCTAAGTCGAGCATTGCCTTTTCCACCTTCATGGTTCCTATTACACATGGAATGTAGAACATGCCAGGATCTCCACATTTTATGGGCATATCGCGTTGTAAGACTTCGGACACGGATTCACCCACTTAAAATTTCGCATCATCCGTGTATTTGACCTTCCGAGTGCAGAGTTCTTTGAGAAATTTTGCACATCTGGGCATAGAGCGTAGCGCGACCAAAAGGGGTATATTGACCTCTACCTTCTTGAAGATTTTAACCAGTTCGGTTAATTCTTCCTTCTCTTGTTCCTTGGCCATTCTGTCTGGGAAGGGGAGTCTGGGCTCAGTCTGGCTTGATTTCTCTTTACCCTTCCCTGTCGCCTTTCGCTTTGCCTCTTTCTCTTGGGCGAATTCTTCCTCATCTGCTGATCCCATTCCGACTTGCTCGTTGATCTCCGGCTTTTCTTTGTTTTTCTCCTTATCAACCTCGGGTAACTCATTTCCTCCTCTGAGTGTCATGGCATTCACCTTCTTCACCTCCACTTGGGATGGGAGTGTCCCTTGTTTGCTTTCAAGTCTGGCGACTGCTTGGGCAAGATGTGATAGTTG
Source organism: Salvia miltiorrhiza (assembly GCF_028751815.1). Taxonomy (NCBI): domain Eukaryota; kingdom Viridiplantae; phylum Streptophyta; class Magnoliopsida; order Lamiales; family Lamiaceae; genus Salvia; species Salvia miltiorrhiza. The sequence goes on along the minus strand of NC_080394.1, from coordinate 33,312,426 downwards.
GGAGTTCACATTCTGCATTCCTCCTCTCGTCTCCATTATGAATTTTTCGGTCTCTTGCTGGAACTTCATTTGTTGTTGGGCCATTTGATGCACGAGCTCTGATAGGGAGGATCCTCTTCCCTGTTGAGGTTGTTGCGAGTATTGTGGTGGGTTACTCGTCTGCCCTTGGTTTGGCCCCAAAAAGTTGTTGTTGCCGTACCTAAGATTCTCATGTTGCCTCCATCCTTGATTGTTGTACTGCTGCCTGTAGGACTCAAAAGGTTTCTGGTTCTGCCCTCCGTTGTTTCCTCCTGGCTGTTGCCCAATACCATTAAGCTCTTCATCTTCGAAAAGTTGTGGACATTCATCGGTTGCATGTGAATTTGCCATGCAAAGCTGGCATGCCTTCACAGGCTTCCGAATGTTGGGAATCTCTTGATTGGGTGTTCCTTGGTTCGTCATAAATTTCTCGAACATGTTGCAAAGCTTGTCCAACTTTTCGTCTTGGGCAGAAGGAGCCGGCACCGGAGTAGTTCTGACTATAGTCCCTTCCTCATCTCTCGATTCCTCTGCCATGTCCGCTATGAGCTTGAAAGCTTCCGCTGCAGATTTGTTTAAGATTGATCCTCCACATGCAGCGTGTAACCATTGCCTATCTTGTTTTCGGAGTCCTCCCACGAAATACCGAATAAGATCATGATCCGGTATTTGGTGTTGTGGGCATTTGGCCAACATCTGCTTGAACCTTCCCCAGTATTCATAGAGGATTTCTCCCGTCCCCATTTTGATGTTACTTATTCGAGTCCTCAAATTCTGGATTCGGACGGCTGGGAAGTATCGCTCTAAAAACTTGCTCTGCAGCTCTTGCCAGGTCCGAATGCTTCCTTCGGGTAAATCGTACAACCACTCCCTCGCTCCTTCTAATAGAGAGAACGGAAAAGTGAGGAGTCGGATGTACTCGCCAAGGGCTAGACTTGCGGTGCGCACTGTTCCACACGTCATCTCAAAGTCTTGTAAATGTCTTTGAGGGTCTTCCCCGGGCATATCACTGTACTTGGGCAAAATTTGGATTAGTGTATGCTTCAACTCCCAATTTCCAGTGATCTCGGGTAACACTATTGCTGACGGCCTGAGATTCAGGTTGCTTGGGAACATCATGTCTCGAAGGGTCCTCTTGTTGTTGTTGTCATTCTGTCCTTCCGGATTTTCTGCCATCTCTCTCTTGCCTGTGCCTCTTGTTCTGCCCTGCGTCTGTTAGCGTTGTTCAGTCGGACAAGTCGCTCAATCTCCTCGTTGAACAAAAGGTCTTCGTTCCCTGCACTCCTAGTACGACGCATACACAAACGTGAAGGCAAAACTCACACAAAAATTACAAAAGAAATTACTAGCGCTCTCAGTTCCCCGGCAACAGCGCCAATTTGACGGAGCTGTCGTTTGAGCTTCGTGCAAATAAATAATCCTGTGCCCACAACTAGACTAGCTAGTGGTAAGTCCATAGTCGAATCCACAGGGAACTGAGCAGTAACTTCTCCTGCAAAGGTGTCACTAAAAAGGTTTTGTTTTCTGTAGTGTTCTGACCAAAACGTGGTTGTGGGCAGAACGGGTATCCAACCTAAACTGAAATAACAAAGTAGATAAATCAAATAACAAAACAATTATGACTTGGGTTTGAATCACTAAACATGAATTAACACTGGATCATTGGTGCAAAGATTAATCACTATATTCGCATACCAGTGGTTATAGGCATAAGAATTGTTGTGCCCCTATTGTCACTCGTCACGCACACAACAAACCCCTTACCGAATCTATCCTTTCAGTTTATGATCCCTTAGAAGGGTCAGCTAATGGAAATCAACTACCCCGGGCAACATCCATGCTCTCTGCGATGGCCTATCGCTAGTTGTGCTTTGCCCAGAATGCTTTAAGAATTAGATAGACCCACTTGACTCTTACGCCGATATTTCACAGCAGTCACAGCTCCAACACCAGTTGTACTATTTTGGAGGTCGATGGCAACTCGCCTTATGCCCAAATTATTACTTGTGGTCAGAACTTCCTAGTTAACTAGTGATCAATTAATTAACCAAGTTGTTACAACCTTTTTTGGAATCAAACCTAGTGTATCGGGAATATACTCATATAGTTGTTATGCTCAAATTAGACCTCTCGAGTTTATTCATTCATGCTTAGATCATCTTTCCCAAATCAGAATATAAACTTAGCCAACCATAACGTAAATAACACAAGCAAAAGATATAAAGGAAAACATAACTGGAATTGAAATTACTTAAATGAAAATCAAAATACCTACGGCCGAAAGTGCCGTGCAAAACATAAACAGAAAAGTACGAGGTTACGCCCACAGCCTGGGCTAGCTTCAACTCTCAAACAATGCACAACAAAACGGAATTTCAGCACCCTTGGCTTGTGAAGCTCGTCGGGTATTTATAGGAGTCATTAGGGTACGAAGGCCCAGCCCATTAGATGTGGCCGGATCCATGCAAGCATGGAGATGCTTATCCCTTTTCAGACCTAATCTTCATGAAGATATGTTTCCTTTTGGTTAAGGCATTGGTTTGGCCTTATCGGTCTCTTTTGGATAGCTGCCGCCTTCCGCCTTTCTCGGACTCCTACTTGCAATCCTTCTTCGCCCGTCTGTTGTGCGTCCGTCTTCTCTTGCATTCATTCCTTCTCTTTCCTGCCAGCTCTCGTGCGGTACTTATGGGCATAAGGGATGGTTTTGCCTCCAAATCCCCTTTGCTTCTGGCGCATACCTCTTTCACGAGAAGTGACAGCACTATCGACCCCTGGAGTACTCGGAGGATTCTTCTGCTCGGCTGATTCCGCTGCTCGGCTGATTTCGCTGCTCGGATGATTTCTCTGGCGAAACCGACTCCGCTGCTCTGGCATTTTGAATCCGCTGGCAGCTTGATTTCTCTGGCAAAGCCGACTCCGCTGCTCTGGCATTTCGAATCCGCTGTCAGCTTGATTTCTCTGGCAAAGCCGACTCCGCTGCTCTGGCATTTCGAATCCGTTGGCAGCTTGATTGCTCTGGCCCTTTGAATCCGCTGGCGGCTTTGATTCCTCTGGCCCTTTTGAATCCGCTAGCGGCTTGGATTCCTCTGGCATTTTGAATCCGCTGGAGGCTTTGATTCCTCTGGCCCTTTTGAATCCTCTGGCACTCCGCTTCTCTGGCATTTTGGCCTCTTCCCCATAAGCTGGTCCTGCCATTGAATTACGCCCTCCCAGGCGACCAAACGACACAAACACAAGGAAAAAGACTCGATCTAGACTTAAAACAAACACAAAAACAGAGCACAAACCTGGGCTCATCAATATTCCGAGGACGGACCTTTTTCACAGAGTACTTCGAGGCAAGAAGACGGCAAACATCTTTGTGTCTATTAGTGATTTGCAAAAGCGGTTCAATACCAATAGGCTGGGCGATAACCCCGATGATTATCTGAAGGCGACAAACATCCTCGTGGCCTATTTGATCATTTTTTTGTCGCGATAAGGGGTATGTTGATGATTGGGTGTGGGCACTGATTGAGGATCCTCGGGCGTGGTTGGACTTCCCATGGGGCTCATACTCATTTCAAATTTTATGCCATGGGATGAGCGTGCTGAAGAAGCACCCTTCGAAGATTGGCGGTCGAGGAAGACGTACCATTTCTATGGGCCCGCATGAGCATTACAGATTTGGTCATATGAGGCCATTCCGGCTTTGGGCAGGGCGTGTGGGTTGCGAGACACGTCCCTGAGAATGCCCTGATGTTTGATGTGGACGACCTGGAAGTCATCCGCTGACTTCACCCATTTTTCGATCTGGAAGTAATTATTGATGCTTTACACTTTCACTTTTTTTATGTTATATTTGACTAATCTTTGCTTACCTTTTATGTAGCATGACTGTTACACGACTCTGGCGCCAACTAAATTGGAGACAGATGAGCTTTATTATAACACCCTCTTGATCGGTCAGACATTTGATGTCCGATACTACCCTCAAGGGCAATATGCCGGATTGAGGGATCATGTTTTACCCGAACATGCTGTTGTTATTCCTCCTGCGCCGAAGAGTAGGTCACATTTACGATCAGAGAAGGCTCGTGGCAAGATGTCTGAGGTTGTTGAGCGTAAGAGACGCTCGTTTGTTGATCCGACTTCTAGCCCATCAAAGAGGCATAGGGCGTAGGAGTTTGAGTGAGGTCCAGAGGCAGAGTCAGATCAGGTTTGCTGTAAGCACGCCTCGTAGGGTCGACGGAACGAGGAGCTGATTTCTCATGTTATCGAGAGTGTGACTACTCGGTTGACTGACAGTGTGTGCCGCTCGATTATGGAAGATGAGTCAGAGCATGGACTGATTGCTCGAGTGACTCGAGGTGTGGTCGCCGCCATGTAGGATTTCTTCGGCCGACGATCTTCCAAGAGGTCTCGAAGATCATCATCCAGCCATATAAGTCATGCTGGACGCAGGAGTGAGGAGTACGACGGTCCGAGGATCAGTCACAGACGGTTTGCCTCCCATATTCCGCACGAGAGTCACAGACGATCATCTCATCATGATGATCGGCCTCCGGAGAGTGACAAACGATCATCTCATCATGATGATTGGCCTCGGGAGAGTCACATGCGATCATCTCATCATGAGGATCAGCCTCGTGAGTGTTAGGGATGATCAGGGCATGCTAAGGATCAGGCTAGGGAGAGTCAGGGGAGATCAGTGCATGCTGATGATGCGACTCGTCAGAGTTAGAGACAATCTGCTTCTTTGAGGATCATAGTTATCACCCGGAGCCTAGTCCACACATGCCTAGTGATGGTCTCGCGGATGACGATGTCTAGTTCAGTTGGACATATTCAGTTGAGGAGGACGATCATCCACATGATTTGGGTCGACCTGTTCTCAAGCTGTCTGCTGCCTTGAAGAGCCCGTACGTGGGTGGCCGGGTTATTGCGAGCGTGCAAGAGTTGAGGTCTGCTTTCACCCAGTTTAGGCGGTCGAGCGATGATGCTTATGTGACAGTCTTTGAGATATTTTACATGACCAAACCTTTGTTCACGCGGATATTGGATAGATTTTCAGAGTTCTCGAGCGAGGTACTATTTAAGTTATTTTTTAGTTATTTGATTACATATCGTAATGTTAAGTTATTTTTTTTTAATTGTGCAACTACATGATGCAGATTATCGACATGTTCATATTTCACCTGTATTGAAGGATTAGAATAAACCAGCCAAAATTTGCAGAAGGTCGAAGTCGTCTCCTGGGTGGAATTAGTTTAGTTGTTACTCCACTAGCCCCACTTGAGTTTTATTTAAGTTTTATTGTAAATTGCTTCGTTTTAGGAACAAATTAAGAATATATTTCAATTATTTCTTTTTCAGGAACAAATGAAGCTCCAGTTCGCAGAGTTGCATCCCGATGATCCTCAGGGTTTGTATGTGGAATCAAAGATGCACTATAAAAGACGGAACCCCCCGGATCGTGTGAATGGTTCCCACTGCATGAATGCCCGTAATGTAAGTGTACTTATATGTAATTCTATGTGAAAGGTCACAACATTCTAATTATATTTGTTGATAATGCAGATATATACTATCTGCAATGTTGGTGGAAACCATTGGGTTACGATTTGCATATCCATATAGCGATGGACAGTGGAGGTGTATGATTCATTGTCCCATGTTGAAGCTGCTTGACGACTCAGACACTCTCAGTTGAAGGCAATCACTCGTTTATTCCCTTGATTGTCAATTAGGGTGGGCTTTTGGGGCAACAATGCTAGATTGAAAGCACGTCGACCAGATGACTATTTGGAGTTGGTGATCATGCCACCTGAAGTTCAATTACACCAAGAAGACGAGGTGAGTTGCGGTGCCTATGCATGCGCTGACCTTAACATACTTCTTATTGGTACTCCGGCGCTTGATAGCTTGCAGACCGTGGAGTAGATACAAACATACCGAGATAAAATTGCCCACATTATTTTTAATTTGTCTATAGACGTACCAGGATTGTGATGGATTTGATGTTGTTCTAGTGCATTTGATGGATTTGATGTTGTTTGGATGTTGGCATTGTTGCATTTGATTTGGTTTGATTGTTTGTTATTGTTTGGTTGGATTGCTTGTTGTTGATATATGTCGATTGAGTTTAAAAATGGCTAACACTTGGCTGTACACGGTTTCTACTCGAAACCGTGTACAAAAGTGCGCAACCGTGCACCAAAGAACTCAGAACCGTGGGTGCAACCGTGTACAGTGCACCAAAGATTCCTGTTTTAAATTTTAATAGACAAATAAGTAAGTCAATTTCCTAAATTTAATTAATAAAATCGTTTATAACTATGTAATAATATCCATATATTTTATTTTCATTATATAAAATGGCATTAATTACACATTCAAACTATATAATAATATCTATATCTTTAACTTCCATAAGATAATATGATACCTAGTTAAATGTGCAATGCACGTTGATTTTGTTAGTATATAAAAGGGGCAAAATGATATATACATATTTTGAAAAAACCTAAAAATACCCACTTTTTATAAAAACATATAAATATACTTATTTGGGACATTTTTACCCTTATGTCGAGCATTAGTGTATTTTTTGCACTAATGCTTGATTTGTAATCGACAAATATCGAACATTAGTGTATTTTCTAAGAATGCTCGAATGCTTGACTCGCAATGGAGCATGTCGAGCATTGGTGTATTTATCATTATTATTCGACTCGCGGAAGTCGAGCATTAACATATTTATCACAAATACATTAATACTCGATATACTCACGGAAGTCGATATACTCGACTTGAAATAATCGAGGATGTTGAGCATTACGTGCAGCATGGATGAGCCGAGAAATCGTGAAATGTAACATAACATTCAATCTGCGACCCCAGACTACTATGATTCTGGAGAAAAATCGGTTAGAAGACAACTTTACCTAAGAGCAAACAACACGGTAATAATAATAATAATGATGATGAAAAAAAAAATTAAAAAAAAAAGCAAATATGAAGATGAATTCAACAACACAGCAGGCTCGGCTCCCTCATTTTCGGAGACACAAAATAACACTAATACTGCATCCGGGAGTCATGAAAAATATGCGTAGTCTTGATATACTCAGCCAAGCTTGTTATTGGTCTGCAGCAACGAGCTCAACAAATTCAGGCTTTGGGCTTGAGGATCTTGACAGTCTCCCAGGTGAAGTCAGGATCATCACGGCCAAAGTGACCGTAAGCAGCAGTCTTCTGGTACCTGAAGTTTCCTCCTCTCAGCAAGTCTAAGTTGATGGCCATCATTCCTGGCCTGAAGTCGAAGTTCTCCTTGATTAGTGTCAGAATATCCTTGTCCGGGATCTTCCCCGTCTTGTATGTATCAACGAACACAGACAGTGGTTCTGCTACTCCAATAGCATACGACACCTGGACAATGCATCTGCGAGCAAGTCCTGATGCCACAATACTCTTTGCTGCTTGCCTCACAATATATGCTCCACTCCTGTCCACTTTGGTAGGATCTTTGCCAGAGAAAGCACCTCCACCATGAGCACCCCACCCACCGTAGGTGTCGATGATGATTTTCCTACCGGTGAGACCAGCATCTCCATGAGGACCACCAATCACAAACCTCCCAGATGGGTTGAGATGGAAGATTGTCTTGTCATCAAGATACTGAGCAGGAATCACAGGTTTGATGACGTGCTCCTTCAAGTCAGCGGCAATCTGATCATTTGTAACAGTCTCATCATGCTGCGTAGAGATGAGGACTGTGTGAACTCTGATAGGAACCATGGCCCCTCCCTCGTTCTTGTACTCAACAGTAACTTGTGTCTTGCCATCAGGTCTCAACCATGCGCAAGTCTTGTTCTTCCTCACTTCAGTGAGTTTGGCACCAAGCTTGGTGGCAAGGACATGAGTAAGTGGCATCAGCTCTGGTGTTTCATCGGTGGCATAGCCGAACATGTGCCCTTGGTCACCAGCTCCGATCTCTTCAGGTTTCTTGGTGAGATGACCATGAACTCCCTGGGCAATGTCAGGGCTCTGTTGTTCAATGTTGACAAGGACCTTGCAGTGATCAGCATCAAGGCCAACATCTGGCGAGGTGAATCCAATCCCTCTGCAGGTATCACGAACTATCTTTTCATAGTCCACCTTAGCCTTGGTTGTGATCTCACCAAAGACCATGACCATATTAGTCTTGGTGCAAGTTTCACATGCTACTTTGCTCTCTGGGTCCTGCTCTAGGCAAGCATCAAGAATGGCATCTGAGACTTGGTCGCAGAGCTTGTCGGGGTGTCCTTCATTGACAGACTCTGAGGTGAACAGGAAGGTATCCATATTGTATCTGGAAAACAGGATCAGGGATGTGTTAGTTCTAGATGCTAGTACATGCAAACGATTCAAAAATTTTAGAGGCAGTTAAGTAACTATAAAGGTGCAATAACTTAAAGTTTGAAGATTCTCTGTCTATTGCAAAATGGATATAAACAGGCACAACAAGTAGCTATAGTAGAAACCACGCATTTTCTTCATGAACTCCAAAGGTATCGGAGTAAACAGTAAAGACTAATTTATGTAAAGGAACGTTATAAAACTTCTGAACGGCAGATGCAGCAGATTTAGAAAGCTGTTACAAATAATGCTATACGTGGTAGCTGAAAATTCTCGTGCAATCAATCATGGATCAGATAAATCAGATTTACGAATTATGTACGGAAAAATGCAGATCCTCAACTAATAATCACGGCATTCTCTCGAGCGCAAAATGCACAACAAGATCTGAATCTCACTACAATACAGCACAGATATTTACATCCACCATCACACTTCTAATGAAATTCTGCGATCCGGTAAACTAAACGGTATAGCAGCACATTCATCATCGAAAACAAGAAAACTGCCGACATTCAATTACCATAAATTCACAAATCTGTATAACACAAAAGTGAAAAAAAAAACACTAGATCTAAAACAATCACAGGTCACGACAACCAAATCTAACACAGTAAATCGAGACTCGGTCATTTTGCGTACCTTTCCGCAAAAGAGGAGGCCTAGATCTGCAGCTCAAAAGGGAGGAAGAGAGAAGTAGCGTAGTGAGATGCAGGTTAGTTGAAATGAAGGCGCGGGTATTTATAAACCCGGATCCGAAGGACTCGCTCTCTAGTTTCCCTTGGCAAATCAAAAAAACCTACCCTACCCGGGCCCACTACCGGACTCCTATGGTGCCAGTTAGCCAGTGAGACGGTGCCAGCTGGCCCCATTGACGGTGTCGGCTCACTTGGGTTGTGATTACCACAGTTTTCTGCATTCCGCAAATTGTACCATGCGCCATAGCGGTTGTACGTGGGTTGGTGAATCTTCGAGTTGAACCAAGCGCTAGCATGTTTGTACGTGGGTTGGTGAAATGTGAAAAATTAGTTCGATGTATTTGACTGCTTCACGAGTCACGAAAGTACTTAGTTTTGCTTTAAAGCAAGAAAAGAAAAGGAAAGAATATTAGTTTTAGTTTTACATGTACAGGCGTGAAATCGATCGAAATTCAATAGAAAATTATTTACATTTAATTATTAGCCATAAAGCATACGAAATGATCTTTAATTTTTAATTAAATTTATTTGACTGAAATTAAATTAGTGATATAATTTAAATTATAATAATCTCAATAATTGTTTATCATATGTTAATTTTTTGTTGAGAGTTAGAATATATTGCCATTTTATATAAGTTTTCATTTGATAAAATTTCATAAAAAGTTGATGTAGGATTGAGGATTTTAGAAAAATAAGAAGAAAAAACATATGTAAATTTGACATAGAATATGATGGAGGATTGATACATCGCATTTCTTGTTAATTGTATATAGAAAATATTTAATAATTTTATAGAAGTACAATTTTTTTAAATTGACAGGTAAATTTAAGACCACATCTTATATGTGAGCATCATCTCATCCGAACTTTACAAGACTTTTGAGCATCATCTGATCTATAGCTGAAATATCACATTTGACTTTTGTACGTCAAACTTTTAATCATCATCTTATCTGAATATTGAAATGTGACATTTGCTTATGAACATCATCATCTGAAGCTTAAAAAAATATAACTAACTTTTGAGCATCATCTCGTCTACAACTTGAAAGATAAAATTGACTTGTGAGCAGCATCTCATCTAGAGCTCGTAAGACCATAACTGACTTGTGAGCATCATCTCATGTGGAGCTTGAAAGACCATAATTGACTTGTGAACGTCATCTCGTCTATAGTTAGATAGACCAAAACTGAGTTCTAGGCATCACTCATTTTGATATTGAAATACCAGAGCTGAGTGCTAAGTAACATTTCATTTGGAACTTTAAAGGTCATAATTAAGTTATGAGCATTATCTTGTTTGCTTCACAAATCACTTCTAACTTGTGAGCATCATATTGTTTGGAGTCAAAACTGAGTTCTGAGTACATCTCGTATGAAGCTTGATAGACCACCTTTGACTTTTGAACATTATATCACATGGAGTTTGAAAGACCAGAAATGAATTTTAAGAATCATCTCGTCTAGGGCTATAAATAAGCATATATATTCCTAGCATATCAATTAGTTGACCAATTTGTATAGTAATTAATTTAGTACAAATAATAATTTTTCCACTTTGAATAAATAAAAAACTTATGCAGACATGTCAATATGAGTTAGTTTTAAATATATTAAACCAACTTTTATTAAATTTTAATTTATTTTATATATAAACATTAGTGTTTAGAAAATCATCTTATGTTCATCAAACAATCGAAATTTTCAGCTTTCTCAACGTTGGTATCATGGTAAACTCATCATTTTTAAAAATTAAATTAAGTAACTTAAATTTAGAGTGTTCACCTCTACACTAAATTGCATTTCCCTCAAACCAACATCAAATAATTGAATTTTTCAATTCGATTATTGGTTAATCAAGTTAAACCAAGTAATATTTTAGTTTTGAAAAAATTAGTAATAATTCGTACTTAAATTGGTCGATTTGATTTTATAAGAAACAACAAAATCAAATTAATTATTTGATCTTTTTTTATTTTATACAATAAAGCATAACATAGAATTAATTAATTAATTAACTACTTTAAATAAATTAACAATGTGTTATCCAATTAACCTAATAAAATGTTATATGTTGTTATACATAGACTTACCCATTCTTTTTTTTTAGAAGAGTAGTTACCCATTCTTTAAAATCATGTACATAAACACAATCTATATACTGAATTGATATTTTGTTGATTAATTGAAAAATAAAAATGAGCCGCAAAGATTAATCCCGAGAAGTAAAATTTATTAATTCATTTTTCTAACATGTGATTTCTATTATTTGACAAACTTAATTATTTTATGTTTAACTATAAAATCAGTAAACTAAAAAGATAAAACATGACAAATTAAATTTATTAATTTACTGTTTTATTATATGGACATCTATTATTTTGACAAACTTAGTTATTGGCTGAATTATTATTAATCGAATTAAATTAAAATTTTGATGAAAAAATATAACTACTTATTTGGCCAACTAAATAATTAATAATTAGTCCAATTAAATTCAAGATGCAAAATATATGTAGGATGGGATACTATACATAATTATTTATATAAGTTTTATTCAAGGTGTAGTATGATTAAAAACAATATGAAATAGAAGTAATGAGAAAAAAATAAAAAAAATAAAGAAAAATTTAAAATATATATAAATAAAAAAATTCCAGGTATATCACTTAGGTCAAACTCATTTGCAAAGAAGATTTTTGATGGTGGCGTTTTATCATTTGTTGGTTGACTTTTGGCTCGTAGCAACTATCACAAAATTATTTGATAATTTGGTCGAAATTGTATAGTTACTTTTTCTTTTCTTTAAACATCTTAATCAGGAATATGGTAGCTCATAATATCATTTTAGGTGCTGCAATAACTGGAAATACCGCTCCGGCGCCAATTATATCACATTTTTTACCTATTAATTACTTTTATTTATTTTTAAACAAAAAATTCCCGTCGAATTAGGATGCATAACAGAAACACATAAAATTTTTATTATGATTTAATTAAAATAATGAAAATGAAGAAAGAATCAAGGTGTTGTTTTTTTAAAATTACAATATATATCTAAGTATTATATAATTAAATGAGCAATCTGCACGCAAGCGAGATCTCTACACCACACAAAGGTGAGAAAATAATCGCATGCATGCAAATCACTATCTACACAAAAGTTGTGGAAAAATAACTGCATGCATGCGAAACCACTACCCGCACAAAGTGGAAAAATTATCCGCACGTAAATGTGATTGAACCAAGATCTCTCACAAAAGAAAATTTTTGAATGCCTTAACTTTGCCACTTGAGCTAGTCTTCATTGCCCATTCATTTATACTTTTTTATTTTATGCAAATCATTCATTTATACTTTTAGTAAGCCTTTTTTTGAACTCCGGGAAAGAAAATGGACAATAATTTTAATAAATTTTAGAATAATTGCATGTTTTAAAAAATCGAATAGAGATAAAGTATATCTTGTTCATCACTTATTTATTTTAATAATTTAATACAAAATATACATGTAATTTATATACACACATAATGTGTGGGTGTATTATTTTTCATGAAATTGGTTGAAGTGGGCAGAATATGTGGTGCCTTTGCATTGCCTCAAAATGGGTTGGTGAATTTTCACTACCAGAAAAGTCGTCACCCTTCTACCTACATTTATGTTACTACTTGTTAATTTGTTATTCCGAATATATAGCGGTAACTCAAATGTCCGAAATTTGAATATTCGATTCAAAATAAATTAAGATTTGAAATTTAATTTGAATTTGTCCAAATTTTGGATTGAGTGGGATTGAATTTTAAGTAAATTTTAAATTTTTGAATTGAATCGAATTGATAGTTCTAAAGTTAAAAAAAAAAAAAAATCAAAACTCGAATTATATTTATAATATAAATAATATTATAATATTATATGTAAATATATATGGATTAGTTCTTAGATAGTATATGTAAATATTATAATATTATATGTAAATAATATCTAAATTCTAACCCTACACTCTGATCTTGGTTGATTATAATTAATAGTTTGTTAATTAGGATCTTAATTCGATCAAAATTATCTAATTGGTTAAGTTGATATGTAGTTTCGATTTTTCGGAATTTTTTTTTACATTTCGGATTTTGCGATTTGTATCAAATTTTATCCGAAATTTTTCAAATTTTCAGATTCGAAATTTTGAATAATATAGTTCGGATTGATTGAATTTTAAGAGAATTTCGGAAATTTTGGATCAGATCAAATTGAATTAGGTAAAAATCTAATCTACAATTCGAATGCTCGCCCCAAATTTCCAATGTTCAATTAGTGCACGGTCCTTTTAAAAAATGTAGATAATGCACGGTGTCATCACCTTGATTATTTATTACTCCATCCGTCCCATGAAGCATGACACACTTCTTTTCGACACGGGAATTAAGAAATTGGTATTTTGTGTCTTAAGTGTGATAGGTGGAAAAGTGAAAATGTGAATAAAGGGTAAAATTTTTGTCATTTTTAGAAACGTGTCATGCTTCGTGAGATAGACCAAAAAGGAAACTGTGTCATGCTTCGTAGGAAGGAGAGAGTATTATTATTATTATTTACAAATTGCTTCAGAAGTAGTAGGACCAATAAAAAACTCTCGACGAAATAATAAAATAAACAATTACTCCTGGTGCTTACTTTGCATGACATAACAAAAAAAAAAAAAATGACATGGAGAGAAAAATAATCCCACAGCACACTAGTTCCTGACAGGCATGAATATGATGAAATATATCTGTCTTACATGTCGCAGAATATTCATAAAGCAGTTAGCAGTATAAAGTAACTCTTGAAATCAAGTTGATAATAGACAATTATGGTGTGTGCCAAAATTTAAAGTAAAAGGTTATGACCATTTTTTTTTTTTTTTATCGTTAATTCAGAAAGAACAATTTCAGATTCACATTTATAACAAAGGAACCGTGATTGTTTGGAAATAATCTATCCTATATAATAAGTAAATGACTTATTCCATATGACATTCTCATATTTTGTTATTTCAAATCTCTCGAACTCCACTTCATTTGCAATTATTCCTATTATATAACATTCTTATAATTTTAATTTTAATTTATATTGACTTCAATAATGCATTTAAAAGATCACTTTAATTCATGCGTTTACATATTATTATGCCTATAGTCATTTTATTTCTCTTAAGTTATCACTATATATTCTTAATTTATATATTTTTATTTATATAATTTTTTGAAGTTGTGTACTAAATTCATAATTTAAATTAAATTTTATTAAAAGAAGGAAAACAAAAAAACCCTTGAGAGCACAACGAGCAAACTAAGGGCCGAGCCTCGTTAAAACCTTTCTAAGGCAAACCCGCAAGGGAAAATCCTTAGAAGGGAAAAAGAGTACTCGTAAGAGAAACAAAAAAGTGCAAGGAAGCGGAGGTGAGACGACTTCAAAGGTTCCGGCCTAACCATCACCCCTAAGCCGCTCGGCTTCCCAACACCGAAAAACAGAACAAACACAGGGTAGAGAAATAAAAACAAACAACGAAAGAAACAACCCCGCACCATAAACACCCACACGCATAAGCCAAGCGCCTTCGGAAAATAGGAGGTAAAACTCCGGGATTCGGCATATCGACAACCAGGGGCGGATCCAGGATTCAATGTTAGGGGGGGTTGAATCTATTGGACTACGGTGCTTGAAAATATTTACACGGGGGTTCGGGGGCGGGAGCCCCCGAAGCAATTTTTTTGAGCATTCCGTACACTCCATTTCATACATTTTTTCAACAATCACTTAATATAATAAGATAATTGTTCGCAATTCAATTAATTCAACATCAAGTAGATTGAAAGCATATAAAAACGTACTTTTATTCATTTTTCTTAAAAAAAAATTGTTTCATCTTCTAAACAAATAAACTAATTTTCATTGTTAGTAATTAGTAATTTTACTTTTACCTTTAGAATTGACTCAAATTTAACATTAAAAATTAACTAAGAAAGAAAAAATGATAAAAATAATACTATAAATGTAACAACTCAATGTGTTGAGCAATTAATATGGATAGTTGGATACTATAAATAATGTATTACTATATTTTTTCTTGTATTTTTTTATTTATATACACATATATATAGATATAAAACAAAATAATAAATATATATATCTATAATTTAAAAAAAAAAAAAAACTCAAAAATTGGGAGGGGGCTGAAGCCCCCCCTAGCCCCCCCTGGATCTGCCACTGTCGACAACGGAAGCCACAGAATCCCAAAAGAAAACCGACCCCGAGAAACGGGATCGGAAACCAACGGAGTCCGACCAGCAGCGCCCCCGAGCCGAGCTCGCCCAGACCCGAAAAGGCGCTACTGACACTCCAAACCTCACAACACCAGACCCCCGCCAACCAACAACCAACCTCCGCCTCATCACCTGCGCCACCAACAGCGCAAAAGCTAACTGAACACCAAAAGCCCAGCCTAAACCAAGTGCCTACCAACTGTTCGGTAAAAAGCTGCCCCAACCGACCATAAAAAAAGCGAAGAAACAACCCCTCATCAACGCAGGTAAGCGCCTCCGGGAAAAAGGAGATAAAACTCCAGGACTCAGCATAACGATGACGGAAGCCACTGAGTCCCATGAAAAAATAGACCCCGAGGAACGGGGCCCAAAATGTAACGACCCGACTTCTCCAAGGCAAAAAGAAATAGGAAAATAATTGAAGGATTTAATTGAGCTGAATAAAATTGATAATTTACCCATTAAATCGGGTATTCATCTCTAAAGAGATAAGATGAAAGAAGATAAAATGAAAGGCGTTGAGAGATGCCAATCAAATGACAATATTCAAACTCAGGATCGCATAGGTTTAGTTTCGTGACTCTGATTATAATCATTGATAGCTTCACTAATAGAAATATGGGTTAAGAGTCTAAGCCCAACAAGATAATATTGTACCACATAATAGAAGTTTCAATTTAGGGGATGGAGAACGAGGTGACAAGCTAGTCATTAGCGGAAGCAAAAGACATCGTAGAACCCTAGCCTCAGCTCAGTCCCGTCTGCACCAACCGATCAACCTGAAAACATTTGAAAATAATTTGGGCTGAGTACTAATGTACTCAGTGGGCACAAGTTTTCGAAATATTTTATGAAGTAATCGAAGCAGTTTATCCAATATCACAATCATGACTTAGAAGGTTTTAAAACGGAATCCCACTTCTAAGCATGACAAAACTTTTCTTCATTAAGTGGCGCGCCATGTACGTTCGATTGTTACTCACTTCCTCCCTACATTCACTGATCTCGGGACGCACCCAGTCAGATCCAAAATCTGTTATTGATCTCGGGACGCACCCGGTCGGAATCAATAACCTTAACTGTGCTCCGAATAACCTCCTGTCAAGCACCGTGCTCCGGATAACCTCCTGTCAAGCACCCACCCTTATAACGTTCTAAATCTGTTAGTGCACGATGGCGATCAACTCATCGAGCCACTAACCCTGTGTACACAATCCTCTTTTAGCGTGTTAGGCCAAATGAGAATCTCGATCGATACTTAAGCGAGCCTTAAACAATTACAGAACGCACATAAAAACATTTATATTGGATAAACAGATAATTTTCATGAAATATCAGAGCTTATATAACTCAAGATACATTGTATGTAAAATAAAACCCACCTGAATAGGCAAAGCCTGTAGTTTAATCGTAAACCTGTCACGGGAAAGCAATGCTAAACCTCCTGATCCTCAAAGCCTACAAAAAATCTATTCTTAATAGGTCTATTGGTGCTATTCTAACTTCTAAATAAAAAAATGGGAAAATCACTAACTATTGATACACTTTGCCCGAATTAAGGAATACGTATTCATTGAGGATCAAAGTTCCAAAAATAATTAATAACTTAATGAAAATTAAATAAATAATGAATTTAAAAATTTTAAAATACTTAGTAATTTAATCAAAATATAAATTTAATCCATGAGGAATTAATAGACTACTTAAGTCTCATAAAATAATAGAGTCCAAAGAATTTAATATAAGAGGCCTGCTTAATTTAAATGAGCCAAGGTAGAATAAATAAACAGAGCCCAATTAGAAAATAATAAAATCAGCCCAGTATATATAACTAAATCGGCCCATTAGCTAATTTGAAGATAACCCAAATTAAAAGTCCAATTAAAAGAGTCAAAACCCTAAATGTAAAAGTCTGAAATTAAAAACAAAATAAATTAAACATTTCTCATCACTCTCTCTCCTCTCAAACGGCTCTCTCTCTTTCTCTCCCTCTCTCTCCACTTCTCCTCCTTTCTCTCTCAAAACCCCCGCCCCTCTTTCCCCTCCATAGCTTCCGCCGCCACCGCCTCCCTTCCGGCGCCCGCACGGCCGGAAGGCCTGCTGCCCTTGACTCTCTCTCTCTCTCCCAGCCCTTGACACACTCATCAGACACGGCGCCGGCCACCCTCTGAATCCAGCGACGACGCGACTCCAGCCGCACCGCCGCCTCCTCCCTCTCTCCCTCTCCGTCCGTGGCCGCACGATAGCGGCCGGGCCGCCGCGCCCTTCCCATCTCCTCCATTCTCTCACTTTACCGGCAGTAGGCAGCCAAGGAGGGCCGCCACCGCTGCTGCTCCATTCATGCCGCGTCAGCGGCGCTCGGCCTTCGGCCGCGCCGCCCCGGCCTCGCCCCCGACGCCGCCTCGCTCCGACCCCGTCTGTCTTGGCCGTGGGTGGCCGGCGGGCTGCTGCAACGCCGGCAGCCGCGGCTTTGACAGCTCGGCGTCGAGCTCGGACAGCCCGCATTCGTCTCCCTCTCGTCTCTCACACTCAAAAAGGAAAATTCTCAGATTTGAAAAGATTTGATTTTGAGTGATCTATTTCTGAAATTTCTTAATGAAAGCTGTCAATTTGTTTCTTTGTTTTGAACTGATCCTTCTTCTCTCATTCTTTGGTTTAAAGATGAATTGGTATGTGAGTTCTCATTGTAAATAAGTCATGAAAAAGTATGTCTTAGAGTTGTACTGTGTGAGTCTATGTTCAAGAAGTGAAGGAGATGAGACTAGCATAAGACTGTAGAGAATCTTACCTGAAAGCTGGAGCATAAGCTGAAGCATAAGTGGTCTGTGTGGTGAGGTGAAAATGAAGGTGTGTGGTGAGGTGAAAATGAAGGCTGCAGTCATTAATTAGGATTGATGAATAAATTTGAAAACAATGGCTGAAATGAGGCTGAAACTTGGCTGCATGTAGGCCAAGTGTCACAACATGGCTGTTGAAGAATATCTTGGAAAGGAAAAGAATTTCCTGCAGGATCACTTGTCTGGAGATAAAATAAATTCTGATGTTGGTGGATTCTTGAGAAAAGAATAGATGTTTCATCTCACTCACGTAGGCAGAAAAAAATATTAATCTGATCTTGGGCTCATAAAATAAAGTCTTCATATGTTGGGCTTAATGCCTCAAAAATAAATAAATAACTAAATAAATAAGTAGATCAACCCAAAGCTTTTAAAAATATAACTATATATATATTGGGCCTTAGACTCAGTGGAATAAATAAATAAATACAATGATAGATACTTGAATAAGTAAAATGAAAAATATTAGTCATATAATTTAGTAATGTCTCAAAATTTTGATTGATCAAAATAATTATATTGAATATAAATCTATATCAATCTCCTTGATATAATATAATTATAAAATATCGAACGTGTATCAATAGTATACTTAATTAATGGTCTTCTATATTTCTTATGAAAATGTCGGGATGTCACATACCACCCTCCTTAAAAAAAAATTCGTCCTCGAAATTTACAAGCCGTAGCAATCTAACTTGGGGTATTGAGCTTACAACTTTTCTTCTAGTTCCTACTTCGCTTTTTCTACACCATGGTGGTGCTAAAGTACTAACCAAGGGATTTTGCTCGTTTCTTAAAACTTGGATCTTTCGATCAAGCATCGGGATTGGCTTATCTCCATAGTTCAGGTGTTGGGCTAGATCTACTTCATCCTGCTTTACTACACGCTTTGGATCAAACACATACTTTCACAATAGTGAAACGTGAAACGCATTGTGCACGTCCTCAATGCTAGGTGGCAGTGTCAACCTATAAGCTACATTGCCCACTCTATCTGAGATCTCAAAAGATCATATATAATGAGGTCGTAAAATACCTCTACTTAAAAAAAAATGGATAACTCCTTTTGTTGGAAAATTTTGAGAAATAGTCGATCCTCAACTCAACATCGAACTCTAATTCAGTGCATCGTGTATCACATATGACTTTTATCTATCTTGTGCTTCTTTTATCTTCTGCTTAATCTGGCCGACTTTCTCAATCATCTGCTGAACTAGTTTCGGTCCCAACAATTTTCGCTCGCGTGCTTCTTTCCAATAAAGTGGTAATCTGCATTCACGTCCATGTAGCACTTCGTAAGGTCATTCCAATCGTTGACTGGTAGCTGTCATCATAGGTGAACTCCATGAAAGGCAGCAGGTCCTCACAATTTCCTCATTTCTCTGCAACAATTGCTCGAAGCACCTCTTCCAATAATTGGATTGTTCATTCAGATTGACCGTTTGTTTAGTGGTGGTAAGTTATGCTGAAGTTTATCCTGGTGTCTATGGCTTCTTGTAAGTTCCTCCAGAGTCTAACTGTGAATCTCGAATCACGATCAGATGCGATTGACTCAGATACATCGCCAAGACGCACAATTTCTTTAATCTCTAGCCCCGCAAGCTTCTCCAATCTGAAAGTCATTTGTATGTGGAGGATATGTGCCGAACTTGATAGGCGATCCACGATCACCCAAATGATGGTGTCTCTATGCGTTGATCTGGGTAAGCTCACCACAAATCCTATATTGATATGCTCTCATTTTCATTCCGAAATAGGCAACTGTTGCAGTGTTTTGTAGGGTTTTTGGCGCAGAGCTTTGATTTGCTGGCATGCAAGACATCGTTCCACGAACAGAACTATACCTCTCTTCATTCCTTTCAACTGGAACGCTTTTCTTCAAGTCTCGATACATTTTCATGCTTCCAGGGTGGGTTGTAATCGACATGTCGTGTGTTTCACTCATGATTTCACTCTTCAGCTCTTCTTTGCGTGGCACACACAATCTTTCACCAACCATTAGTGCATTATCCTTGGCTTCGGTGAATCCTTTAGTTTCACTTGTTCTTGCAACGAGACGAATCTTCTCCAAGAACCAATCTTCCTTTTGTTTTTGCACAATTCTTTCGCTCAAATCAGGTTTAACTATTAGTGCAGCTACACAACTTGATATTGTATCTGATGATTAGCAATTTCTAAATTGAGTGAGGCGAAGTCACGATTCAGTTCCCTCTGTTGGGTGGTGAAATACCCTAACTTGGCTCTCGTCTTTCGATTTAAGGAGTCAACTACTACATTCGCTTTTCCTAGGTGGTAACTGATGGTGCAATCGTAATCCTTTACTAATTCGAGCTATTTTCGTTATCTCATGTTCAAATCCATTTTGCTCGAAGAGGTACTTCAACTCTTATGATCTGTGAAGATTACTCACTTAACTCCATAGAAGTGGTGTCTCCAAATCTTCAACTTGTACACGACGACCGTGAGCTCTAAGTCATGAGTCGGGTAGTTCAGCTCATGGGGCTTCAGTTGACGACACGCGTATGCTCATACTTTCTGATTTTGTATCCACACGCAACCTAGTCCTAGCTTTGAGGCATAATGCCAACACCACAAACTCTTCATTTTCTTCTGGCATTGCTAATACTGGGGTAGTAGTCAGCCTTCTCTTGAGTTCCTAAAAATTTTGTTCACAAACTTCGGACCAAAAGTACTTGATTCTCCTTCTTAAAAGCTAAGTCATTGGCCCAGCCGATTTTTTTTTAAGAATCCCTCAATTAATCTTTAGTAGTAGCCCGTTAGACCGAGGAAACTTATAATCTCATTAACGTTTGATGGTGCCTTCCATTCCTTAACTGCTTCGACCTTGGCAGGGTCCACTTTGATTCCCTCAGTCGACATAATGTGACTGAGAAACATCACTTCTCCCAACCAAAACTCACACTTGCTGAATTTGGCGAGTAGTCTCTCATCCCGCAACGTCTCGAGTACGATGCGAGTGTTCTTCGTGTTGTTCTACAGTCTTATAGTAGATGGGGTTGTCCTCAATGAACACTAAGACGAAACTATCGAGATACTGATGGGACACTCTATTCATTAGATCCATGAAAATGACTGGGGCATTTGTTAATCCAAAAGCATCACTGTGAACTTGTAATATTCGTAACGCGTTTGAAATGTTGTCTTAGAAATGTCCTCCCTTTTCATCTTGAGCTAGTGGTAACCAGAGCTTAGGTCAACCTTGGAAAAGACATCGGCTCTTTTTAGCTGATCAAATAGGTCGTCTATCCTCGGAAGAGGATATCTATTCTTTATCGCGAGCATGTTTAGTTCCCTATAATTGATACACATTCTTTAGCGAACCATCTTGCTTCTTAACGAATAGGGCCGGTACTTTCCCCGAGGATATGTTGGGCTGTATGAAACCTAGGTCCCGCAATTATTGCAGTTGCACTTTCTATTTCTGTAGCTCTAGTGGGGCCATTCTATACGGCGCCTTTGGCACTGGAGATGCTCTAGGTTCTAGGTCAATTGTAACTTCTAGTTGTCGGTCTGGTGGCAAACCGAGCAATTCTTCGGGAAAATCATCTTTGATATCTCGAACCAATGTAACTTCTTCGATCGTCTTCCTCTGAATCAGGTTCTTCTGTCAAACTGACTAAGAAAAGTCTGACATTCTCATTTCCTCATTAGCCTGCTAGCAATGACTAGGTCGTGAGAGCTCTGCTTAGTGGTTGTGCATAGGTGAGACGTCCCTGGCTCGCTAGGGAGATTGATATCTCATGGCGCGGTCCGTTCCCGAACTTCTCCGCGCGTTTCTCATCCGTGTTCACCAGTTGTGGGGCAGACCTCGACAATTAGTTAAAAGCTCAATCAGAGTTGGTGACTGTTCCATTTCTTTGCTTTAAGTCTCAAGATTCGTTCTGTTTCTTTTGGCGGTAACAGTTAGGTATGTATTTCTCATATAACTCTGCCTTGAAGTCATCCCAGGCGAGATTCTCCCATCGCCTTGATCCATTCCTCAGTATCCATAGGATCGCCTAAACCGTCGAACATAGGTGGCTTCTCCTTGTCGACCCTTTTTACTACTAACCGCTCTGGTGCTACTTGTGGTGCAAGCTCATTAGAGGTAATTCTTTATCGTCATCCACGCCTTCTTATTGCCATATCCATCGTGTAGTTAAAGGTTCAATTGGTTAATAGGGCTTAACAATATCATATGTGAATCAATCATGAGACATGCGTGCTACGAGAAGAAAATTTGAACACGCATAAAGTATGAATAAGTTACTGATATACATGCCTCAAGAGAGGACTTTCAAACTATTCAAAATAACAATAGCGCATCTCAAAGGGGTTCTTTTGGTTAATACGATTGAACAACTTCGGATGTAAACTAACCATAATAACTATGCGTGTTACGTAAAGAAGAATTTGAATAACACGCGTTAAAGCACGAACAAAATATTTATGAATCATATGCCTCGAAAGAGGTCTTTCAATATAATGAATATAATACTATACTTCAACTGTTTCTTTGGAATACATAAGTGCAATACGAGAATTTATTAAAAGAATTTGGGTGTCTAGGTAAGGTCTGAGCAAAAAGTAGACGAGTTCGACCTCACAATCAAAAGGTTAGGTGGTTCTATCAAAAGAAAGGTTATTCAAACAACTATTACAACTATTAATCTAATAACGCATGTAGGCAATTGTTTTCTCATATATTTCTTGTGATAACTTCCTCAATATTGTTCTTATGATCTTCGTACGATGTCAATGGCCTTGGCTTGGTGCTCTTGGTCAACTGCGGAAAATCGTTGATCACAATTCTTGGGCATGTGTTGGTTGTCCCTATATTCCATTCATTAGAAAGGTGCCGCACGAGCCTCGTTGATGATTCGATATCTAATACTCTTCCATTGCGCGCATCTATTCAAAACACGAAAATCTCCCAAAATTTCTTGAAGAAAACATCTAGGTTCTTGATGTAGTCATGGAACTTCTCGTCATATTGTTCTTGCAAGTACATTGGAGTCCAATGCTTGCGGAATCTCTCGCTTTGTTCGTTTATCTAGAAAGAAAGACCAATGACTTTCAAATAGAAATAGCGCAAGGCTAGATCTAAGTTTCTTTATTCTATAGGCATCGTAGGTATTCTGAAAACATTCTATGTTCTTCAAGGTTCTATTCCTCATCATTCTAAAGTTCGCTAGACAAAAGTCTAGTTAATATGATTCGAAATCATGTCATAGCATTAGCTAATACACCTCTAACTATGAGGTAAAGCATACTCTTATAAGCTCATAGCTTTATTGACTATTGAGTCAACCTACTCATAACTTGTCAAGTCAAAAAGGTCTTAAATAATCTAAGTCGACAAATAATGTTACTTATGCCATCTGAAATATTTCTCAACATGCATGAAGTAAAAATCATAACATATCTTTAATCATAAATGATTCCTAGAATCAAAACATAACAACATATCTTTTCTCTTCCAAACATGCTTATGTGAGCTCAAGGGACTCATCATAATATACTTTTTCTGAAAAATAGATCATGTGGGCTCGGAGAGTCCCTTCATGATTACATACTTTGCTTCTTGTAAGGACTCACTGGTCCAAATATCATACTCTTATTTCTTTGCATAAGCAATATCTCTTTGCATCTGTGAAATCATTCAAACATTTCACAAGGTAATCTTTTGCGCGCACTTTCTTGAAACAAAATTATTTATTTGAAATTTTTGAAAACGTACCTTTGTTGATCAGGCAGTGAGACGGTGAGCTGAGGGTTGCAGAATTGCTTAGTAGTCTAGAGGTACAATTCTAGACTCGAAATAGTTAAACTAGCGGTAGTCAGAGACACGAAAGAAAACCTACGCTCTGATACCACTTGTAACGACCCGACTTCTCCAAGGCAAAAAGAAATAGGAAAATAATTGAAGGATTTAATTGAGCTGAATAAAATTGATAATTTACCCATTAAATCGGGTATTCATATATAAAGAGATAAGATGAAAGAAGATAAAATGAAAGGCGTTGAGAGATGCCAATCAAATGACAATATTCAAACTCAGGATCGCATAGGTTTAGTTTCGTGACTCTGATTATAATCATTGATAGCTTCACTAATAGAAATATGGGTTAAGAGTCTAAGCCCAACAAGATAATATTGTACCACATAATAGAAGTTTCAATTTAGGGGATGGAGAACGAGGTGACAAGCTAGTCATTAGCGGAAGCAAAAGACATCGTAGAACCCTAGCCTCAGCTCAGTCCCGTCTGCACCAACCGATCAACCTGAAAACATTTGAAAATAATTTGGGCTGAGTACTAATGTACTCAGTGGGCACAAGTTTTCGAAATATTTTATGAAGTAATCGAAGCAGTTTATCCAATATCACAATCATGACTTAGAAGGTTTTAAAACGGAATCCCACTTCTAAGCATGACAAAACTTTTCTTCATTAAGTGGCGCGCCATGTACGTTCGATTGTTACTCACTTCCTCCCTACATTCACTGATCTCGGGACGCACCCAGTCAGATCCAAAATCTGTTATTGATCTCGGGACGCACCCGGTCGGAATCAATAACCTTAACTGTGCTCCGGATAACCTCCTGTCAAGCACCGTGCTCCGGATAACCTCCTGTCAAGCACCCACCCTTATAACGTTCTAAATCTGTTAGTGCACGATGGCGATCAACTCATCGAGCCACTAACCCTGTGTACACAATCCTCATTTAGCGTGTTAGGCCAAATGAGAATCTCGATCGATACTTAAGCGAGCCTTAAACAATTACAGAACGCACATAAAAACATTTATATTGGATAAACAGATAATTTTCATGAAATATCAGAGCTTATATAACTCAAGATACATTGTATGTAAAATAAAACCCACCTGAATAGGCAAAGCCTGTAGTTTAATCGTAAACCTGTCACGGGAAAGCAATGCTAAACCTCCTGATCCTCAAAGCCTACAAAAAATCTATTCTTAATAGGTCTATTGGTGCTATTCTAACTTCTAAATAAAAAAATGGGAAAATCACTAACTATTGATACACTTTGCCCGAATTAAGGAATACGTATTCATTGAGGATCAAAGTTCCAAAAATAATTAATAACTTAATGAAAATTAAATAAATAATGAATTTAAAAATTTTAAAATACTTAGTAATTTAATCAAAATATAAATTTAATCCATGAGGAATTAATAGACTACTTAAGTCTCATAAAATAATAGAGTCCAAAGAATTTAATATAAGAGGCCTGCTTAATTTAAATGAGCCAAGGTAGAATAAATAAACAGAGCCCAATTAGAAAATAATAAAATCAGCCCAGTATATATAACTAAATCGGCCCATTAGCTAATTTGAAGATAGCCCAAATTAAAAGTCCAATTAAAAGAGTCAAAACCCTAAATGTAAAAGTCTGAAATTAAAAACAAAATAAATTAAACATTTCTCATCACTCTCTCTCCTCTCAAACGGCTCTCTCTCTTTCTCTCCCTCTCTCTCCACTTCTCCTCCTTTCTCTCTCAAAACCCCCGCCCCTCTTTCCCCTCCATAGCTTCCGCCGCCACCGCCTCCCTTTCGGCGCCCGCACGGCCGGAAGGCCTGCTGCCCTTGACTCCCTCTCTCTCTCCCAGCCCTTGACACACTCATCAGACACGGCGCCGGCCACCCTCTGAATCCAGCGACGACGCGACTCCAGCCGCACCGCCGCCTCCTCCCTCTCTCCCTCTCCGTCCGTGGCCGCACGATAGCGGCCGGGCCGCCGCGCCCTTCCCATCTCCTCCATTCTCTCACTTTACCGGCAGTAGGCAGCCAAGGAGGGCCGCCACCGCTGTTGCTCCATTCATGCCGCGTCAGCGGCGCTCGGCCTTCGGCCGCGCCGCCCCGGCCTCGCCCCCGACGCCGCCTCGCTCCGACCCCGTCTGTCTTGGCCGTGGGTGGCCGGCGGGCTGCTGCAACGCCGGCAGCCGCGGCTTTGACAGCTCGGCGTCGAGCTCGGACAGCCCGCATTCGTCTCCCTCTCGTCTCTCACACTCAAAAAGGAAAATTCTCAGATTTGAAAAGATTTGATTTTGAGTGATCTATTTCTGAAATTTCTTAATGAAAGCTGTCAATTTGTTTCTTTGTTTTGAACTGATCCTTCTTCTCTCATTCTTTGGTTTAAAGATGAATTGGTATGTGAGTTCTCATTGTAAATAAGTCATGAAAAAGTATGTCTTAGAGTTGTACTGTGTGAGTCTATGTTCAAGAAGTGAAGGAGATGAGACTAGCATAAGACTGTAGAGAATCTTACCTGAAAGCTGGAGCATAAGCTGAAGCATAAGTGGTCTGTGTGGTGAGGTGAAAATGAAGGTGTGTGGTGAGGTGAAAATGAAGGCTGCAGTCATTAATTAGGATTGATGAATAAATTTGAAAACAATGGCTGAAATGAGGCTGAAACTTGGCTGCATGTAGGCCAAGTGTCACAACATGGCTGTTGAAGAATATCTTGGAAAGGAAAAGAATTTCCTGCAGGATCACTTGTCTGGAGATAAAATAAATTCTGATGTTGGTGGATTCTTGAGAAAAGAATAGATGTTTCATCTCACTCACGTAGGCAGAAAAAAATATTAATCTGATCTTGGGCTCATAAAATAAAGTCTTCATATGTTGGGCTTAATGCCTCAAAAATAAATAAATAACTAAATAAATAAGTAGATCAACCCAAAGCTTTTAAAAATATAACTATATATATATTGGGCCTTAGACTCAGTGGAATAAATAAATAAATACAATGATAGATACTTGAATAAGTAAAATGAAAAATATTAGTCATATAATTTAGTAATGTCTCAAAATTTTGATTGATCAAAATAAGGGTTAATGGCGTGTAAATTACCAAACTATTTCCAAATTCTGGTCTAAATACTGAAATTCAAAGTGTATCATAGAAATTCCTACACTATTGATTTGATCTGATTTAGGTACTCCGCAAATTTTCCGGCGAAAAATTGATGACATGGACAACTGGAAATCCTATGTGGATACGCCGAACCTGATTCTAAACACAGTCATTTTATTAATTAAAAACGTCATTATTTTTTATTTAATTTGCCCACACGTTTTAATTTGACCACACTTTTTTACTTAATTTGACCTAACCCCTACCTCCATTACTTTCTCTCTCTCTATTCCTTCAACAGGCGCAACTCTCAGATGTCTCCTTCCTCAACCAATCGCCGCCGCCCCTCAATTTCCGGCGAAGCCGGACGGCGTTGGCTTCCCTCCCTGTCGCCTCTCAACTATCTCTTTCCTTTCTCTCTTTCAGTTCAAGTTCACGCTGCCCACACTTCTTCATCTCTTCCTTCTCGGCTCCCTTCTCCGGGGACTGCAGCAGCGGCGAACCGCCGCCACCAACTCACCCCCCGATTCAACCCCAAGCGCGGGACCCTCATATGAACAGAGTCCGCTCGAGAGTCTCCCTCTCTACAGAATCGCACCCAACACCTCCCAGCCACCACCGCCCGGAGTCTTGCAACTCTCCGATCTGGGCGAAGTCGCCAGCCCACGAAGTGCTGCTTCTTTTCTTGGTGACGGCGGTCGCCATGGCGATGAATCCCGAGAAGGGGAATTCGGCCCATGGTGTGTGGCTGATGCAGGGGTCAGCCTGCGAAATGCGTCGGGGAGAATGTGGACGAATCCCGTCGCCAGTACGACGCCACCGGCGAAGGCCTTTACCATCAGGAATCTGTCGTTTTCGGGGAGGAGAACGAGCAGCTTTCGACCGAGGAGCGGGAATTTGATGCCCGCGGTGAGGATCGAAGCAATCGCCACCAGTTTCAGCTTTAGGGCTTCGCTCTTGTTGCCTTCCTCGGCTTCGGTGTCGTATCTCATGCAGTCGTCTGCGGCCGCTGAGGCGGCGGCTGAGATAACCATGAGGAAGATTATTTTGTGAGTAGTGGCCATGGCGCAGAGTGATCTGAAGTGGGGTAAGAGTGTAGAGTCCAATATATCTTCCATATCAGTAATTTGATTTCAGTATACATCTGAAAGTTCCTCTCGTTGTGGTGTTTTGTGTGTCGTGAGTGTGTCTCTGTGTGTGCGTGTTCTGTTGAGTCGGAGATAGGGGTCAGAGGGAGATTCGGCAGCGACCGACGGCCGGCGTCGGCTACTGCCGCTGGATGAGAAGAGAGAGAGGGGGGTGTTGTGTGTGATGTTGAAGAAGAAAGAGGATCTAGTGGACATTAATTTGCCAGCGCAACATTAATTTGACTGGACTTGGTGTGGTGGATGCCACATGGACGCCAACATGGTTCCAGCGCGACATTAAATAGACACGTGTGCAAAATACCAAAAATACCCTTGTCGGAAATTGGCCGGAGTACCTAAATCAGATCAAATCAATAGTGAAGGAATTTGTATGATACACTTTGAATTTCAGTATTTAGACCAGAATTTGGAAATAGTTTGGTAATTTACACGCCATTAACCCTCAAAATAATTATATTGAATATAAATCTATATCAATCTCCTTGATATAATATAATTATAAAATATCGAACGTGTATCAATAGTATACTTAATTAATGGTCTTCTATATTTCTTATGAAAATGTCGGGATGTCACACAAAACCCACGGAGTCCGACCAGCAGCGCCCCCGAGCCGAGCTCACCCAGGCCCGGAAAGACTCTACTGACACTCCAACCCTCACGGCACCAGACCACCGCCAGCCAACAAACGACCTCCGCCTCAACATCCATACAACATCCAGACGCAGGGACGAACTGAACACCAGAAAAACGCAGCCAAAACCGAGTGCAGGCCAAGTGTTCGAAAAAACGCCAAACCCAAGAAAACCACCTCAACAACACGCCAACCAGTCCAGAAGAACTACCCCCATCAGCAAGAATTAATGTTGTAGACGCAGATGGCTATGCGAAGCCATATCAAGACGAACCGCATCCTTAATCTCCTCAATCTCGTGCGGCCACCACCCTTCTAAACGTTGTTGGTTGGCCATAATATCCGCCGCTTTGTTGCCCTCTCTAAAGATGTGAGTAACTTGCAGCGAGAAACCTTCTAACATCTTTATAATCTTGTTCCAAGCTGCCTTAAATCTCCAAGGCACCGCCAAGGATCTAGAGTTTAAAAGAGAGACCACGTAAGTGGAGTCTGCTTCAATCCAAAGCTTGTTCCACCCGCGACTGTTAGCAATTTGAATAGCCGAGATAACAGCCATAAGCTCGGCTTCAAAAGCATAGCCCGAACCACCTTTGAAGTGAAAACAACCACGCACCACATTCCAATTATCGCGAAACACCCCGCCTGCTGCAATAGTGCCCGGTGCTCCCATTGCCGAGCCATCCGTATTCACTTTGATCCACGGTGCCACAGGCGGCCACCAATGGACCTCCACAAACTCCGGTGGAGGAGCATTCCTGGAAGTAACACCCACGGCACGGAGAATAAGGTATTCCGACCAGGAATTCCACATATAGCCTAATTTGGGAAAGTTAGCATCAATATCTTTGAAGGCGACTTTCACGGTGCGAATGACACGACGGCCCTCGAACTTTTGATTATCAAAGATGCAATTGTTCCGCTGCGTCCACATAGCCCAGATGACCGTGATGATACCTGCTTTCCATAAATTACCGGCGAGGGGGCTAAGTTTATACTGCCAAGCTTCCACCAAAAAACTATGAATATCAGTCGCATGTAACCCTTGTGTGAAATTGAACCAGCCAAGAAACGTAATCCAAATCTCCTTCACCTGCTCACAATTCCAGAAAAGATGATCCTGATTCTCGCTCTCTTTAAAACAGAGCAAGCAGATGTTAGGCGTGATCATGCCATGGCGAATGAGGCGATCATAAGTCGGCATACGATTATGAAGAAGACGCCAGCAGATCAAGGATCTGTGTATCGGAATAAATGGCTCCCAAAGCCAAGTTCCCCAAGACACCTTCGGAAAGTGATGACAATGTTTATTAAAGGCAAGCGCAGCAGTCACATTCCCGTTTAACGAAGGCTTCCAAAAACGCACATCTCCCTCGTTGCCAAGAGGAGTGAGTAAAATGTCACAGACAATTTCTGGAAAAGCATTAACAAAAGCCTGAGTAAAATGCCAGACACCATCATAGAAATAATCCACCACCGATTGAGTGAAGAACTGAGTCATGAAGTGAGGAATTTCGCATTTAGTCATCAGATTATACCCCAGCCAGTCGTCATACCAGAACGAGATGGAAACCCCATCCCCAATATGCGAATACGAATCTGCCACCAGTCCATCAATTTCCTCACGTAAACTCATCCAGATAGTAGAAGCAGCCACCAAAGGTTTACGGCGCCCAAAACAATTATTCTACATAAGATAATTATTATATATTTAATCTTTATTCATGTGGTATTCTAGAAATCAATCATTTAAAAATATTTCTATTCTTCTTCATTCTCATTTTTTCACAAGTACATATTTCTTACTCCCTCCGTTCTATTACAAATGTCTCAGTTTTCATAATGGGGTGTCTCATTTCTTTTTTGACAAATAATTAAGGGAGTTTAATGGGCTCACCTACCCTATTCTCTATCTATACCTACTTTTTTTTAGGCGCTATCTATACCTACTTTTAAAATAATACTTAAACAATTTTTACCAATTCACTTTATCTATTAATTACACATTTCTTAATTTTTGTGCCAAAAAATAATGAGAAATTTGTAATGGGACGGAGGGAGTATTACATATTGATTCAAACTCCATCTTGACTAAAGCTTATATAAATACTTCTGTGTAATATCTCATCCTTTATATATTTGTAGCATCGATTAAATTTAATTTGACTACTAATAATACAGCTAATAATTAAGTTTGACAAATAATAGAAGTTTATGTATTAGAATAATGAATTAATAAATTTAATTTTTCTTATATACTACTCCCTCCGTTCCAAATGAAATGTCTTATTTTCCTTTTTGGGTTATCCCACTTCAAATGTCTTGTTTCCTTTTATGGAAAAAATTGTTCTCAAAAAGTACAATTTTTGGGACCACACCACTTAATAATATAATTAACATTTTCTTAATAACCGTGCCGAAAAGAAACAAGACATTTCATTTGGGACGGAGGGAGTATATTTTAATTTTAATACGTTTATCCTTGATAGAATACGCTTACAAAAATTGATTTACTTTATATAAACTAATATACCGTGTTATATATATCTTAATAAAATGACAAAAAATGATGTGAGATTCAAATTGTACTCCCTCCGTCCCATAAGAGTGTGCCCTTATTCTATTTTGGGACGTCCCATAAGAGTGTGCATTTGTCATTTTTGGACACTACCCCACCACTAACTCCTTATTTCTTACTCTTATTTTATAATAAAGTGAATCATTTTTTCAACTCCGACATCTAACATTTTATTAAACCCGTACCATCAAAAGTGATGCACTTGTGGGACGGAGGGAGTATAATTTTATTTAGATTTTCAATTTGTGAAGTCTAATGAAAAATTGAAGTATAATTTAAAATCTGGTTAAAAGCTTACAAAATATATTATCTCATCCTACATATGTTTTCAACCTTGAATTTAATTTGGCTATTTTTTTTGGACTTGGGGGAGAGGGAGCAGTGGGCTTGAACCGTAGACCTCACTGTTCACAGACAGCCAACAGGAGTTCGCACCGCTTGGTGTTCCCTTGGGGATAATTTAATTTGACTAATTAATTATTTAGTTGGCTAAATAAATAGTTATATTTTCCATCAAAATTTTAATTTAATTTTGTTAATAATAATTAAGCGAATAACTAAGTTTGTCAAAGAATAGAAGTCCATATATTAGAACAATGAATTAATACATTTAATTTTCTTATATTATTTTTCCAGTTTGCTAATTTTATAATTAAACATAAAATAATTAAGTTTGTCAAATAATAGAAATCAATTAATTTAACAAATTTTATTTTTTGGGATTAATCTTTGCGGCTTATCTTCATTTCTCAATTAATCAACAAACTATCAATTCGATATACAAATGACATTTATGTACATAAGTGTTATTATATGAATTTTAAGAATTAGTAATTACTAACATCTGTATCAGATTCATATTTCATTAGCTTCTTTATATTCATATGTATTTGTTGATAGTAATATATATATATATATATATATATATATATATATATATTGGCTTCATTTAAAAAAAATTGAATTCCATAGTAATTTTTTCATGAGACTTCATCAATTAGAATCACACATCAATTTTTTATATAACTTTATTTTAAATGATAAACTAAATTTGTGATCAAAAGAATTATGTATAACAACATATAATATTTTATTAGATTAATTGGATAGCACATTTTTAATTTATTTAAAGCAGTAAATTAATTAATTATGTGTTATGCTTTATTGTATAAAATTAAAAAATATCAAATAACTTAGTTTTGTTATTTATGGTCCAAATTTGGTGGTGGCGTTATTATTTTGGATCTTGTCTTTCTTTTGGTTTGTTGGCACAAGAAAAATGTGGCTTACTTTAGGGCGATGGTTAGATTGGGGCTCTACTTGTAATCGTGTTTTTCTTATGTCATGTTATGTTTTCTTTAGTTTAGATGGAAACGAGTAGGTGGTGGTTAGTCCGAAGCTCATCTCCTTGTTGTCTTATTCTTGTGTCTTTTTACGTCTTTGGTTGTTAGACGGACACTCTTTTTCCTTTTTAAGGACTTTGCCACTGGATTTTCCTTAAAGAGGTTTTAACGAGGCTTTGCCCTTAGTCTGTTTTCTTGTGCTTTCAAGAGTTCTTCTTTTAACCTTTTTTTTTTAAATATTAAATCTCATTTCAATAATAAAATCAAATCAACCAACTTCAATACAAATTATTACTAATTTTTTCAGAACTAAAAATGTTATCTTTATACCTCCAGACGGGATGATTCTCAAAATTCTAGTTTTTCATACTCCAGATGAGATAATATTAAAAAGTCATAAGTGGTCTGTCAAGCCCCATACGAGATGTACTCAGAGCTCAGTTTTAGCTCTAAACAATATGATGTTCACAAGTAAGAAATAATTTGTTAAGCTCCAAACGAGATGATGCTCATGACTTAATTTCGCTCTTTTAAGCTCCAAATGAGATAATGCTTAGCATTCAACTCCAGTATTTTCAATCTCCAAACAAGTGATGCTTAGAACTCAACTCCGATCTATCAAATTATGGATGAAATAATGCTCACAAGTCAATTATGTTCTTTCAAGCTCCACACGAAATGGTGCTCACAAGTCAGTTATGGTCTTACGAACTCCAGATGAGTCAGCTCTTATCTTGCAAGCTACATATGAGATAATGCTTAAAAGTTAATTATATTCTTTCAAGTTCCTGATGATGATACTCATAAGTCAAATGTCATATTTCAAGCTTTTGACAAGATGATTGTTAGAAGTTTGATGTACAAAAGTTAAATGTGATATTTCGAGCTACAGACAAGATGATGCTCAAAAGTCTTGTAAGGTTCGGATGATGTTGGGTTCCGGAGGGTCACTGGACAGGTGTATGGAGGGGGGAGGGGGGTAATACACATGTAGGCTATTTTTCAAACTTCTTGTGTAGTTAACTGAGATAGTATCAACTGATACTGAAGGAGTTTGACTGATGTGAGCAATTAAAGAGAACTTCAGTTAAACGAAGGTTGTAGACTGATACTGAAACAACTTCAGTATTTTGATTTCAGTTAAATTCAGAGCTTTAACTGATATCCACGTAAGGCTTTAGTCTTGATTTTGTAAACAGAGAAGTGTTATGAATCTTATTGATTATCCGAAGATTTATTAGTTAGACTAATAACACTAGCAGCGGAAAATTAAACTTAAGAAATAGCCTTTGTGATTAACACGTTGTCAAGATAGAGTTTCACTTTGCAATTAATCAGTTTTAGTTGAGAAAGCGTTTGTGCACAGATAAGAATGTAAAACTGAAAGCGGTAAACGATAAATGATTTTTACATGGTTCGGAACAAGTTCCTACGTCCACGATCAGTTAAACACACTAATAATCACTCTGGGCTTGTGCTTGCGGGTGCACAACAAACCTTCAACTGAAACAAAGTTTCAATGCCAATACACTGGATTGGACTTCTTGTCTCTTTCTTAACTCACAAAAGCAAAGACTACACTTGTCTTGCGTGCGGGGGTTAAGAACTCTTGAGTTCAGACACTGGTTCGAACTCTCTCTCTCAAACTCTCTTTTCGTTAAGTTGAAAAGGGTTCAAATTACCAACTAGACTACAGAGAACATACTCTCTGTAATCAGGGACTTAGGCTTTGAATTTTACAAAGTATTTTCCTAAGTAACTAAGAGAATGTATGTAATCAGTAAACTGATTTAGGCTTTGAGTATTGTCTTCTTCGATTCAAGCTTTGAAAGCAGTGAGTAGGCCGAGTTGCAATTTTGGCAGAGGTTCAGCTTGTGCATTTGAATTGGTGAAGATTGTGGTGTTCCTCGAGCTCTATTTATAGGCGAAGTCTTGAATAGATCTGTTGGCTGAGATGGTCTTCAAGAATTCGTCCGTTGTGAGAGTAATTTGAATTTGGCTGAGGCTTCAATATTCGAGGTTCCTAATTTGGTGAAGAACGACGTCTCAGGTACAAGGGGTCAGGCGTCTCTAAAAAGTTTGCACCAAAAAGGAATGCTCTGTAAAGAAAGGACGATCTTCAATATCTCTGCATTTAATGCGACTGTACTTGAAAGTACGTGGCTTCCTTTTAATTTAAGAGTTTCAGTCCGAGGAAAAATGTCAACTGATACTTGACTTGAGTATCAGTCCGCTAATTCCACGTGGCCAGCATTAATACTTCAGTCATAACTGATCCTTCAGTGAGACTCTCGTCCAATTAATACATCAGTATTTGACTTTGTCCTTTCACAACAATCTTCAATTGAGGTCTTCAGTCTTAAGTCTTCAGTTCTCCAGTCTTCAATCTTTAGTCCTCCGGTCTTCAGTCTTCAGAACAGTAGTCTAACTAGAAAACATGAACTCTAACACTTGAGTTCGAAAAAGCTCTAGTCTGTTAAAAGAAAATCTAAGAGTTTTGGTATTATCAAAACTAGGGCTAGGATATTTCATTAAGTTCCCAACTGATGAGATGGAGTTCACATATAAGATGTGATCTTAAATTTGACCTATCAATTTAAAAAAATTATACTTCTATAAAATTAGTAAATCTTTTTTATATACAATTAACAAGAAATATGATGTATCAATCCTCCATCATATCTTATGTCAAATTTACTTATATTTTGTTATTCTTATTTTTCAAAAATCCCCAATCTCACATCAACTTTTATGAAAACTTATTAAATAAAATTTATATAAAAGGCAATCTATTCTAGCCGTCAACAAAAAACTAACATATAACTGGTGAAAATGGTTGTGACCACTAATTTTGGTCAAATAAAATGAATTAAACAATCATTTATTTAAATATAATTTTATATGCTATAACTATAAACAATGTACAATGATAATTGCAATGTAAAGTGATTTTCTATTGAATTTCGATGAATTACACATTACACATTACACTTACTTGTATGCAAAATTATATATATTTCATCTCTTATTCTTATTCTTATAGTTTCCATAACCTTGCAGATTCCTTCGTATTTTAAATTTTGTATTTGGAGATAACAGAGGATATTTGGTTAAGTTTATTTTATAGAGTTTATAAGTTATAATTTAATTAGTAAAAAAAAAACTTTCAATAATTTATAAAATGTTTTAAGAGATATAATCTAACTTCCAACAACTTATAAGATGTTTTAAAAACTATAAAAGAGCTTATAAGTTTAATATATATCAAACACCTCATATACATTTTGGAAAATGAAAACCATTTGTATTGTTGTACAAGAGCTATATTCCCTCTGTACACCAAGCATCTTTATCGATAAAGTGAACATGTATTTTAAAAAAAAAATTAGTTATATATTTGATAAGTGGATAAAGGGTCCACAAATTAGAAAATTTGCTGATAGTGAATTTACGTGGGTTCATTAGTAACAAAATGTGTAAATATGTAAATTTTAAGAATAATAATTAATAAAATTATATTCTCAAAAAAAAAAAATATGTCCAAGAAATAAATATAGGTAGATGTTTCACGAACAAATGGAGTATATTTAAAGGGTTTTGATAAATAAAATCATGAATTCTTTTGAAATTTCAATTTTAACATAATTTTTGAAATATAGCAAATTAAATCACCAATTTTTTAATTTTTACAATTTCGTCCTTCCAATTATTTTCAAGTGAGGATCGAAACGAGTTACACTAAATAGGCCTAAGAATTATACGCCCAAATATGAAGGATAAAGCAATAACAAAAGAACATGTAAAATTGTATATTCTTGACAATACAAGGGTGATCGAGAAAAATTATGTATCTTTCAAAAAGATTGTGATCTTAATTCAACATATTTCAAAAATCACGTTCAAATTATAATTTTAAAATAATTCATAATTTTATGTACCGTTTCATGTCTTTGTTTTAGGAATGTTAGAGATTACATGCTAGTGTGTATATTCCTTATTTTTTTCAAATATATTTTTAATCGGTACTTTTACAGATAATAAATGAGGCAATTTTGGATTTTGTTTCAGCGGTGCACAAAAATTACTTGTAAATAACTGCGTGCGGTCGGCATGCCGACGTGCATCCAATTAGTATGCAACCACATGATGCATTACGCGTCGTTTATTAGATTAATAACTTCTATTATTTCCATAACAATAAAATAATAATTGAACAAATCGAAAGAGATTCCGCATTTTTTTATGGCAACAAAAAAAGAAAATTGTAAAACCGAAAATCAATAATACATGCAATATTTTGGTCTGAAAATAAATGATGTATAAATTAATATTAATACGTTGGTAATGGCCTGGCCCTGGCCTGTAGTTTCTTCAAATTTCGTTTTATTTTATGTTGCAATCCGTTTGATCAAATCTCTTTTTTTTAGAGGGGCCGTTTGATCAAATCTTTAAAGCGCGGGTTCTTGATGTTTTTGAAATAGAACATCTATCATGATTGAATTTAAAATTATTTATGGTTAATTCTTTTTCTCCTCTAAAAAATTTCCGCTAAATTTTATCTCTCCTTTTTTCTTGTTTTAATTATTTTTTTTAAAAATCGTTAACTTTCATTAATAAAAAAATAATCAATATATATAATAAATTAAGGACTACGAAAAGATCTTTAAAACAATGTAAAAATTATTAAAAAATAAACTAGTTATGATTGTTTACAGTGTCAAAATTAATTTTTGTTCTCTCTCATTTATCTTTAATTAGGGCTAGTAAACCGGTGCCGATTTTTCGGTTAAAACCGTAACCGAACCGGAAAAATCGATTTTCGGTTAACCGAAAACCGGTTTTTCCCGATTCGGTTCGGTTATCGGTTAGTACTCTCACTGTTAACCGGTTAATCGATTTAACCGGTCGGTTAACCGGTTAAACCGATTAACCGGTTTTTTTTAATTTAATTATTTATTAAAACTGAAAAACTCGGCCACATTAAGTCATTAACATTAGGGCTTTCAAGTTTCAGCCGTTCCATCCATTCCACTTTCCTGCTTCCAGCCGTTTCTCCACCCCTCCCCGTTTCGGCCTCCTCTCCCCGCCTCCCATCGGCGCCGCTGCCTCTCCCACCAGCACCGGCGCCTCCCTCCCTTTCTCCGCCAGTAGGCAGCAGCAGAGTGCAGTGCAGCAGCAGCAGTACAACACGACACCGCCTCTCCCTTCGATTTTTCCCTCCGCCAGCGTCGCTCAATCTGCAGGCGTCGTCCCCCGCCGGTTTTTCCCTTCGGCAGCAGCGGCGCTCATCCCTTGGACCGGCGCCTTCTCCGCCGGTTTTTCCCTCCGGCAGCAACAGCAGCTCGTCACTTTGCCGGCGTCGCTCACTCCGCCAGGCTCGCCTCCTCCGCCGATTGTTCCCTCCGGCAATAGCAGCAGGCAGCAGAGATAGAAGAGATAGTCTCTAATACAATCGTCGTTTTTCCAGTGCACATTCACATCTGGGATTTGGAATGTGTGAGATCTTCAAAACTAATTCTTCTTCTTCTTCTTCATTAGGCCTTGAGTGCCGCTGAGTTCCATGAATGTATGCATCTTAACAATATAAGTTGTAAATTCATTTGTTTATATCTGTCTTCAATAATACTACTCCATATGTTTCAAGTGCACCCACTCCATTTCAGACCATGTAAGGACAAAAACACCCTGTGTATTCCCATCTATCTTTACTAAATTGTTGGAGTTTCACTTTCTTGCACATCTGTCTTTGATTTATTAACCAAGTCAACATTCCATGAGGAGGTTGAGGCAAATCTCTATTTTTATTCCCATTTTTCTAATCTCTCTATTTTTATTCCCATTTTTCGAATTTTTAAAAATAAAAACCGGTTAATTTGGTTAAATTAACCGGTTAATTCTGCCAAATTGAGAAACAGTCTATTAATCGGTTTTGACCGGTTAACCGATTAACCGGTCAAAAAACCGGTTCGGTTTTCGGTTAGAGGAATTCCTCTTAACCGGTTCGGTTAAAACCGAACCGACCGATTTACCACCCCTATCTTTAATGTTGAACATCATACTCTTTTTTCATTTTGTTTTCTTTTGTTGGTGAAAAAAATAAGTAGATGTCAATTTGTTTTCTTTCAAAAAAGTTTACATAATTATTTAATTATAATTATTTTAAATTTGAATATTTTTAAATTATGCTCCATTCGTCCGAATAAAAGTGGCCACATTTCCATTATAGTTTGTCCCACTAAAAGTGCCCACTTTCTTAAAATGGCGAAATGTTTATTAGTTAATCAAGTTCAATTAGTTAATTTAATTAAAATTTCTAATATAACCTATTTCTAACCTTATCGGCACTACACACTGAGTCGTTCTAAAATCTACTCCCTCTTGCCTCACTGCCGCTGCTAGTGTTCCACCGCGGCGACCTTTTGCCCTCACGGCGGTGGCGGCGAAGGCGCTAGTCGCTGTTGGAGTGGGGCGGTGTGTGTGTGTACTGTTTGGGGCAAGAGAGAGAGAGAGAGAGAGAGAAGAGAAATAGATGAGCGTTTGGTTTGGTGTCGCAGCCTAGGGCTCCGGTTGGCAGCGACCCTAGATTGGGGGCCTAGGGTTCCAGTTGGCAGCTGCGAAAGCCGAGGGAGGTGAAGCCACGTGGAGCGGCGTCAACGCCTAGATCTGAGGGTGGTCGGCGGTGGTGGTGGTTCGCCACTTTCTAAAGAGAGAGATATGACGGGGGTTGTTGCTGTCGATTGTCGTCTAACTTAGGGGAGGGGCGTGTCGTACCTAGGGCACGACAATAGCGGCTCTGCCATCGCCGGTAAACCAGAGAGGTGGCGCGATTTGGGGGCTAGGGCTTTCAGGTAGCTGGTTCGCCTGTGCGTCGACGGGAGAGAGAGAGAGAGAGAGAGAGAGAGAGAGAGAGAGAGAGAGAGAGGAAGTCAAAGGGTGATGGAGGCTAGGGCACGACGGTGGAGCTGCCGCTGCTGCCCAGCCTTGGACAGTGGTGGTTGAAGCAAGTTTTTCAAAAAAGAAGAAGAAGATAGATTGTTTTAATTAATTCACTAATTTTAGTGGAACACATTTAATTAGAATATAATAATCTCCTTCTTAATCTCTGTGCCCAAAAGAAAGTGGTCGCTTTTAATGAGACGGAGGAAGTAATATTTTTTAATGCAATTAAAGAGAAGAAAATTGTGTTAATTTTAATATGAATTTGTAAATTAAAAATTACTCATATATCTAAAAATTAGAATTTAAAATATTATATAAATTTATTTAATTATGTGTACGAATTATTTATTTATTTATATAAACATATTTGTTGTTATATTGTTCGTATTTTTTATAATTATTTACTTAGTTTTGGGCTATTTAAACAAGAACTTTTAATATTAATATAGTTTGAACTTTAAGAGCCCACAATTGTTATATTAAATGACGGCAATATATTTGTTATATTGATGGGTGCTAATTGCTCAAAATGAGATTGATTCAAATTATTTTCTTTAAACTACTACTACCACCACCACCACCACCACCACCACTACTACTACCACTATTACGACTATCACTACTACCACTACTACTACTACTACCACCACCACTACTACTACTACTACTACTACTATTATTATTATTATTATTATTAAGTTGATAATATTATTGTTATACATTATTTTAAATTAAATAATATTCCTTTTAAATTAATATATATATATATATTATTAATAATTAATCTAATTCATATAATAATGACATTTTGATATATTTACATAATTTAAAAATTTAAAAATAATAAAATATATTATAGTCCCTGCATCGTGCATCGCACGAAAAGACGTACCAATATTTAACAAAGCGGGAATGATCACATATAGCCCTTTTTGTTAAAAACATAAGTTTTATAGCCCTAGTTTATAATAGATAAGTTAAGGAGGAAAATCTTATTATAGCTCTCTTCCATAAAAAACATAAGTTTTATAGCCTTAGTTTATACTCCCCCCGTCTCGCTTCAAATGACCCTATTTCTATTTTGAGTTGTCCTACTTCAAGTGACCCATTCTATTTATAGAAATAAAATTAGTGTTTTAAACCACAATCAAAAGGCCCATTTAACACTAAAGCATTTATATATATAGTAACTCATTCCTAATTAAGGTTTTTTAATCCGCCTCCCCTATTTGCACTCTGACTTTATCTCTCTTCTCGATTATATCTGCAACTCTTCACCTCCATTTCTCCGGCGTTCCTTCTCGCCGCCGTGATGAGTTCGAAGCCCTTCTCCGACACGGTGACCAACCCATACTCGTTACCCCTTCAATTTGAGATATGTGATGACATATTTTCGAATAAATCGGCGATTCGCGACTCAATGGCTTTTCTCGTCGATTTAACTCTCACCGAAGCTGAGACTATTTGGGCATGTATGCGTGCGTGCATAGGATGACTGGAAGCGGTCCTACATCGTTCGGAGGTCCGAATTTGGGGCTCCCCTACATCCGACAGCGGTTGTGAGGCGGATCTGACAGAATCCATGTTTGAGACGGTGAATTTCGCCGACTCTATGCCTGAGATCGTCCCGGAGGCTGAAGGTATGCAAGGGTTGTCGAATCTGGAAGAAATCATCCCGGAGACGAAGGGCATGAATGAGATGGCAAAGGTCGTTGAGGTAGAGAGAATTCCATGGGAAAAATCACCAGTGTTTGAGACAATGCTCCAAATCATT
Organism: Salvia miltiorrhiza; assembly: GCF_028751815.1. Lineage (NCBI taxonomy): Eukaryota > Viridiplantae > Streptophyta > Magnoliopsida > Lamiales > Lamiaceae > Salvia > Salvia miltiorrhiza. The sequence continues at coordinate 33,270,898 of NC_080394.1, read as the reverse complement.
CTTCCTGGATATTTCACCCTGGTTAGATCTTTCCCTTTGGTATTTTATGTGCTTTGTGGCTCGGTGTTGGCTGTAGGAGTTATGTGTTATATGTGTCTTGGTTGTGTGCTGAAATGATATGATAATTTGTTCACTTTTGTGTATTTGTAGGTTCAATTCTATGTTGGTTACCTGACTAGATGTTGCTTTGTTTATTTGCGATTGGGGAAACATAAACTCAATGCATTTCTATATGAATCCGGAGATGCAATTACATATATCTGCATGTACATATACCCTAGGAAATATGCTTACATTGCATCTTCACCACAAAAGTAGAATCTGAAAAAGTGTCTTTATAGTGCATCTTCATCACAAAAAGACGATTGATGGTGTGGCGACTCTAGGGTAGTCATGTTTTTTTTTAAAAGCCATTTTGGTATTTTTGATGTTGTAAATAGTTATGACAGATGAAGTGCTTTTATAGGAGTTAATGTATTTTGTGTTGGGAACTTAATGAAATATCCTAACCCTAGTTTTGATGATACCAAAACTCGTAGTTATTCTTTGTAATAGACTAGAACTTTTCGAACTCAAGTGTTAGAGTTCATGTTTTCTAGTTAGACTGTAGTCCTAAAGACTGAAGACCAGAGGACTGAAGACTGAAGACTGAAGATCTCTCGACTGAAGACAACACGTGGAAAGACCAAAGTCAAATACTGAAGTTTTAATTGGACGAAGATCTCACTGAAGAATCAGTTATGACTGATTAACCAATGTTGGCCACGTGGAATTTGAGGACTGATACTCAAGTCAAGTATCAGTTGACATTCTTCCTCGGACTGAAGTTTTTAAGTTAAAAGGAAGCTACGTATACTCAAAGTACAGCCGCATTAAATGCAGAGATATTGAAGATCGTCCTTTTTTGTAGAGCATTCCTTTTTGGTGCAAACTTTTCAGAGGCACCATGCTCCTGCATTTAGAGACGTCGTTCCTCACCAAATTAGGAACCTCAAAGATTGAAGCCTTAGCCAAATTCAAATCTCTCTCACAACGGACGAATTCTTGAAGACCATTTTGCCAACGGATCTATTCAAGACTTCTCCTATAAATAGAGCTCGAGGATCATCTACAATCTTCACCAATTGAAACGCTCGAGCTGAACCTCTACCAAAATTGCAACTCAGTCATTTCACTGCCTTCAAAGTTTGAATCGAAGAAGCGAATACTCAAAGCCAAAATCAGTTCACTGATTTTATACATTCTCTTATTTCCTTAGGCAAATCCTTGTATTATTCAAAGCCTAAGTTTTCTATTACAGAGAGTTTGTTCTATGTAATCTAGTTGGTATTTCGAACCCTTTTCAAAAAAGTGAAAAAAGAGTTTGAGAGATAGAGTTCGAGACTGTGGTCTGAACTCAAGAGTTCTTAGCCTCTGCAAGCAAGACAAGTGTAGTCTTTGCAACTGCAAGTTAAGAAGGAGATGAAAAGTCCAATCCAGTGTACTGTCACTGAAACTCTATTTCAGTTGAAGGTTTGCTGTGCACCCGTAAGCACAAGCCAAGAGTGATTGTCAATGTGTTTAACTGACCGTGGACGTAGGAACTTGTTCCGAACCACGTAAAAATCCCCTTGTTGTTTATCGCTTTCAGTTTTATCGTTCTGTCACGACCGGCCTTAATTAATGATAATTAAGCCGGGAAAACCATGACTGGGGAAAGGAAATTAAGAAGCAGGTTTAGAAAGGGCGCATAAAAAGGGTTCTAAAAGAACTTGAATACGCGTTATATTCCTTAAAAGGATAAAAGCATCGTTAGAGGCTTGACTAAAACATTATCAGAGTTTGCAGCGGAAGGCGTAACTGGAATAATCAATGTTTACAGCGGAAAGCATAACTGAGATACATGTATGAAGACATGTATCCTTTCTGAGCCTACTTTAAGTTCGACAAAAGCTCCACTCAGCAGCACTTCATCGCCCATCACAGCTCAACCTGCACAAACATAAACAACGTAGGGCTAAGTACAAGAGTACTTAGTGGGCAGTTGCCAAAACTAAAGCATAACTTAACATCAACAACAAAACACAACATCGCATAAGAGGCAAAAGTTTCTTTCAAATCCTTTGCTCAATAAACATTTCCAAATTCATAAACAGCATGAGTGCATTCTTCATCATTAACAATCATAAACACTCATAAACAAGCATCGTGTCGTGGAGAAGGCCTTCCCCAACGAACACGGGCATCGCGCCGTGAGGGGGGCCTCCCTCAGCGGTCACGGCATCGTACTATTGAGGGAGGCCTCCCCCAATAGACGCTGTAGCACTGGCATATTGGCATACTGGCATCGCGCCGCGAGGGAGGCCTCCCTCAGCGGACACGGGCATCGTACTGTTGAGGAAGGCCTCCCCCAACAGACGCAAGCATCATTCACAGGCATAAACTTATTAGCATAAAGCATTCAAGCATAACAAAACGTAACCAGCATAGCGTAAATCATTTAGCGTAAAGCATCACAAAGCTTAACTCAATTAGGCATAATAAAGCATAAGACTTGCATAGTTCTTAAATAGCATTTTATCTTACGCGTAAGAAATTGCTCACCTGATAGCAAGGTTTTGCTAAGGTACTGACTCCTTGAGTAGTTCTTACTCTCGCGCTTGACCTTAATCACGAGAACATAAAATAAGACATTGGCTCGAGGAAAATTCTCAATTGATGAGAAAGCGTAATTGTAACTATGCATGAATCTCGTATGCATGAACTAATCTTCTGAGCGATAATCGGGAATTCTACCATTAATCCTCGTTAATAGATTTAACTAATTCTCGTCTAACGCGGTCGAATAAAGCTGTGATTCTTTCTTCCTCATCGGAATATTCTAGTTGTGAAATAAACCTCGCATTTGTACTCGATCGGAACAGGACTAACTCGGCTTTAAACGAGGTGTGACCTCGTAGAAATTATCGGGCTTTTCGATAGAAACATAATTACTAACGTAACCTCAAATAATTAATAGGCTCAAAAGAGAGTAGCCAATTAAATTAAATAAACCAGTGGCCTTAATGAAATAAACAGTAATGGCTTGCTTTAAAGTCCGAAGTCCAAAAACAATAATTAATAAACTGGGCGGCTCATTTACTGAATAAGAATCGGCTCATCCACTGATAAATAATGTGGGCTGGAAAGAATAAATCTTAGTCCAATAGGCAATTTAATCGGCCCAAATGATGAATTAAACTGGCCCAATGAATTATAAATGGGATTAGAATAATAGCCCATCATAAAATATGCATCAGCCCAACTCCTTAAATAAATCAAGCCCAATAGAAATAATTAGAAGGGCCAATTAAATAAAAGACTGGCCCAGTTCGAATTTAAATGTGAAAGCCCAAGCAATTAAAATAAAATCAAGCCCAACTTAAAATGCATCGGCCCAATTAACATAAGGAAAAAGGCCCAACAATTGAAATAAAATCAAGCCCAACTCTCTCTCTTTCTCAAAACTGTCGGTCTCTCTCTCTAACTCAAGGACCGCTCCTTCACGAAGCCGATCTCATTCTCTCGGCCAAAATCTGGTCGGCTGCACCTCCTCCGGCTGTTCAGCCGTCATCTGCTCAGGTCAGCTTCGACCGGCGACGCGTTAAACCCCGGCGCCGTTCTTTCTCTGTTCTCCATTCTATTCACGGAATCCAAAATCGAGCCCTAGAATCTGGAGCACCGCTGCTGCTTCTTCGTTCGGCATCCGGCGAAACAATCGGCGCCGGTCGTGGCCATCTCTATCTTCGTCTCTACCGTGAAAGGGAAGCAAAGCCCTAATTCTCCTCTGAAGTTTCAAACCGGGTGTTCTTCCCCAAAATACGATCGGCTCTTCTTTTCTCAACTCCGGCCGGCGTCGTGGTTATTCTGATGTAGGTGAGACGACGAGAGTTCGCCGCCTTCCTTCTCCGTTCCGGCAGTTGAGGTTCGACAGTTGCCTTGGGCAGCCGGCCCTTCCCTCGCTTAAAGCTAAGTTACATCTCGCCCCTTTTTCTTAGCGTAAATTAGGCGAGGATAAGGTGTATCTCTTCTTGCTTTGCATAAACTCATATGCTCGATTAAAACTCATACTTGAACTGTCACTTGCTCATGATCGCATAGTTGGGGTGTTTACTAAGTTCAAGATGCTATAAGGTCTTCTATGATTGAAACTGATCATGCTCATGCTTTAATATGAATGCTCACTGGTATGGATAATAGGATAGCATGATTACCTTGAAGTATAGTGTTGGTTTGTGGCTGAGCTTATGAAACGAATGAGCTGTGAATAAGCCGAAGCTTGAAGCCTTTTTGTTGGTTGAATATTGCTGTTTGTCGAACTGGAGTAACTGAACTGAAAGTTCGAACTTGTTTCTTTCAATAATTGCAAGTTACCATTGAAGGAGATGATAAATCAAAGCTTACTCTTACCTTAAGGTTTCTGGCAAAGAGGAAATGAATGATTCCTTTTACTTTTCGGTTATGGTGTGTTGAATGAACTGAGATAATCTGAAATGGATTGATGGATTGTTTGTTATAGCCAACTGATTTTAGCTGAGGAAATAACTGAAATGAACATTGGTCTTTCTGTTATTGCAGGTGAACTAATCAATGGGAAAAGAAAGCATTGAAGCCAAGCCTTACCTTGAGAGCTTCGGCCGAAACGAACTGGAACTGATCCTCTGAACTTTTGGATGAAAATGAGATGAGAGTGAGTATTGCTTTGCTGGTGGGAGCTGATAATAAAAGAGGAAATTGGTTGCTACATACTTGAGTATGCTAGCAAGATGAGCATAGATAGGGTGGCTGAAAGTCCTCTTTGTCGAGGGTTGAAAAGATGGAGTGCAGCAGGTGGCGGCTTCTTCTGCAGGGGAAGAGGGAGTGCAGTTGCTAGTGGGGAAAGTGTGCAGTGGCTGTTCTCTCCGCAGCACACACACTCCTTTTCTTTCTTAATAACCTTTTTTTGACTTTTCTTTCTCTTTTCTTTTTTTGACTATTGTGCTCAAACTTGAGCTAGTGGCAGCAAAGTGGGCCACGTGGGGTCTACAACTTTTGTGATAAACGATTTTCCCCAAGCTGGGAACTAACTTGTAATCGTGAACTGTAATAAAATACTGGCTTCGAGTCTCTAATCACCGCGTTTCTGTATCTGTTTGATATTTGCTTCCTTGCTTCCAATATTGAAAAAATTGTAATATATCTTAAATTAAATCCGTGGATTTAATCTACTTCGCAGTCGTAAGTAATTCCAGGACTTCTAGTAGCACTAATAAAATATAACTGTATCTGTTTCTCGATTAATAAATAACATGACTTTGCTAAGTCAGTCATAACTTGGAGATAATAATTATTGAATAGCTCAATAATTCTCATCGCGATTTTCTCAAGCGATACAAAAGCATACGGCTAAAATAATACTCCATCTCTGATTAAAAAAAATTAGGATCATAAACTGGATTCATATATAACTGGTAACTGGGTTTCATTTACTGAGAGATGCGATATTAATTATCGCGATACCATAATTAAATAAAATAAAAAGAGCGGGTCACTACACGTTCTTATCTGTGCACAAACCTTTTACTGAATTGAAACTGATAAATCGAAAAGTGAAACGTTAATCTGACAACTTGTTAACTACAAAGGCTATTTCCTAAGTTTATTTTTCGCTGTAGGTGTTATTAGTCTAACTGATAAATCATTGGATAATCAGTAAGATTCATAACACTTCTCTGATTTCTAAATCTAGACTGAAGCCTTACGTGGATTATCAGTTACAGCTTTAAGCCCAACTGAAATCAAAATACTGAAGTTATTTCAGTATCGGTCTACAACCCACTTTCAATTGAAAATTTCTTTAACTGTTGACTTCATTCAAAATCTTCAATGTCAGTCGATACTTCTTCAGTCATAACAAAAGAATTTTGAAAAATAGCCTACTGGTGTATCCCCCCCCATACATCAGTTCAGTGACCCTCCAGGACCCAACAATTGGTATCAGAGCAGGTTGTTCGCAAGAACAAACTGCTTTGACCCGATTCTACTAAACTAGATCCCTTTTCAAAGAGGGTTTTTAAAATGTTTCATCCCCTACGTACTAAGTGCGCTCTATATCTGTCGTTTCTTTTTCTCTTCTACCATGGATACTAACTACAACGGGTCCACTTCACAACCGGCTTTCAGTATTGAAAATTATGATATATGGAAGTTTCGGATCAAGAGCTATCTCACAGCTCAACATTGCCGAATGTGGGAAGTGGAACAGTGATGGCACCATCGAGTACGGCGGCAGCGACTGGAACAACGTGGTGGCGGCGACCCGCCGGAAGCAATTTTGATTTAGAGAGAGAATATGTAGATAAGAAAATGTCAAATAAAATGTTAAATGTTAAATAAAAATATAATGTAAAATGTTAAATAAAAATACAAAAAAGTCAAAGGGTGATAATCTTTTAAGCCTAAAATGGCTATATAACTTGGTGAAAATTATCACGTATAGTCATTTTTATTAAAAATATAAGTTCTATAGCCCTAGTTATTTAACATTTTACATTTTCCTCTTTACAATTTGACTCAACTTTATAACTTCTACTTTTCGCTATTGTTGTGTGCCAACCCCAATGTATTAAACTTGTTCAGCTTCTCATTATAATCAAATAAAACCCAAATTCAAAGCCCACCAACAGAAATTCCATTATGGGGACAACAGAAGATGCTAGACATCTTTTCAATTTCATAGCCACACCGATCAATCATCAATTAAACAAGGTAATTTTCAAGTAACATTACATTCAAATTTCTATATTGGCTTTGATGATTATTCGAGTAAACTTCAATGAGTCCCACCTAGTTGAATGATAAATTGAAAAGTACCATACAACTATACATATCTGTATATGTGACAAACTTGTTGATTTAGGGCTAGTTTGGTATCTATGTAAGGATTAAGTTAGATAAGTAAATTTAAGATAATTATTATGAATATAGTGAGATTAGTATTACATTTGATGTGTTTGATGGATAAGATTAATAACCTAGATTGTTTGGTATCATGGTTTAAAGTTAAGATTAAGCTTCAAATTTACTAAAATAACCTTGTTAAAATATAAAAAATTACAATATCATCCTACCAATTCTACACCCAATGGTCCAATTCTGCACCTTCTCAAAGATTCTGCATTCATAGGCCTCAACACCATTACCCACCAACCATAAAATTTAGAGAGAGAAGTTACACAATATTTCAAAGGGAAATTTGCAATATTAAATAAAGAAATAACAATATTAAATAAAGAAATTAAAATGTCGCGCCATAGGTGACTCGAACCCAAAACTTTTGGTCTTAGGCACTAACCCCTTACCGTTTGGCCAACGCACGCACACTCTGAACCTGATTTCTTGTTTTGCCGAAACTTCGTCATTGTTTCTTGTTTAAATTGAAGATTTGAAGGGGGAAATTCACCTCATTTCTTGTTTTGCTGACTTCGTCAAGATTTGAAGAGAAAATTCACTCACTCTTCGTTGGTGATCGGAAGCGCTCCTCCTTGGTGTGCTGCCACATGCTAACAATTTAGTGCAACCGCAGTCGAATGAGGACAAAAATTAAACAAAAAATGTGGCGACGGAAGATTGCAGAGGGCCACAACCCGTATTTGTACAACACGAACAACTCCATCGCAATGGCGGATACATAGTGGGGCCGTGGGAGTACGGTTGTACCCTCAAATTAGTTTTTTTTTAGTAAAACTCTTTCCGTCCCAACTTTTAGTATTCATATGAGAGTGACATATGTTTTAATAAAGTGGTTGAGTGTGTTATGAGTGGAATAATGATCTCATATTTTATGTGAGTGTCAAAATAATTAAAGTGGAGCAAAGGTCTCACCTATTTTTACTAAAAATAAAAATGGATACCAAAATGTGAAACGACCAAAAAAAATATAGATACTAAAAATTGAAATGGATGAAGTATTTATTATATAATACTAGTATGTATTTAAATATTGTTTAATTTATTTTTGTACCCCTAACCGAGCTGTGAGCAGGCTCTTTCTTATATGATTATATTTTATTTGGGCTTTGAGCCCAAGTTAAAGTTAAAAACGGTGGTTACAATAGAAGTAGAAGAAATTACACAAACTAGAAAAGGTTGAAAATTGAAATACACGGAGACACAAGAAATTGTAGGACACTCCCTCATCGGATCATATCTTTATCTTTATATATATAAAAAGCAAAGTAAATGTAATTTCATTCAATTTGAAGGACATAATTGGAATTGAAGTGAAAATTTATAAATTAAACTTGCCTAAAAAACGGATAGCCAATTTAATGAATCAGATAACCGGGCCCACATCTTCTAACCCACGAAATCATGCCCAATTAATTGGTTTCCCTTTTAAAATTCACATGATATTTAAATATTACAAAATATTAGAGAAACCACGTTCACACTATTTATTTAAATAATGTAAAATATTAGAGAAACCCTACACGTTTACACTATTTTTTCTGTATAAATAACTTCCCACCTCCTTAAACAAACATAAAGAAAATTAAATTAAATAAAATTTAAATTGGCTACACAACATGATTTGGAGATACCCACTAATCCACTCACACCATTACAATAAAACAGTTAGAATAAACAATATATATCATCGGATATAACACTATCAAAGCATCATTCGTCTAATACTTTTGTAAGTGCCCGAAAGTTTCCCTCTTCATCGATGGCTCCTGTGTTTGGCTTGATCAAAGACCTGGAAGTAGGAAAGAGTAAATTTGCATTGCAGTTGCGATTGGTTCGAAGCTACGAAGTTCCTCAATTTCACAATATCAACGAAATTGGCACACTTGAATGTGTTTTTCATGATAAAGAGGTATGAAAACTTTTTTAATTTCCATGTTTGTATGCGTAGATTATATTATTAGCCTATATTAACTAATCTTCAATTGCAGGGAAATCGAATCCATGCAACCATTCAAAACTTGCAAATTGAGAATTTCAAGAATCTCCTCCACGAAGGGAATGTTTATGCAGTCATGAAATATATTGTCGGAAACAACAACATGAGGACGAAAACAACAACAAATCGCTTGAAGATTCTGATTTACAAGGACACGAGAATTGCAGAACTTGTAGATGATGGATTCCCTACTCATGTGTTGAACTTGAAAAGTTTTGAGGAGATGAATCAATGAAAACAACACCTGATTTCCAAGATGCTCCGCTATTTGGTAAGCGCAACTTATGATTTAAATTATTTAAATACTACAAATATATTGATAGTAGTGCTATTTTTTTTAAATGTAATGGGAATCATCATATCATGCTACAAGCCAGTGGAGAAAGTGATTAATGGGAAGCCGACGAAATTGATGGATATCATGATTGAAGATCTGGAGTACATAAATTATTATTATTTTTAATTGCATTATATTTCTTATCATTATTAACATCAATTTTTTTATTTAGGCAAAGGGTATTAACATGCACACTATAGGAAAAATATGTTGAAGTGGTGAATGATTTTATTCGCAATGAACCAAAGGAACCAGTAGGAATTGCAATTCAATTCTGCAAAGCAAATATTTTCAGAGGTAAAGGATTATTTTTATTTTTTATTTAATTAATTATTATATACTAATTACTAATTCTAACACAATTAAATTTTCAACAGGTGAAGTTAGAATTGCAAATTCCTACCATGCAACAAAAATTGGATTTGCTGACACAATTGCAGAAATCACAGAAATGCAGGAGAAGTAATTTATTTTTCTACTTAAAATTTAGATATATTTATATAACAAAACACTAATATTTTTTTTATAGGTATCTGCAGATCAACAAGGACCATATCACTGCATTCAAACTTATCTCTGTACCAACCTGTCACGACCGGCCTTAATTAGGGATAATTAAGCCGGGAAACCATGACTGGGGAAGGGAAATTACGAAGCGGTTTAGAAAGGGGCGCATAAAAGAATACTCAAAGAGTTTGAATACGCGTGAAATATTCCTTAAAAAGGAAAAAGGCATAGTTCGCATAAAAAGGGTACAAAAAAAAACTTGTATACGCGTTATATTCCTTAAAAGGAAAAAGGCATCGTTAGGGCTTGGCTAAAACATTATCAGAGTTTGCAACGGAAGGTGCAACTGAAATAATCAGTGTTTACAGCGGAAAGCATAACTGAGATACATGTATGAAGACATGTATCCTTTCTGAGCCTACTTTAAGTTCGACAAAAGCTCTACTCAGCAACAACACTTCATCGCCCATCACAGCTCAACCTGCACAAACATAAACATCGAAGGGCTAAGTACAAGAGTACTTAGTGGGCAGTTGCCAAGCATATAACATAACATCATTAACAATGTCACAATATCGCATAAGAGGCATGAGTTTCTTTCATATCCTTTGCTCATTAAACATTTCCAAATTCATAAATAGCATAAGGGCATTCTTCATCATCAATCTTCATTAACAAACATCGTGTCGTGGAGAAGGCCTTCCCCAACGAATACGGGCATCGCGCCGTGAGAGGGAGCCTCCCTCAGCGGTCACGGCATCGTACTATTGAGGGAGGCCTCCCCCAATAGACGCTGTAACACTGGCATACTGGCATACTGGCATCGCGCCGCGAGAGAGGCCTCTCTCAGCGGACACGGGCATCGCGCCGTGAGGAAGGCCCTCCTCAGCGGACACGGCATCGTACTGTTGAGGGAGGCCTCCCCCAACAGACGCAAGCATCAAACATAAGCATAAACTTATCAGCGTAAGGCATTCAAGCGTAAATAAGCGTAATCAAACGTAAATTACATAGGGCGTAAATAGTATAAACAACATAGCGTAAATCATTTAACGTGCAGCATAATAAAGCTTAACTCATATAAGCGTAATAAAGCATACCACACTTGAAGATCCAATTTGCATTTTAAAGCATAACACATGCATAGCATTTTATTTACGCGTAAGAAATTGCCCACCTGATAGCAAAATTTTGCTAAGGTATTGTGACTCCTTGAATAGTTATTACTCTCGCGCTTGACCTTAATCACGAGAATATAAAATAAGACATTGATTCGAGGAAAATTCTCAATTAATAAGAAAGCGTAATTTAACTATGCATGAATCTTGTATGCATGAACTAACATTTTCGAACGATATTCGGGGCATCCTACTATTTATCCTCGTTAATAGATTTAACTAACTTCCGTCCAACGCGGTCGAATAGAGCTGTGATTCTTCCTTTCCCATCGGAATATTCTAATTGTAAAATAGATCTCGCATTTGTACTCGATCGAAAATAAAGAACTAACTCGGCTTTAATCGAGGTGTGATAACGTAAAAATTATCGGGCTTTTCAAAATTTAATAAATAATTGAAAACATTTCTCTTGAGTTAAGAACACCAACAATATTCTTACTCGTCTTTCTTTAATAATTGGATTTATAATTAAAACCAATTAAATACTTTTATTGCAAGTAAAAATGAAATTTCATGTCATGCTTAGCATATAATAAATAATTTACTTAAAATATGCACATAATAATAATACAATATTATTATGTAAATCATCTTTTGAGAAAAAAATTAATTAAACTAAATAAATAGTCTAATTAAATAAATTAATAAGTATTCATTTTTCTTTGAACTGCAGCCCAGTTAAATAATAAGGTAGCCTATTTCTTAAAAAAAAAACATAAGCCCAATGTTTCAATTTAAATCAGGGCCCAAAGACTTTAATAAAATCGGCCCAAAGACTTTAATAAAATCGGCCCATAGCCAAAGCCCAATACCATTTAAACACAAGCCCAATCTTTTAAAAGATAAAGGCACAATTAAAATAAATGAATAGGCCCAAATTCCATTTAAATTAATTCAAGCCCAATAAAAATAATGAGAAGAGCCAATTAAATTAAAGACTGGCCCATTTCGAATTTATTTGTGAAAACCCAAGCAATTAAAATAAAATCAAGCCCAGCTTAAAATAATTCGGCTCACAATAAAATATCTCTAGCTCATTCTTTATAAAGTCGGCCCAACTGAAAATGAATAGGGAGGAGCCTATGAATTCAGTTCACTTAAAAGAAATAAATTCAGCTCATTCTTTAATAAACTCAGCCTAAATATCGGCCCATCAAGAAAATAAGAAGCAGCCCAATTAAATTAATAAAAGAGGCCCAAAGTAAATAAATGCAATGGCCCAAACCAAATAAAATGACAAGCCCAAAAATTTAAAAGGAAAGAGCCCAAATCAAGCCCATCTCTTTTTCTTCTCTTCTCAAATTCTCGGTCCTTCATTTTTCTCTCTTCTCAAACTCGCCGCTGCCCTCTTTTTCTTCTCTTCTCAAATTCTCTTTCCCTCTCCGGCGAAGCCGCGCCGGCCGAGCTTCTGCTGCTGTCTCTCTCTAATCCCAACTCAAGGAGCCGCTCATCACTCTTCCTCAAAGCTTACGCTCGGCATCCTCAAAACTCTGATCGGCTTCACCTTCTCCGGCTAAATCTGGCAGGCTGCGCCTCCTCCGGGCGTTCAGCTGTCATCTGCTTCGGTTGGCTTCGACCGGCGACGAGTCTAACCCCGGCGCCGTTCTCTCTCCTCCCCGCAGAGCCCCAAAATCGAGCCCTAAAATCTGGAACACCGCTGCTACTCCTTCGTTCGGAATCCGGCGAGCATCGTCGGCTGGGAGCGGCGCCGTCCAACTCCGGTTCTCAAATCCCCCTCCGACGTCGAGCCCTAACTCTTCCCTGAGGTTTCAAACTCCGACCTTCATCTCAAATCCGACCGCGGAACCCAGATCGAGCTCTAACTTTCAATTACCAGGTCACCGCTGCTCCGCGTCCCCGTCTGAAATCGCCGCCGACTGCTGCTGCTTCGCCTGGAGTCGTCGCCGACTGGAGTTGCTGCTGCTCGTCCGGTGGTCAGCGGACGTCGTCTGGGAGCGCCGCCGCCGGTCTTCCACGGTTACCGCGTCGCCGTCCCCTTCACCTCTCGATCCGACCTCAGCCGAGGCGGGTGCCGCCGCCGCTGCTGTCCAGAATCGGCGAGGGTACTTCGCCGCTGCTTCTCCGGCGTTCGGCTCTTCCTTCTCTGTCCGTTGAGCTCCGTCAGGCAGCAGGAGATGCCGCTGAAATCTGTCATCTGCTCAAGAACCAGCTCAAGCCTCTCTCTCTCTCTTGGTTCAGGCGATGTCGCCTCTGCTCAGCTGACGACCTCCATCTCCTCTTCATCGGTCAGCGTTGACGTCATCTGGTATCCCTCCCCGATTTAATGAAATCAAGTACAACAAATACTACTCCTATCTTTCCCCAAAATACTAGGTTCGGTTTCACTAGATCGTGAAGGAAATTCTCATTCTATAGTCTATGTTTTTCATAAAAATGAGTTCATATAATCTGTTGGTTTGTTAGTGAGTTCTATGTCGATAATATGGTCATGCTTCTCCTCTCATACTATGCATTTCTAAAACTGGGCATATGCTGCATATAGCCGGAACTTGAATAAACTGAAATAATGAATACCTTGCGAATGTTTTGGGCTTGGTTGGCTGCTGTGATGTTGAGTTAAAAGAACTGGAATGACTGAACTGAAAGATCAAACTTGTTTCTTTCAATAACTGTAAGTTGTAATTGGAAGGAGATGATGAATCAATACTAATTTTTTTACCTTAATGTTTCTGGCAGAGAGTGAATGAGTGATTTCTCTCACTTTTCGGTTGTAGTGCATTGAATGAATTGAAACTTGAAAACATTGGCAGGTTGAAATGGAGGCTCCCCTGCTCTTTGGGAGATTCTTGGTGAAAAGTGATAGTGAGTCTTGCGTTGCTTGGCTGAAGTTGAGACTAAGATAAGGAAGAGTTGTTGCTGCACTAGTATGGTGGGGGAGTTGGTGGTTGTGGAGTTGGTGGGGAGAAAAGGATGGTGGGAAGTGTGGTGGAGTGGATGGTGGAAGAGTAGGTGTAGTGGTGGGAAAAAATGTAGTGGAGGATTAATGATGTATATTCTATGTCTCGGTGATTCTGTAATTGTAATAAAATACTGGCTTCTGTTCATTATTCGTGTATAAATTAAATACGTAGATTTAATTCACTTCATAAGCCATTTAATATCTAGATTAAATCCGTAGATTTAATCTGCGTTGCAGTCGAAATAATTGACTTCTAGTAGCATTAATAAAATATAACTGCTTCTGTTTCTCGATTAATAAATAACATGACTTTGCTAAGTCAGTTATAACTTGGAAATAATAATTATTGAATAGCTCAATAATCCTCGTCGCGTTTTTTTCTCATACGTAAAAAAAATATAAAGCTAAAATAATAACTCTGTTTCTGAAAAAAAATCAGGACCATAAACTGGATTTATTTAAAAAAATTTGCATTTACTAGTTTTAATCATAAATAAAAGAGCGGGCTACTACATACTACCCCTCTTAACAAAAATTTCGTCCCGAAATTTGCATATCTCTGCTAAAACAGTTCGGGGTATTTTTCCTTCATCTTGTCTTCAAGTTCCCGCGTAGCTTCTCTTGTCTGCGGTGTCTCCATAAGATTTTCACTGATGTGATTGAGGCTGATTTCGCAAGTGTCCACGTATTGCTGGCAAGGGGGTGTGGGTGTTCTCAATTGTTGAACCTCGTTGTTTGTTGGGGCATTGCGTGGAGTAGTGACCTTTTTGGCCACAATTGTAACAACCGTTAGTTCCAGCTCGACAAACACTCCTATGCATCTTACCGCAATTTGGGCAAGGTGAAATTCCTCTCTGACCTTGGCTATCCCCAGTTGGCTCGAGGTTAGTCTGTGCCTCGTACCTTGGTTGAATAAACTGTTCGGCCCGTTCTTTTTCTTGCCACACTTTCTTACTAGTCTGATTGATATTGTCTTCGTTGTTGTCCCACTTGCGCTTCCCTTTGAGAGTATGTGAGGCTACTGGTTGATCATTTGGCGTTGAGATCAACGGTGGGGCTGACTTGTCTGACGGCATTGCAGCTTCAATGTCAAGTGCCCTGTTCAGAGACTCCGTGTATGAGAGTCCTCCGTGGCTTGCTAGAGCCATCTAAATTTCTTACCGCAGTCCGGCACAAAATTTCTCTGCCATCTTCTCATCTGTGTCCACTTGTTGTGGAGCAAACCTCGACAGGTTGCAGAATTCCTTGTCGTATTCAACCACAGATTTCTTTCCTTGCTTTAACTCGTAGAACTCAGCTTCTTTCTTCTTTCTATAGCTTTTCGGGATATATTTATCATATAATCCCGTCTTAAAATCTTCCCAAGTATAGATTGCCCATTGTTCCGGTGTCAGGATTTTTCGTCGTGCTTCCCACCAGAAGTCAGCTGATCCTGTTAGTTGGAACGAGACGCAAGATAGGCGCTCCTCATCAGTACAACGTAGGAAGTTGAAGATGCGTTCCATTGCACGCACCCAAATCTCAGCTTCAGCTGGTTCACTTGTTCAGTCAAACGTAGGTGGGTTCTGCCTTAAAAAGAGTTCTTCGACTCTCCTAGTCGGGGGCGGAGGGCATGGGTTATGTCCTCGAGCATCTTGTGGTTCTTCGGGTACAGCGTTACGGTTTCTGCGATTGTTATTATTTCTCGCAGGGCGTCCTCTCTTAGGTGGCATTCTGATAGCAAAGATGTGCCAATTAGTACACCCTAGCATAATCTAATACAAACCTCAAAAGAATTCTTGTAAATGTCAACTTAATATAACTTGTAAACAAGTCATGACTCCAATGACATCATTGATCATTGATGTAGTAAGCTTTAAGGGTCCTTAGCATCTCAAATCTATGAGTCATAACAATTCTTAAGCATATAATATCACATCATCTAAATTGGATACTTAAACATAAGTCATGGAGATTTATAGTGGCTATAAAATCATGAGCTTAAAAATTATTCTATATGCATCACTTATCTTGCTGCCTTCACTATAGCCACCAAAAGATACAATCTAATTTCTTCTATGTTTGCTTCTATGTTCTGTCGTAGTGGTGATCTCATAGCGTAATAGCTCTATGTTCATAGGGATTCATTCCATAGGCATACTTAATCGTGCTTGCGTAAATCATTTCATTCAATAACAACATAACAAAGCTATTGACAGTTACTCACTTTGTTATTACGATAGTTCTCACTTTTTGTAAACATTAACTCAAAACTTGGAATAGCTTACCATTCTGCTTCGTTGAGTGTGATGCGATGAAGTGTTGAGCTTTGTCGATTGAACTCTAGACACTTTAGTGATCCATTCTAAGTTTAGCTTAAATAAACTCTTAGGCTCAGAGCAAACGAACTGCTCTGATACCACTCTGTCACGACCGGCCTTAATTAGGGATAATTAAGCCGGGAAACCATGACTGGGGAAGGGAAATTACGAAGCGGTTTAGAAAGGGGCGCATAAAAGAATACTCAAAGAGTTTGAATACGCGTGAAATATTCCTTAAAAAGGAAAAAGGCATAGTTCGCATAAAAAGGGTACAAAAAAAAAACTTGTATACGCGTTATATTCCTTAAAAGGAAAAAGGCATCGTTAGGGCTTGGCTAAAACATTATCAGAGTTTGCAACGGAAGGTGCAACTGAAATAATCAGTGTTTACAGCGGAAAGCATAACTGAGATACATGTATGAAGACATGTATCCTTTCTGAGCCTACTTTAAGTTCGACAAAAGCTCTACTCAGCAACAACACTTCATCGCCCATCACAGCTCAACCTGCACAAACATAAACATCGAAGGGCTAAGTACAAGAGTACTTAGTGGGCAGTTGCCAAGCATATAACATAACATCATTAACAATTTCACAATATCGCATAAGAGGCATGAGTTTCTTTCATATCCTTTGCTCATTAAACATTTCCAAATTCATAAATAGCATAAGGGCATTCTTCATCATCAATCTTCATTAACAAACATCGTGTCGTGGAGAAGGCCTTCCCCAACGAATACGGGCATCGCGCCGTGAGAGGGAGCCTCCCTCAGCGGTCACGGCATCGTACTATTGAGGGAGGCCTCCCCCAATAGACGCTGTAACACTGGCATACTGGCATACTGGCATCGCGCCGCGAGAGAGGCCTCTCTCAGCGGACACGGGCATCGCGCCGTGAGGAAGGCCCTCCTCAGCGGACACGGCATCGTACTGTTGAGGGAGGCCTCCCCCAACAGACGCAAGCATCAAACATAAGCATAAACTTATCAGCGTAAGGCATTCAAGCGTAAATAAGCGTAATCAAACGTAAATTACATAGGGCGTAAATAGTATAAACAACATAGCGTAAATCATTTAACGTGCAGCATAATAAAGCTTAACTCATATAAGCGTAATAAAGCATACCACACTTGAAGATCCAATTTGCATTTTAAAGCATAACACATGCATAGCATTTTATTTACGCGTAAGAAATTGCCCACCTGATAGCAAAATTTTGCTAAGGTATTGTGACTCCTTGAATAGTTATTACTCTCGCGCTTGACCTTAATCACGAGAATATAAAATAAGACATTGATTCGAGGAAAATTCTCAATTAATAAGAAAGCGTAATTTAACTATGCATGAATCTTGTATGCATGAACTAACATTTTCGAACGATATTCGGGGCATCCTACTATTTATCCTCGTTAATAGATTTAACTAACTTCCGTCCAACGCGGTCGAATAGAGCTGTGATTCTTCCTTTCCCATCGGAATATTCTAATTGTAAAATAGATCTCGCATTTGTACTCGATCGAAAATAAAGAACTAACTCGGCTTTAATCGAGGTGTGATAACGTAAAAATTATCGGGCTTTTCAAAATTTAATAAATAATTGAAAACATTTCTCTTGAGTTAAGAACACCAACAATATTCTTACTCGTCTTTCTTTAATAATTGGATTTATAATTAAAACCAATTAAATACTTTTATTGCAAGTAAAAATGAAATTTCATGTCATGCTTAGCATATAATAAATAATTTACTTAAAATATGCACATAATAATAATACAATATTATTATGTAAATCATCTTTTGAGAAAAAAATTAATTAAACTAAATAAATAGTCTAATTAAATAAATTAATAAGTATTCATTTTTCTTTGAACTGCAGCCCAGTTAAATAATAAGGTAGCCTATTTCTTAAAAAAAAACATAAGCCCAATGTTTCAATTTAAATCAGGGCCCAAAGACTTTAATAAAATCGGCCCAAAGACTTTAATAAAATCGGCCCATAGCCAAAGCCCAATACCATTTAAACACAAGCCCAATCTTTTAAAAGATAAAGGCACAATTAAAATAAATGAATAGGCCCAAATTCCATTTAAATTAATTCAAGCCCAATAAAAATAATGAGAAGAGCCAATTAAATTAAAGACTGGCCCATTTCGAATTTATTTGTGAAAACCCAAGCAATTAAAATAAAATCAAGCCCAGCTTAAAATAATTCGGCTCACAATAAAATATCTCTAGCTCATTCTTTATAAAGTCGGCCCAACTGAAAATGAATAGGGAGGAGCCTATGAATTCAGTTCACTTAAAAGAAATAAATTCAGCTCATTCTTTAATAAACTCAGCCTAAATATCGGCCCATCAAGAAAATAAGAAGCAGCCCAATTAAATTAATAAAAGAGGCCCAAAGTAAATAAATGCAATGGCCCAAACCAAATAAAATGACAAGCCCAAAAATTTAAAAGGAAAGAGCCCAAATCAAGCCCATCTCTTTTTCTTCTCTTCTCAAATTCTCGGTCCTTCATTTTTCTCTCTTCTCAAACTCGCCGCTGCCCTCTTTTTCTTCTCTTCTCAAATTCTCTTTCCCTCTCCGGCGAAGCCGCGCCGGCCGAGCTTCTGCTGCTGTCTCTCTCTAATCCCAACTCAAGGAGCCGCTCATCACTCTTCCTCAAAGCTTACGCTCGGCATCCTCAAAACTCTGATCGGCTTCACCTTCTCCGGCTAAATCTGGCAGGCTGCGCCTCCTCCGGGCGTTCAGCTGTCATCTGCTTCGGTTGGCTTCGACCGGCGACGAGTCTAACCCCGGCGCCGTTCTCTCTCCTCCCCGCAGAGCCCCAAAATCGAGCCCTAAAATCTGGAACACCGCTGCTACTCCTTCGTTCGGAATCCGGCGAGCATCGTCGGCTGGGAGCGGCGCCGTCCAACTCCGGTTCTCAAATCCCCCTCCGACGTCGAGCCCTAACTCTTCCCTGAGGTTTCAAACTCCGACCTTCATCTCAAATCCGACCGCGGAACCCAGATCGAGCTCTAACTTTCAATTACCAGGTCACCGCTGCTCCGCGTCCCCGTCTGAAATCGCCGCCGACTGCTGCTGCTTCGCCTGGAGTCGTCGCCGACTGGAGTTGCTGCTGCTCGTCCGGTGGTCAGCGGACGTCGTCTGGGAGCGCCGCCGCCGGTCTTCCACGGTTACCGCGTCGCCGTCCCCTTCACCTCTCGATCCGACCTCAGCCGAGGCGGGTGCCGCCGCCGCTGCTGTCCAGAATCGGCGAGGGTACTTCGCCGCTGCTTCTCCGGCGTTCGGCTCTTCCTTCTCTGTCCGTTGAGCTCCGTCAGGCAGCAGGAGATGCCGCTGAAATCTGTCATCTGCTCAAGAACCAGCTCAAGCCTCTCTCTCTCTCTTGGTTCAGGCGATGTCGCCTCTGCTCAGCTGACGACCTCCATCTCCTCTTCATCGGTCAGCGTTGACGTCATCTGGTATCCCTCCCCGATTTAATGAAATCAAGTACAACAAATACTACTCCTATCTTTCCCCAAAATACTAGGTTCGGTTTCACTAGATCGTGAAGGAAATTCTCATTCTATAATCTATGTTTTTCATAAAAATGAGTTCATATAATCTGTTGGTTTGTTAGTGAGTTCTATGTCGATAATATGGTCATGCTTCTCCTCTCATACTATGCATTTCTAAAACTGGGCATATGCTGCATATAGCCGGAACTTGAATAAACTGAAATAATGAATACCTTGCGAATGTTTTGGGCTTGGTTGGCTGCTGTGATGTTGAGTTAAAAGAACTGGAATGACTGAACTGAAAGATCAAACTTGTTTCTTTCAATAACTGTAAGTTGTAATTGGAAGGAGATGATGAATCAATACTAATTTTTTTACCTTAATGTTTCTGGCAGAGAGTGAATGAGTGATTTCTCTCACTTTTCGGTTGTAGTGCATTGAATGAATTGAAACTTGAAAACATTGGCAGGTTGAAATGGAGGCTCCCCTGCTCTTTGGGAGATTCTTGGTGAAAAGTGATAGTGAGTCTTGCGTTGCTTGGCTGAAGTTGAGACTAAGATAAGGAAGAGTTGTTGCTGCACTAGTATGGTGGGGGAGTTGGTGGTTGTGGAGTTGGTGGGGAGAAAAGGATGGTGGGAAGTGTGGTGGAGTGGATGGTGGAAGAGTAGGTGTAGTGGTGGGAAAAAATGTAGTGGAGGATTAATGATGTATATTCTATGTCTCGGTGATTCTGTAATTGTAATAAAATACTGGCTTCTGTTCATTATTCGTGTATAAATTAAATACGTAGATTTAATTCACTTCATAAGCCATTTAATATCTAGATTAAATCCGTAGATTTAATCTGCGTTGCAGTCGAAATAATTGACTTCTAGTAGCATTAATAAAATATAACTGCTTCTGTTTCTCGATTAATAAATAACATGACTTTGCTAAGTCAGTTATAACTTGGAAATAATAATTATTGAATAGCTCAATAATCCTCGTCGCGTTTTTTTCTCATACGTAAAAAAAAATATAAAGCTAAAATAATAACTCTGTTTCTGAAAAAAAATCAGGACCATAAACTGGATTTATTTAAAAAAATTTGCATTTACTAGTTTAATCATAAATAAAAGAGCGGGCTACTACATACTACCCCTCTTAACAAAAATTTCGTCCCGAAATTTGCATATCTCTGCTAAAACAGTTCGGGGTATTTTTCCTTCATCTTGTCTTCAAGTTCCCGCGTAGCTTCTCTTGTCTGCGGTGTCTCCATAAGATTTTCACTGATGTGATTGAGGCTGATTTCGCAAGTGTCCACGTATTGCTGGCAAGGGGGTGTGGGTGTTCTCAATTGTTGAACCTCGTTGTTTGTTGGGGCATTGCGTGGAGTAGTGACCTTTTTGGCCACAATTGTAACAACCGTTAGTTCCAGCTCGACAAACACTCCTATGCATCTTACCGCAATTTGGGCAAGGTGAAATTCCTCTCTGACCTTGGCTATCCCCAGTTGGCTCGAGGTTAGTCTGTGCCTCGTACCTTGGTTGAATAAACTGTTCGGCCCGTTCTTTTTCTTGCCACACTTTCTTACTAGTCTGATTGATATTGTCTTCGTTGTTGTCCCACTTGCGCTTCCCTTTGAGAGTATGTGAGGCTACTGGTTGATCATTTGGCGTTGAGATCAACGGTGGGGCTGACTTGTCTGACGGCATTGCAGCTTCAATGTCAAGTGCCCTGTTCAGAGACTCCGTGTATGAGAGTCCTCCGTGGCTTGCTAGAGCCATCTAAATTTCTTACCGCAGTCCGGCACAAAATTTCTCTGCCATCTTCTCATCTGTGTCCACTTGTTGTGGAGCAAACCTCGACAGGTTGCAGAATTCCTTGTCGTATTCAACCACAGATTTCTTTCCTTGCTTTAACTCGTAGAACTCAGCTTCTTTCTTCTTTCTATAGCTTTTCGGGATATATTTATCATATAATCCCGTCTTAAAATCTTCCCAAGTATAGATTGCCCATTGTTCCGGTGTCAGGATTTTTCGTCGTGCTTCCCACCAGAAGTCAGCTGATCCTGTTAGTTGGAACGAGACGCAAGATAGGCGCTCCTCATCAGTACAACGTAGGAAGTTGAAGATGCGTTCCATTGCACGCACCCAAATCTCAGCTTCAGCTGGTTCACTTGTTCCGTCAAACGTAGGTGGGTTCTGCCTTAAAAAGAGTTCTTCGACTCTCCTAGTCGGGGGCGGAGGGCATGGGTTATGTCCTCGAGCATCTTGTGGTTCTTCGGGTACAGCGTTACGGTTTCTGCGATTGTTATTATTTCTCGCAGGGCGTCCTCTCTTAGGTGGCATTCTGATAGCAAAGATGTGCCAATTAGTACACCCTAGCATAATCTAATACAAACCTCAAAAGAATTCTTGTAAATGTCAACTTAATATAACTTGTAAACAAGTCATGACTCCAATGACATCATTGATCATTGATGTAGTAAGCTTTAAGGGTCCTTAGCATCTCAAATCTATGAGTCATAACAATTCTTAAGCATATAATATCACATCATCTAAATTGGATACTTAAACATAAGTCATGGAGATTTATAGTGGCTATAAAATCATGAGCTTAAAAATTATTCTATATGCATCACTTATCTTGCTGCCTTCACTATAGCCACCAAAAGATACAATCTAATTTCTTCTATGTTTGCTTCTATGTTCTGTCGTAGTGGTGATCTCATAGCGTAATAGCTCTATGTTCATAGGGATTCATTCCATAGGCATACTTAATCGTGCTTGCGTAAATCATTTCATTCAATAACAACATAACAAAGCTATTGACAGTTACTCACTTTGTTATTACGATAGTTCTCACTTTTTGTAAACATTAACTCAAAACTTGGAATAGCTTACCATTCTGCTTCGTTGAGTGTGATGCGATGAAGTGTTGAGCTTTGTCGATTGAACTCTAGACACTTTAGTGATCCATTCTAAGTTTAGCTTAAATAAACTCTTAGGCTCAGAGCAAACGAACTGCTCTGATACCACTCTGTCACGACCGGCCTTAATTAGGGATAATTAAGCCGGGAAACCATGACTGGGGAAGGGAAATTACGAAGCGGTTTAGAAAGGGGCGCATAAAAGAATACTCAAAGAGTTTGAATACGCGTGAAATATTCCTTAAAAAGGAAAAAGGCATAGTTCGCATAAAAAGGGTACAAAAAAAAAACTTGTATACGCGTTATATTCCTTAAAAGGAAAAAGGCATCGTTAGGGCTTGGCTAAAACATTATCAGAGTTTGCAACGGAAGGTGCAACTGAAATAATCAGTGTTTACAGCGGAAAGCATAACTGAGATACATGTATGAAGACATGTATCCTTTCTGAGCCTACTTTAAGTTCGACAAAAGCTCTACTCAGCAACAACACTTCATCGCCCATCACAGCTCAACCTGCACAAACATAAACATCGAAGGGCTAAGTACAAGAGTACTTAGTGGGCAGTTGCCAAGCATATAACATAACATCATTAACAATTTCACAATATCGCATAAGAGGCATGAGTTTCTTTCATATCCTTTGCTCATTAAACATTTCCAAATTCATAAATAGCATAAGGGCATTCTTCATCATCAATCTTCATTAACAAACATCGTGTCGTGGAGAAGGCCTTCCCCAACGAATACGGGCATCGCGCCGTGAGAGGGAGCCTCCCTCAGCGGTCACGGCATCGTACTATTGAGGGAGGCCTCCCCCAATAGACGTTGTAACACTGGCATACTGGCATACTGGCATCGCGCCGCGAGAGAGGCCTCTCTCAGCGGACACGGGCATCGCGCCGTGAGGAAGGCCCTCCTCAGCGGACACGGCATCGTACTGTTGAGGGAGGCCTCCCCCAACAGACGCAAGCATCAAACATAAGCATAAACTTATCAGCGTAAGGCATTCAAGCGTAAATAAGCGTAATCAAACGTAAATTACATAGGGCGTAAATAGTATAAACAACATAGCGTAAATCATTTAACGTGCAGCATAATAAAGCTTAACTCATATAAGCGTAATAAAGCATACCACACTTGAAGATCCAATTTGCATTTTAAAGCATAACACATGCATAGCATTTTATTTACGCGTAAGAAATTGCCCACCTGATAGCAAAATTTTGCTAAGGTATTGTGACTCCTTGAATAGTTATTACTCTCGCGCTTGACCTTAATCACGAGAATATAAAATAAGACATTGATTCGAGGAAAATTCTCAATTAATAAGAAAGCGTAATTTAACTATGCATGAATCTTGTATGCATGAACTAACATTTTCGAACGATATTCGGGGCATCCTACTATTTATCCTCGTTAATAGATTTAACTAACTTCCGTCCAACGCGGTCGAATAGAGCTGTGATTCTTCCTTTCCCATCGGAATATTCTAATTGTAAAATAGATCTCGCATTTGTACTCGATCGAAAATAAAGAACTAACTCGGCTTTAATCGAGGTGTGATAACGTAAAAATTATCGGGCTTTTCAAAATTTAATAAATAATTGAAAACATTTCTCTTGAGTTAAGAACACCAACAATATTCTTACTCGTCTTTCTTTAATAATTGGATTTATAATTAAAACCAATTAAATACTTTTATTGCAAGTAAAAATGAAATTTCATGTCATGCTTAGCATATAATAAATAATTTACTTAAAATATGCACATAATAATAATACAATATTATTATGTAAATCATCTTTTGAGAAAAAAATTAATTAAACTAAATAAATAGTCTAATTAAATAAATTAATAAGTATTCATTTTTCTTTGAACTGCAGCCCAGTTAAATAATAAGGTAGCCTATTTCTTAAAAAAAAACATAAGCCCAATGTTTCAATTTAAATCAGGGCCCAAAGACTTTAATAAAATCGGCCCAAAGACTTTAATAAAATCGGCCCATAGCCAAAGCCCAATACCATTTAAACACAAGCCCAATCTTTTAAAAGATAAAGGCACAATTAAAATAAATGAATAGGCCCAAATTCCATTTAAATTAATTCAAGCCCAATAAAAATAATGAGAAGAGCCAATTAAATTAAAGACTGGTCCATTTCGAATTTATTTGTGAAAACCCAAGCAATTAAAATAAAATCAAGCCCAGCTTAAAATAATTCGGCTCACAATAAAATATCTCTAGCTCATTCTTTATAAAGTCGGCCCAACTGAAAATGAATAGGGAGGAGCCTATGAATTCAGTTCACTTAAAAGAAATAAATTCAGCTCATTCTTTAATAAACTCAGCCTAAATATCGGCCCATCAAGAAAATAAGAAGCAGCCCAATTAAATTAATAAAAGAGGCCCAAAGTAAATAAATGCAATGGCCCAAACCAAATAAAATGACAAGCCCAAAAATTTAAAAGGAAAGAGCCCAAATCAAGCCCATCTCTTTTTCTTCTCTTCTCAAATTCTCGGTCCTTCATTTTTCTCTCTTCTCAAACTCGCCGCTGCCCTCTTTTTCTTCTCTTCTCAAATTCTCTTTCCCTCTCCGGCGAAGCCGCGCCGGCCGAGCTTCTGCTGCTGTCTCTCTCTAATCCCAACTCAAGGAGCCGCTCATCACTCTTCCTCAAAGCTTACGCTCGGCATCCTCAAAACTCTGATCGGCTTCACCTTCTCCGGCTAAATCTGGCAGGCTGCGCCTCCTCCGGGCGTTCAGCTGTCATCTGCTTCGGTTGGCTTCGACCGGCGACGAGTCTAACCCCGGCGCCGTTCTCTCTCCTCCCCGCAGAGCCCCAAAATCGAGCCCTAAAATCTGGAACACCGCTGCTACTCCTTCGTTCGGAATCCGGCGAGCATCGTCGGCTGGGAGCGGCGCCGTCCAACTCCGGTTCTCAAATCCCCCTCCGACGTCGAGCCCTAACTCTTCCCTGAGGTTTCAAACTCCGACCTTCATCTCAAATCCGACCGCGGAACCCAGATCGAGCTCTAACTTTCAATTACCAGGTCACCGCTGCTCCGCGTCCCCGTCTGAAATCGCCGCCGACTGCTGCTGCTTCGCCTGGAGTCGTCGCCGACTGGAGTTGCTGCTGCTCGTCCGGTGGTCAGCGGACGTCGTCTGGGAGCGCCGCCGCCGGTCTTCCACGGTTACCGCGTCGCCGTCCCCTTCACCTCTCGATCCGACCTCAGCCGAGGCGGGTGCCGCCGCCGCTGCTGTCCAGAATCGGCGAGGGTACTTCGCCGCTGCTTCTCCGGCGTTCGGCTCTTCCTTCTCTGTCCGTTGAGCTCCGTCAGGCAGCAGGAGATGCCGCTGAAATCTGTCATCTGCTCAAGAACCAGCTCAAGCCTCTCTCTCTCTCTTGGTTCAGGCGATGTCGCCTCTGCTCAGCTGACGACCTCCATCTCCTCTTCATCGGTCAGCGTTGACGTCATCTGGTATCCCTCCCCGATTTAATGAAATCAAGTACAACAAATACTACTCCTATCTTTCCCCAAAATACTAGGTTCGGTTTCACTAGATCGTGAAGGAAATTCTCATTCTATAGTCTATGTTTTTCATAAAAATGAGTTCATATAATCTGTTGGTTTGTTAGTGAGTTCTATGTCGATAATATGGTCATGCTTCTCCTCTCATACTATGCATTTCTAAAACTGGGCATATGCTGCATATAGCCGGAACTTGAATAAACTGAAATAATGAATACCTTGCGAATGTTTTGGGCTTGGTTGGCTGCTGTGATGTTGAGTTAAAAGAACTGGAATGACTGAACTGAAAGATCAAACTTGTTTCTTTCAATAACTGTAAGTTGTAATTGGAAGGAGATGATGAATCAATACTAATTTTTTTACCTTAATGTTTCTGGCAGAGAGTGAATGAGTGATTTCTCTCACTTTTCGGTTGTAGTGCATTGAATGAATTGAAACTTGAAAACATTGGCAGGTTGAAATGGAGGCTCCCCTGCTCTTTGGGAGATTCTTGGTGAAAAGTGATAGTGAGTCTTGCGTTGCTTGGCTGAAGTTGAGACTAAGATAAGGAAGAGTTGTTGCTGCACTAGTATGGTGGGGGAGTTGGTGGTTGTGGAGTTGGTGGGGAGAAAAGGATGGTGGGAAGTGTGGTGGAGTGGATGGTGGAAGAGTAGGTGTAGTGGTGGGAAAAAATGTAGTGGAGGATTAATGATGTATATTCTATGTCTCGGTGATTCTGTAATTGTAATAAAATACTGGCTTCTGTTCATTATTCGTGTATAAATTAAATACGTAGATTTAATTCACTTCATAAGCCATTTAATATCTAGATTAAATCCGTAGATTTAATCTGCGTTGCAGTCGAAATAATTGACTTCTAGTAGCATTAATAAAATATAACTGCTTCTGTTTCTCGATTAATAAATAACATGACTTTGCTAAGTCAGTTATAACTTGGAAATAATAATTATTGAATAGCTCAATAATCCTCGTCGCGTTTTTTTCTCATACGTAAAAAAAATATAAAGCTAAAATAATAACTCTGTTTCTGAAAAAAAATCAGGACCATAAACTGGATTTATTTAAAAAAATTTGCATTTACTAGTTTTAATCATAAATAAAAGAGCGGGCTACTACACAACCATACGGAGCATTAATGACGAAATTAAAGATGGAGAATCTTCATTCAAAACAATTTCAGAATTGTCTCCAAATGAGGTACATATTTTTGTTGTTTATAAATATAATTAAATAAATACTATATATTATATATATATATATATATATATATATATATAGGGAGAGGTTCAAGAAAGAACCATAAATAAAAAAAGAACGGAGAACCACTTTCAGCCATTCGATCATCAAGATCTACGATGGATGTATCATCTTGTTGGATGAATGCAGATCCTAGGTTCGAATCCTGAAGGGAGCAATTTTTTTTAATTTTTTTAGTGCATTAATTTTAACAGCGAATGCATTAATTTTTACAGTGAATGCATTAGATTTGATGGTTCTCCCGTTCTCACAAATAATGTAGTTCTCTCTAGAACCACACCCTATATATATATATATATATATAGGGGCGCGCTCCAGTGAGACCCCATAATTTTCGTGAAACACTAAGACAATGAATAAGACATATAATACTAATGAACAAAACGTATATCTAATGAACAAGATGTATATACTGATGAAAAATAAAATTTAAAAAATTCGTAATGAATAAGACATATATACTGATGAACAGGGCCGTATATACTGATGAACAATGCAGTATATGCTGATGAATAACAAAATTTAAAATATTCTGCTCCCTCCAGGATTCGAACCCTGTGAAAAAAAATCATCATCCAGATACAATATCAGCCATAGGATTGATAAAATAAACTCATCAGATCGTGCCCTAGATCTCACTAAAATTAGGGGGTCTCATTGGAGCGGCCCCCTATATATATATATATATATATATATATATATATAATAATTTAATTCCACTACAGGATGGAAAATTCTGGATTTATGGAACTATTTTCTCAGTCAAAACTCTCCACGCATGGACGTACTTGGCATGCAGAATTTGTTTGAAAAAATTGAAGAAAGATGATGATAAATTCTATTGTGAGTTTTGCAAAACTTATGAAACCAATGGCAAACCGAGGTAATTATATTTTAGTTCTATTTTATTATTTGATATTACTGTTAGGTCCTGAGGGTCTCGAATAGGTGTATGGGGGGGGGGGGAATACACCTATGGGCTATTTTCAATCAATCCTCAATCAGAAGGATCTCAGTCAGAGATCAAAACGAAACTTTGCATGCAAACAAGGACGCTTGTTTCAGTTTTGACCAAACAGGGTTTACGACTGATACTGAAAGCTCTCCAGTAAAGAGTTATCAGTTAAGTTGCTGGAACTTAACTGATGCAAGTAAGGGCTTCAGTCGAGTTTGCAAAAACAGAGATGATAACACTCTTCCTGACTATCAGAAGATAGATCAGTCAGACTGATATCATACGCAGCGGAAATTAAACTTAGTTTCGAAATAGCCTCGGTGGAGCAAGTTGTTGGTTATGGTTTCTCTTTGCAGTTAGTCAGTGTTCAGTTTATCAATTGAAATAACACAAGTAAGAATGTAAAACTGAAAGCTGTAAACAACACAGAGACTTTTACGTGGTTCGAAAAAACCCTTTCCTACATCCACGGTTGGTTGATCAGACCAACAATCCACTCCGCAAGTGCTTAACAGGTGCACTACAAACCAAACCGTGTGCTTGTCGGGTGCACACAACCGTACACTGAAGAAAACCCTTCTCCAGTACCCACGCTTCACTCGCGTCGGATTTCCCTTGCTTAACACAACCCGTGCTAAGACTCCCAGAGTCAGAAAACCCTTCTGACCTCCGAATCACTCAAAACACTCTTATGGGGCACTACTAAAAATCAAAATAGGGATAACGGTTCATACATAACGGTTTTGGTCAAAAACCGTTATGTATGAGCGCACTTTTGAATATACATAACGGTTTTATGGATCTCTGTTATGTATGTAGTGTTATCTAAATGTATTTATAACAGTATCAAATTAAGCGTTACATAATAACGTTATCTATTTATGATATATATAACAGTGCTATTGAACCGTTAACCCAATCGTTATGTATGAGCATGGATTCAACAACGATTGTTTCAGCGTTAAGAATACCGTTATGTATGAGCGTAATTTATAACGGTAGTTGTAACCGTTATTCCCTATTGTTATCTATGAGTTTTTTTTTTTTATATAAAAAAAACAAAATTATTCTTCTAAAAACTAAATATAACCCTCCCGCCACCCAAATCACCAAATCATCTCCTTCCTTATACTCAATTTCCCCCTCCCCCGTCTGCCTTCGCCCGCTCCGTCCCTTCTACCTGCCACCGCGCGCCGCCCTCGCTTCAGCCGTGCGCCCCCTGCCACCCCTCCTTGCAGAGACTGCACCGTGCAGTCGCGCATAGGGCTGAGCCCCTGCCTGGCCTTTCCAGTCGCCCCAGGGTCCAGCCGTGCCCCCAGCCTCCCCCAGAGTTCAGACGGCCACCGCGAGCCGGCCTCGCCAGCCGGAGCTAAATTAGTGTCCGATTTCTCCGATTCTCTCTGGTAAAATTTTCCTCAATCTCTCGATTTACATATATTGTCATCTAAAAATTAGTGTCTAGGGTTTGTTGTCATCTAAATTCATCCAGTTTATTTGAACCGAATTCGTCTAGTTTATTTGAACTAAATTCGTCTAGTTTATTTGAATTTATGAAAGTTTTCCTCAATCTGCATTTACCTTGTTGCTTTAACATTTTTACTCTTCCAGGTCAGTGTGTATGCAGGCATTTAATCAGATTTTATTTGCCTATTTTAGCTTGATATTGTGATTTATTAGCCTCATGGGTTGCATATGTTGTCATCTAAAAAGCTGACCTCATTGTTCTTCCCGACTGCATTGTTATTTGCCTATTTTAGCTTGATATCTTCTCTCTCTGTAGGCAGTGAGAATGCTATGGGGCTAAAGTGTTGTTTGCAGTTGCAGTCTGCCAGCATTAAAATGGCTTTGAACTTGGATGTTGGGGTGGCGACCTCACTCATCAAATGCTATTCAACTCTTTCTGGAGATGTTGGTGCTTGTCGTAAGCTCTTCTTGGAGACGAGTGTTGTGGATCGCGACATTGTTATGTGGACTGGTGTTATGGCTGCATCTGTTGAAAGGGACCATGCTCAAGTTGTAGTCCTTTTCAACCAGATGCGTTGGGAGGATGATTTCTATCCGGATTGCTATGTATTCACCGTGTTGTTAAAAGCTTGTGCGAATCTGGTGACGGAGAGTGCTGCTGCTGCAGTGCATGGTCAGGTAGTCAGAGCAGGTTTTCTAAATGGAATTGAGCTTGATAATGCTTTGATTCATGCTTATTCCAGGTGTGGTTCCGTTGATAATGCTGAGCGAGTTTTCCATGACATGTCATCAAGGGATGTTGTCTCTTGGAATTCAATGTTGAAGGCTTATGTTGTGCATGGAAAGGCTGAGACATCTTCGGATTTGTTCGCACAGATGGATGTTGCACCGGATGAAGCAACTTTTGTCGCGCTTATGACATCTTGCAGTCATGCCGGGATGGTGAAGGAAGGGATTGAGATGTTTGATACCATGCGCGAGAGATATGGTATAGCTCCTCAACTTGATCATTATGCTTGTATGGTTGATATTCTAGGGAGATCTGGCCGTTTATCGGA
Source organism: Salvia miltiorrhiza (assembly GCF_028751815.1). Taxonomy (NCBI): domain Eukaryota; kingdom Viridiplantae; phylum Streptophyta; class Magnoliopsida; order Lamiales; family Lamiaceae; genus Salvia; species Salvia miltiorrhiza. The sequence goes on along the minus strand of NC_080394.1, from coordinate 33,240,016 downwards.
GGCTGAAAACATCATAAGAAATATGCCTATGCAACCGGATTGTGTTATCTGGAGTGCTTTTCTAGGAGGATGTAGGAAACATGGAGAAATAGAGGCAGCCGAGTTAGCATCACAAAAGTTGCAGGAATTGGATCCTATATATTTTTGTTATATTTGGAAAGTGAGGATTATTTTGATCTATATCCGTAAGCTTTGGCATTTTGTTTAACATGGCTCTGTTTTTCGGGTTAGGAAGTTGCTGGATATGGGTGATAGGGCAACATGGTTGTGTGTTTCTCAGTCTTCTGATGTATCTGGAGAATAAATCGTATGATATGTGTGACCAATAAGGTTTATCTTCTTGGTTTTACATGAATTGATTTGAAAAAATCAATTGTTGTCTCTTAGATATCTGGTTATCAGAATTTTAATAGCTTCAGACATTATATAAAATATGATATATCTATATATCTTGTCTGCGGAATGCATCTACAGTGCTCTTGATGCTTAGTTGTTAGATCGTAGAGCTTCCTCACCCGAAGCAGCCAGCATTTCTTGGGATACAGAGCCTTAACTTTGCTTGTATCTTTTCAATTTGCTTGTGCTGGTGCATGTGCATTTTATTATGCTTAGGTTTTCTGATGCCAAATAACAATTAGTAGTTGGAAATTATATGATAACGTGATGTCACTGAGGGCTACTGATTTGATTTTGTGCAGAACATGTTATACATTGCATAATTGTTTGACTCTTAATTTGTATGTTCTATTATAGGATGGTAAGCTGAATTCACTAGAAGACAAGCAGGCGAACTACTTTTTTACAACTGAGTATTATGAGTCTCTTCTCTATGATTTTGCTCTGCAAGTTACTTCTCCGAATTAATTTTTTGCTTAGTATGAATTAATTATGCTTCTTGACTTTGTGCAGGTTCGGGTTTTGCTTCAAATGAGATGTTCTTGTTTGGGCAGTTTGTGGCTTTTTATGTAAGTCCATATATAATATTAATGTCTTACTAAGTGATGATATTTAGTTGTTTGGGCAGATGGTGATTTACCTATTACTATGGACAGGTTATGATGAGATTATTTGTTAACTTGTAATGAAAATCACAGCTCTATTATTTTCTCGACTTGTGTTATGTTTGAGATGTGCAGGATAGGAAGCTTGGGATCAATTCAATGAATTGGGTAAATCATCAAGATTTAGTACCTTCACAATGCATCGGACTTAGAATTGATTGTGTTTGATTTTCAGATTTCATTTCGCATTTTTGCAGGATGGAAGTTTGGATGGATGAATGGAATGTTGTTGACTGAAAGCTACTTCAGAGTACTTATTTTTTGTTGAAAATTGTAAATTGACTATTCTAGCTACTTAGATACATTACTTGGTTGGTTAATATTTAACAGTTTGATTATGGATGGATGGAGTTATTTGGATGATTAAATATTTATATAATATATGTTTAGGTTGTAGCATATATGTTGTGTTTGAGGATATTGTATATTGTATAATTTGTATTTAGGAAATTACAAAAATAGGAAAAAAAATGCTTGAATTCTGCATTTGAAAATACATAACGGAAATTACCGTTATGTAAAATACAAAAAAGCGTTATGCATAAACGACAACAAAGTGTATAAGAAATACATTTTATAATAGAAAAAATAAGTTTTATAACGGTAAAAAACTGTTATGTATGCTATCATAAGAAAACGGTAATTAACTGTTATGAAAAATATAAAAAATCGTTATGTATAGTTACAATACATAACGAAAAAAATACATTTTATAACAGATTTTACCGTTACGTATTACAATTATACACAACGGTATTCCATCTGTTATGTATCCTCTTAGTACCGTTATGTATACATAGTATAGATAACGGTATATTACCGTTATGTATGAGCGCCCTCATACATAACACCACTATATACAACGTTTTTTTTGGTACATAGATAACGGAAAATTACCGTTATGTATGAGCATTTTTTTTAGTAGTGGGGGGGAGGTTTGAACGAGTGCCAACTATACTTACAAAGAACAAGTTCTTTGAAGCAAGTTTGACCTTTGGCTTCTGGGTGAACAGAGTTATGCCTAAGGTCTAAGAGAATGTATGTAATCAGCAGTGACTGATTTTGGCTTTGGAATTCTCTTCTTCGATTCAAGCTTTGGGGAGTTTAAGCTTAAGGCTGAGTAGCAATTTTGGCAGAGCTTCAGCTTATGTCGTTAAATCGGTGAAGGTTGAAGTGATCCTCGAGCGCTATTTGTAGGAGAACTCTTAAATAGATCCGTTGGCGTAAATCGTCCTCAAGATTTCTTCCGTTGGAGAGTAATTCGAATTTGGGCTGAGGCTTCAATCTTCGAGGTTCCTTGTCTGGGTAGAAACGGCTCTCTTTGATGGACAGGAGATGTGACGTCTCTGAAAAGTAACCACCAGATAGGAATGACCTCTGCAGAGATAAGATCCTGAGATCTCTGCATTTAATGCGGCTGTACTTTGTGAGTACGTGGCTTCCTCTGAACGTTGGAAGATCAGTCCTAGGAGGAATGTTCAACTGATACTTGACTTTAGTATCAGTCCTTTGCGCGCATTAAGTAATCAGTCTTCAACTGATTCTTCAACTGATACTTCAGTTGGTATCTGCAGTCTTCAGTCTTCAGTCATTCGTTCTTCAGTCTTCAGTCTTCAGTCTTCGACACCGCAAGCTAAACTAGAAACGAACTCTAACACTTGAGTTCAAAACAATTCTAGTCTATTACAATTAAGTCCTATGAATTTTGGTATCATCAAAACAAGGGTTAGGATATTCCACAAGGTTCCCAACAATTACATATTTCATATTTATAAAAAAATACAGGTATAGGCTAAGGGTTGAGATAGCTGATGACTCTGGAGTTGCATCTTTTATTTTATGGGATAGAGAATGTATGCAACTAATCGGAAAGACAGCAGGAGAATTAAGTGTTGTAAGTATTATGATATTAGACATTACAAACATATAATTATTATTTGACTAACTTTTTTTATATTTAAAATGCCATAGGAATTTGGAAGCAGTGACATGCCATTCGATGCAAGCGCTATTGATGTTAAAATAGCTCTGTTCAAGATTAATGCAAGGGTTGATGAAATAGAGATGAACAATGGTGCCTACATGGTGACGAAAGTGAACATGGACCCTGAAATGATGGCCAAGTACAGCAAAGAATCCAACCATTCAATTACTGAAGAATCATGCGTCACAAACTCCAAATCAAGCGCAAATGCAAATACAATCGAAACGGTGGATTTGAGTGATGATGAGCAAATCAACAAAAGGAAATCAAAAGAAATCACACCAACCGTCATGAAAAAAAGCAAGGGGGTTGTGATCAAAAAAGAGAAAAATTAACTATTCTGTTTGAAGAATTACATTTTCAGTAGTTAATTTATAGGATTTCTCATTCCATCGTTTGTTTCTAGGATTTCCCATTCCAGCAATCGTTTCTAGGATTTCCCATTCCAGCAATTGTTTTCAAGATTTCCTATTCTAGCATTTCTCTCTAGGATTTCCCATTCCAAAAATTGTTTTTAAGATTTCCTATGCAAGCATGTATTTCTAGGATTCCCCATTCAAGTTTTATTTCCTTACTTGTGTTTCATTTTGTTCCACGTATTTAACTATAGAATGTTACATATTTCATAAATTCCATGAAATACTATATGAAATTTAAATAACCAATAAAATAAATCCAAGCACGGGGAGAAACTACAATTGAAACAAATGTTCAAAGACGTCAAATGCAATCAGCTGATTTTTTGTACTTTGTAAAACCTAAAACAAACCTGGAAAAATAATTAAAACAAATCTACTATGTCAAGAGATTTTTTTTTTTGAAGCTGTATGTCAAGAGATTTATTTTAGCATTAGCCGGATTTTTGTTATTGGAATAATATTCTATCAAGTACAAAAAACTACAAAAATAAAAATATGATAACTATAGCCACTCTTACACAAAAATAAATACTAAAATAGGAAAAATCGAATTAGATAATTTAATTAACATTATTTTGCAGATTGCATGTAATATCCAGCAGGTCATAATCTAATCTAATTAAAAAAATAATGAAACTATCAAGTTTAAATTAATTGATTGAAATGTTGTACACCACTAATAGGAACACAAAAAAAACACAATAATATGAACTGAAAAGAAAACGGTAAACAATTGAATACAAAATTAAATATTGGGCTAAAATTAGATATTGGGCTTTTAAATAATCAAGGAATAGCCTCAAAATTAATTACCATGACCACGTTTTAGGAGACAGTTACTTTTAAAAATTCATATTTCAAACAATTTATAAAATAACTACAAAATCATAAAACATAAAAATCGAGACACGGCTACCACAGATTCACAGAAATCACAAGAAAAGCATATCGGAAGAACGTTCGACGCAGGAAAGTTTTTTTCTTATGTTTTACAAAATATATACAAATATAAAATTACTATTTATTTATAAGACTAAAGTATTCAGTTTACTATGCAGGTGATGGAAAATCTTTAAAAGAGGGAAAACACAAAACATGAATCTCAATTTCATGAAAGGGAAAAAGCATTCACTTTCAGGTAAACTTATCTGCAGCTTTAGACATTTTCGTAGAAGCTTCATATATTTGATAAACTTCTGGTTGATATGTTGTAGATCTGGTATAACTAGAACTCCTTGAAGCCAGTAGGTAGATTTTCTTTTGATAGATCTTGAATGCCTAAACAGTAAACAAAAAACATGGTAAGTTAATTCAAACACAAAAATATAAAAATAGGATTCTCAAATAAAATATTAAAATATAGGTTAATGCAAATGGAATAGATCAAGAAACTTATCTATAGATGAAGACATTTGCGTACAAGTTTCAACACTATAAATCCAGTAGATATTTGTAGATTTGGTAGATCTGGAACTCTCTGAAGCCAGTAGGTACGTTTTTTTTTATAGATCTTGAATGCCTAAAAAAATTTAAAAAAAAAGAAAGCAAATTAAGTGCAAGCAACACAAATAATAGAAGCCTGAATGAAGATTCTACGTGCAACATTAAACAAGGAAGTAGTCTTGCTGACCTTATTGTTAAATGAAAGCTTATCATTTGGGATGAAGCTCCAATGATGCATAAATACTGTTTTGAAGCTCTAGATCGATCTTTGCGGGATATAATGCGTTTTTCGAATCCAGCAAGCTCATGCCAAACTTTTGGTGGAAAAACTGTTGTTTTGGGAGGTGATTTCCGACAAATATTACCTGTTATTCCAAAAGGAAGTAGACAAAATATTGTTTTTGCCACAATCAACTCTTCATACCTATGGAGTGATTGTAAAGTTTTACGTATCACAAAAAATATGAGGCTTCGTCAAGTTGATAATGAAGAAGATCTGTGCAGTTGGAGCAATTTTCAAAATGGATTGCAAGTATAGGAGATGGTACAATTGGAAGTGTTGATGAAGAACATGCCAATATTGATATACCAAATGACATTTTGCTTAAATGTGGGAATGATCCAGTGGAAACCATTGTTCGAAGCACTTATCCATCTTATACTGGTGATGTTGTAGATACAAATTATCTACAGGAAAGAGCAATACTTGCTCCAACGCTTGATGTCGTTGAATCTATAAATCAGTACATGATCTCATTGAACACTTGTGAAGGAAGACTGTATCTAAGTTCAGATACAATGTGTAAATCAGATTCAACCACAAAATTGTTGCAACAAATACACACTCCAGAATTCTTAAATAGTATCAAATGCTCTGGTGTGCCAAACCATGAACTATTTTTGAAAGTGGGGACACCAATCATGCTATTGAGAAACATAGACCATGCAAATGGATTGTGTAATGGAACTCGCTTAGTGGTCACAAAACTTGGTAATCATGTCTTGGAAGCAAAGATACTTATGGGAGATAATGCAGGAGAAAAAGTATTGATTCCAAGAATGACGCTAACTCCAGCAGATCCAAGATTGCCATTTAAGTTCCAAAGGCGACAATTTCCAATTATTGTCTCATATGCAATGACAATAAATAAGAGTCAAGGACAATCACTTTCTCATGTTGGATTGATTCTGCAAAAACCAGTTTTTACTCATGGCCAGCTATATGTTGCAATTTCCAGAGTTAGAAGCCGTAGTGGATTGAAAATTTTGGTTTGTGATAATGATAGTTCTAGAACAACGAATGTAGTTTATAAAGAGGTATTCCAAAATTTGTAGTGAAATACTAATTCAGATTTCATTGCTTTTCAAAATTTAGTTTTTTTCGTTTCAACATTTGTCTGTGTATATATATGTTGTTATTTATTTATAATTATTTTTTTATGGTTGTTACAATATAGAGGCTTCCGTGCATCGCACGGGTGGTACACTAGTATATATAAAAAGCAAAGTAAATGTAATTTTATTCAATTGCAAGGATATAATTGGAATTTATGGAAAAAGTTGTAACCACAAACTCCTAAAAATCTGCCTACAATGAGCTTGCTAAAACAATGGATGATTACCTAATAATTAAAGAAAAAAAACTACTAATAATTATTTACGGAAAAATGGATGATTAATTACCTAATAATTATTTTTAGTAATGATATTTAAAGGAAAAAAAAAACTAGAATCCGTCTTTCAAAATTTTCAATTTTTCTTTTTTCCTAATTCTAACATTGTATTCAATTCTGTATTTTTGTTTATTTAATAAAAAAAAACAAGAGGAAATTTATGGGCAAAATAGATTTTTTCGAGGCGTTTAATGTGTAATTTTTATTTTATTTTATCCAACTAATTTTTTTGAATCTATGTATGTTCATATTTTGTTGTTTGCTGTTACTTTATATCTATAAATATTAAATTTAAAATTTAATATTATTATATTAATAATTAGAAAGTGTTTCGTATATATTGTGTGATGTATCGTGATAATCCCCATGCATTTTTTTTAAATAAAAGTAAATGACATTTTGTATAAAAATAAATGATACATTACAAATTATACTTTTAATATATGCAAATGACACTTTTAAATATAAAAAAAGACAAAATTCTTAAATGCAAATGATTCTTTGCATGTGATATTTTTTTTATAAAAGGAAATTAATATTTTATATAAAAAATAATTATTAATACATTAGAAATGATAATTTTAGTGCATACATCTAACACTTTTAAAAATAAAAAATGATACTTTGTCCGATTGACCCAAACGAAAAGGAAAAAAAAGGGGGAGGAAAGTGGGAGGGTCGGGCCCAGTGCAGGCGCGAGTTTGGCAAAATTAAATATAAAGCTCCAAAAAAATATATATGCAATACATGTATATTTTTAAAATTTTCACATTTTTATTGTTATTTAATAAAAGTTATATATTTGAAAATCTTTGTATACAACACATATTATTTTTCGCACATCACACATGAGGCGTTAACGTTTAATGTACGTTAGGGAGAAGAGTTTAATTGCACCAAAATTGGACATCAGGGACTTGATTGATGCAATGTCGAGTATAGGGAGTTAAACGTCATAGGGGTGTCATATAAGGGGTTTAATTGCTATTTTTCCCTAAAAATTATAACACTTTTCATTTTAAGACACAGTCTCGCATCCTTTATCCTTATAAATACCATTTATTTACAAAAATATCATCCTTAATTTAACGTCAACCTCTCATTTCTTATAATGGTAGGACCTTTTTTATTATTATTATTAAAAAGTACATTATATGTGTAGCTCACGCGAGTCCAGAATTATAATCACCGCGCATCGTGCGGGAGATACACTAGTACTTCATAAATTCCAAAAGTTTTGGAAGCCCAAATTTTATGTCAAAATAGCATAAATGTAAATAGTGTGGGAATACATTAGAAGTGGTCTTGCATAGAATTACTCCAAGAAGGCATTCATTTGATACTCAACCACCTGTTTTTTTGAGAAAAAAAAAAAAAGAAGATATTGTACATTACTTGTGAATTATCAGAGTTGCAATATGTTTATGCCAACTAGGAAAAGAATATGAACCATCCTAATGGTGGCACAAAAACAAATCTATAATTTTATTAGTTGAAGAAATTAGTAACTCAATCCTAGTTGAAGCCCTAGGGCTGCATGAACCACGAACAATGTCATAATGCCGCTACCCAAGATTCCATGAATGTTTCGCAACCCAGGATTCCCCTACACAAATATTTCCATCTTGGACTTAAGTTCATCAACCAAAGCAGCTTCGCGTGTGTATGTTGAGAATCAATAGAGAAGAAGTCGATAGTTTACTACAAGCTCACCTCAAACAATGTTGGCAACAACGTTTGAATGGTTAAAAGAGCAAGACCGATGAAGCCCGTTACAGCATGAGGACTGCAAGAAAACAAGAAGAGGATCGGACAAGGAAGGAAGGAAAAAGGTGAAAACAAATGCATATATATATATACCTCTGGAAGATGGGCCTATCAGAAGTGAGAAGAGATGTGATGCCACCAGTAGCTCCAAGAGCAAAGAAGAAGAACATTCCACCAAGAAGCTTAGGGTGCAAATCTTTGGCCTTGGCCTTTTCCTCCTGCCAAACCATGAATCAACTTTTCAGAAATGCCTTATTAGTAAAGTTCGGTTATATTGGTCCTTACAACATCATCTGAGAAACGAATACGGAAGCCCAAGTAAGTCCCATAACCACCCATAGCAAACAGCACAACAGCCTGCAGCCAAAGTGAGACACTCAAAAAGTGTGACGGCGAAGCATTTGTGAGATAGATAGATACATACCATGTTAGCAGGATGGCCCCAGTGCACCAGCCAACCGGGAAGGCTCCATGACTTTACTAGCTCAACGAAAGGGCTGATCAGAGATGTCACAGTTGTAGCTGAATTCAAGGATCAAATCACTATATATTATTACAGAGGAGAGGTCCAAGAACTGAGAGATGATTATATTTATATACTAGTGGAATGTACTTATGTACTACACAACATGAGGATACCAGGTAAATTCTTGAAATTAGATTCATGAATTTATAGTGTCATACTATATGATCTTCAAGAGATTTTGGCACTACTTTTGCTCAGAGTTTTCACTTGAAAGTGAAGTTGAATATATGCAATATTTTTGCTCAGAGTCATTACTTCGAAACGAGCATAATAACGTCAACAAATATATGATCGATGGGGAAAAAACTGGTAAATTCAAATTGCTTCTAGATTTTATGCCCAAATTCGATCATAGATTCAACATCAATAATCTCATTTCCATTGCTAGAATCACAACAACAACAACAAAAAAGTGCCTAAGCAGAATACCCAAAACAATCAAACAAAGAATAAGCATTCACAAGAATGAAATTTGATGAAAATGAGGAAAGGCATTACCTCCAGGAAGAGCAGCCAAAAGTAGCAAAGGCAAAGGAGAGAATGAATACAAGAGAGTTTCAGAGGAGTCTCCCAATACTGCATCATTTTCCTCTTCATCTACACTTGTTTCACAAAGGTTGTTGTTTTCGAGAGCAAATGTGCAGGAAGAGAGAGCCCTTCTCTTTGCAATTGCAGAAACCAGCGCCGGTTGGGAAGAATAAATGGTGAGAGAATGCATAGAGCAGGACTGAGAGGGCGAAACACAAGGAGATGAGTTGGGTCCCAAAGCAACAAGAGAAGCACTCACAACAGCCATTCTTCTTCAACTATGTCTGTATGAAAAAGTAGATGTAAGCTTAGTACAATGAAGAAATTTAGAGATGGATAGAGGGAAGAAGAAGAAGGAAGACGGGAAAGGCAAAGAAAGAGACACGCTTCGATATTCTTCCCTTCAAAATTTACCCCTTTTCTTTGGCACGTGGTTTCAACACTCCCCACCCTTTTCATGAAATGTTTTAACCGATTCGAAACCAAAAAGTAATTTGATTTAATTATAGTTCAAGATTTTGTTAGCTAAGTCCCTCTCCTTTTGTACATTTGTGGAACCCTAAACTTTTATTACGTCATTAACACCTTTTCTTTTCTTTTTTTCCTTTTTTTTTTTTTTGGTTTTGTCAATCTTTGGTAATGTTCTTGAAAGAAAGTGTGCTTATTGTTTGTTTATCCAGAAATGAAAGGTTTTAATAAACCTGAATGTATTGCAGAAAATAATTTGAACATACAAACACCGAAATATTGCAATAATCCAAAACATAAAATGGTCATCCCAACAAAACACAGCCATTTTGGTTGAATAAATGGTCAAAACTTGGACCGAGATGGATCAAAAGCAAACTTGTTCAATTAAATGGAATTAATATATTTTTTTGTCTTTAATTTGTTCTGCACTCCCTCCAATTAATTATTGAAGATAATAAAAATGTGACATGTAGAGCTCGAGCTTAATTAAAAGCCAACTTTGATTACAATTTGCTCACATTTGACCCGATTAACAATTAAACCAGACTTTGCTCAAAATACTAAAAGATGAAAAAATCAAACCAGACTTTGGCATAAACTGAAGTTAGAATTCCTAAACTCATCAAAAACTGTAGTTTAAGATCATGGGACAAAAGCTGCTACTCAATATGCAGTATCAGTAACTAAACTGATCAAAGTTGCAAGATTTCCGACATAAGCAAAATTCTATCATCTAAACCCAATGTATATGGACATCCTTTATTCCAGCAGTGCAAAAGGAGAGGAGCTTCAAAAGAGACGTATTATTCAGTCCATAACAGCACTTCATCACCTGCATTAGCATTACCAACTCATTCAAGCAACAGATAACACGAATTCGCAGAGTAGAAATCAAGAAGCGGGACTGTTACGACATACTGAAATGCAAAGTGTCTGTTACTAGGTATCTACGACATTCCTCTCATGGGCACATTGATATTCTTCGCGTGCAGTTCAAGTAGATGTGTCTATATGTAGACGTGGGAAGATATCTCCTACCTGCCTCCATTTTCTCAAGATATGTATATATTTCAACTTCAATCAGAAGCCCCATCATCTAGACTATCTACACGAAGAATGTTGTTGAGTACACCATTACGGGTTACTGTCTCCCTTCCAGGATCAATTTCCCAATGACCGTCAATAACAAACTTTATCTGCATGAAAACAAGGTATAAAACCAAATAAGGCTGTAGCCATGGAGTCTGTAATTCATCACATAACAAGACATTTGTCCACTATTTCTGTAACAGTTCGCCTAAATGTCCAAACTTAACAATATTATACACTACAAATGCACACATTGATAAAATCAGGATATGCAATTTACTGTTGCTATCTTTACCTCATAAACCCCAGGATACAGCCACAACACCACTCGCCAATCTCGAGATGTCCTGAAAATTTATGCAGGGGAAGTAATTTTTTTGTTCCCAAGAGAAATAAAGCAAACACACAAGATAAATTTCTAAAGTCGAAGGATAATTTGCAGACATTGTTCAATATTAGGACACACCAACAAACCATGACTGAGGATAAAAGCCAAATTGTTACAAAGTGCAGCCCCCGACTTGTATTAATCGTCATTATCAAATTAAGACATAAGATGCAATAAGATATAAAGAGACATCAAATACCTGGATTCCGTATGGTCAATGACACTCGATGACGACTGCAACTCCATTGGAATTTTATGATGCCAGCCATTGAAGCTCCCAGCTAGCTCCACAGTCTCCGCTTCCCCTGAATACTGGATCTCAACCTAACAAGGAAAACTACTTCACTTCAGTCAGAAAAATGCTCCCTCCAGATTCACAAAAAACACGTGTAGATTCAGCATACACCGTGTTATTCATATTTTCGTTGTCTCCAATATGCACCATTGGAAGCTTGATGATCATATATTGCCAAATAAATGAGAACTTGTTTCCAGCGTATTACATACTGCCTAGACACTTGTAGCAGTGTTAAAGCATACCAAGAGTAAGTATGAGAATTTCATGATTGAAATATGGCAACTGAGTCTTACAAAGTTAAGTAATGTCACTTTCAGATACAGAAAAAATGGGTGTGATAACTGATAAATGTAACTGTGGCAAATAATCGTGATGTGTGCAAGAAGTACCTCTGTTAGTCCAGGAAATGTTTCTTCTGCTTCATGTAATTCAGTCTCTTTCTCAGAAATAAGTTCCTGGGCTTTGCTTATTTCTTCTTCTGCTTTACTATGCAAAAGAGATAGAGCAAGCTGAAAAGTAGAAAGGAAATCAGGCTCGTAACCTTAATTTTCTTATACAAAATTTGGATTTTCTAATACGTGTAAAATGGATTAGACAGAACCAACCCTGTTTTATGATCTAGAAATGAGCATGTAAAAGAAGAAAACATCACATAGAGAAATATAACCAAAATTAAAGCGAAGTGTTCAGCGCCCCGCTATCATCCAAATTCATAACTTGCCTTTGATTACAGCATAGCACCACTATGAAGCCGATGCCTAGAGTCAACACTAGTCACATGCATACCATTTATTTTATGTGTCGGGAAAAGTTCTATTTGTGCTTTTCTCAGAATACCAAACTAGGGCATCCCTTTGCTTCAGACTTCAGAGATTAGTCCAGTTTCACCTTGATCAATGGCCTATTTGTATTTACTTTATTTATAAATTATAAGCAACTCACTTATCAAAACATAGTTTCACCCAGAGAAAGCTAATATTCAAGTTACCCTACTGACCTTCATAGTCTACACCCTAATGCCCTACAACCACAATGTTCATGAAGATTATGTTCCTGAACCTATAGGACTATCTACCACTTCCCTTTACATAATTAAGAACGTGATATGATTTATACCTTGTCAACAGCTTAAGCAACAGCCAATGTATCTCAATCTCTTAAGTTTCTACACCAGCAATGTTGTCTAAATTTTCAAACTGTAGGCAAATCTGATTTTCTCAATGTGAACTTGCCATTAAGGTTACATGAAAGATTTAATGAAATGCCAGGCATCTCGATGTTTCGCTCTCAGTTCGTCTCCATAAGGAACTTGATGCAGTTCCTTCAAAAAACTAGTACTTGTATGAGTCGATATTAGAATAAAAGGCAGTTGTGTACTCTAGTCATTGATGACTAATAGTCACATAATTGCAGAGGCAAGATGATAGATGACTATAATTTAGAAAGACATATAACTAGGAACCCATGAAGACAACTGCAGATGCACACACACACACACACAGAACACATTGCATCATAAGAAAGTGAACATATGTTTCTCTAAAGAACTTAGAGAAGAGAGAACTTTTCTATCTTGATATAGTGGTAAATATATTTACCTTTTCCTTTTCAATCTGCTCCTTCAGTTGGACCAGTTCCAATTCTTTTTCATACTAAGCACAGAAAACAACAGTACCTTAGCTATTAGTTTAGAAGTACCGGAGGGGCAGAGACAGACACTACTCTCAAGTCGCATGAAAATAAATATAGTATTACCAGCAAGAACCTTAGATGATAGATATCTGTTAGATTCTCCACTTTTTGTTTCTTCGATATGCAGCAATAGAAATACAATAATCAGTCATTGTAAAAGAGCAGATGAGCCTTGGAAATCTTTTAACATATTATTGGTTGATGCTCATTAACACTTACCTCATCATCCAAATCCTCACCAGTGATATTTGTTTGTTCGTTGGTTGAGATACAACTATTCCTGCATAAAGAAGAGATTAGAAACAATATCAAAAGAAAGAGAATTGCCCCAACTTTTTGGAAGTTCATTCACATATACAGGAAGTTTGATAGGATTGGGAATATGGGAAAAAGAATACAAATAAGAATTGCTAATCCCAGGAAGCTTCAGCAGTATGCTTGTGCATAGCCATTCAGGTTTTGCCTGATAATAAAGCATGGTACTGGAAACAAAGACAATAAATGACTTGCCTACCTACTGGTTAGAAAGGGATCTAAACTGACCTGGAGGTGGTAGTTTCTAATGCTGGATCTTCAACCTTGACTGCCGATGAAGGGAAATTTCCATTTGACATACTGAATGCAAATTCAGGTTCATTAGAATGTTCAGATTCAGCTGTCTTCCCTTCTTCATCGCCCTTTTCATCATTGGTGATTCCCAATTCACCATCTGCGAATCAAGAATATGGTTCATATAGATACCTTGAAGCAACATATAACTGAGGATCAATTTCATGTGTTGGATGATTAAATTGATGCAATATAACTAATAACTGGTGCTTTTATTATATCATTGGAAAAATATTGCTTCAATTAAAGCACTAGCTAAGAGTCGTTTCAAATACACTAGCAAAAAGTATGTGTTACGTAAAAATAATACTGTATTACACTATCGCCCTAAGTTTTGTTATATAAAAGGGGGATAGGTAAAGGATCTTTTATATAAAATATAGAATTCCTTTATGCAACTATAACTTACCTTCAGTTTGATCCAGTTCCCCGAGCAGAATAAACCTGGCCACCTTTTCCTGCAAGGATAAGGATTCAGCAGCAACAGAACTTTGATCGTTCCTCTGGAGCTCTTCATCTTCCTCTATGCAACAATTAGAATCTTCCTCTTTACTCTCATCTGACAGTAGTTCAACTAACAACACATTCTGCTTCTCACTTTGACCTTTCCAAATAACAAAAACAAAAAACTTTCATGCAAAGCTTGAAGAACGCAAATATGTATAAATGTGAAAAGTAAATATAGACCCACCAAGCATCTCAAGATTCCCAGTCTGACCTGTGTCTGTATCTGACCCAATGAATTTTGCTGTAGACGCGGTTTCTAGAAGCTGTCGGATAAATTTATATCCTCTACGCCTGACTATGTTTGCGAGATCTTGCCTGCAAATTTCTGGAATTAAAATCATACTAAAGAAAGTACATGTACAAGATAGGTCCCTTGAACTAGAAATACTTCTCTGCATATGCAATATAATTGAAAAGATAAATTCTGAAGCATCATTTTCGAAATCATTCTGGCTTCACTTAATGAAAATGAGATGTTTCAATGACCTTAAATCATCTTTATACCAAATTTTAACATTTTTCTAGACCAAACTTAATCGTCACTTGTTAACATGTACTCCCTCTGTCCACGAAAAGAGGTCCTAATTTGTTATTTTCGTCTGTCCATGAAAACATGTCCTAACCCTTTTTTGTCATTCCACCACTTTTTATTTTGTGGGGCCCTTTCTCTACTCACTAAATAAACAACTAATTTTTCTTAAAACTCGTGTCACTCTCCCTTAGAACCTCTTTTCGTGGACGGAGGGAATATCTCTTATCTTCAGTTTTTCTATGAAATCGGGAGTATTTCTCAATATGCTTACACATCAAGTGAAGGTCTCAAAATATGTTCTACAGCTTTTCATGAATTATATTAGTCAAACGCTTGCAGCACCAAGCCACTGGTAAAGCTCGTGACGGAGGTAATTCGAGATTCTAGTTAGATTTTACTCTAAAACCTATCTATCGTAGCATAAAACTCATTTCCTATCAATTGCCCAAATCCAACGTCATCGAGTAAAAAGTGGCATGGATAACAAGAAACTTCAATCCAAGATTCCAAGATTGTACCATCAAAATCTAGTATGGCAAACTCTTGCTTAATTTTACTACAAAAGATGTAAATAATTTGCGCGACAAGACAAGATGGCCAATACTTGCATTGCACATAAAAGATTACAAACATTATCAACACGATTCAAGAAATCCGTTTTCGCACTTCACTACAAGAAAGGCCATAAAACTCAAACCTTCCGTAGCGCGATAGCTCCTTCGTCGTAGGTACATGATTTTCAGGAAGTCCAACACTGGATAAGAAATATTTGATATCATTGCAAAGCTCTTCATCGCTCTTCGGTTTCCTACTAGCTCTGAAAAAAAAGAAGAGAGACAGATATCAAACATAACACTGAAATTGGTTCCAACTTCGATAACACATCCCATATTCGGCAGTAACCTGGGGGGTTTTTTGACCAATGAAGCGGAAATTGTAGAGTAACGGAAGTTGTGGAGGCGGTTGAGACCGGAGTAGGGTGATGGAAAATGGAAAGAGAAGGAGATTTTAGGAGAGGAGAGAGAGTGAAAACAGGGGAAGTGATGAAGGGTGGCCATGAGATAAAGCAAGGAGAGATGGGGTGTGCAGCATTGAGTTACAGAGGGCTTCAATTCTGCTTCTCTCTCTATTCGCCACAAATTTTATGGTTTCCGTTTCTTGTTCTGATTCTGATTCTGATTTCTGAAAGAGGGATTCAAAAATTGAGTACTTATATCATATTTATTTAGTATATATATATATTTTTTGAGACGTATATTATTCTTTTGGTTCTTATCATAAGGCCATAAAAGGCCTTCGGTTATTATTATTATTATTATTATTATTATTATTATTATTATTATTATTATTATTATTATTATTATTATTATTATTATTATTAATTTGCCTTTGGTTCTTATTATTTCTTTTGGTTCTTATCATAAGGCTATCAAAATAAATAATTGGCAGTATAATTTTTGAAACTTTATGTATTTAAAGAGAAGAAGAATAATCTAGTTTATAAAGGTAAGTAATCGAGTTCTATTTCTTTTGGTTCTTATCATAAGGCTATCAAAATAAATAATTGACAGTATAATTTTTGAAACTTTATGTATTTAAAGAGAAGAAGAATAATCTAGTTTATAAAGGTAAGTAATCGAGTTCTATTTTTGTCTTGTGTTGCACGAGTAGTCGAGTACTATCAATTTAAGGGGGTGTATTAGTTCAAAACTTTAATAGATTTGAGCAGATTTTTAAAGTTTGGGTGTATTAGTTCAAAACTTTTAAAAGTCTATGAAAATTTGGGTGTATTCGTTCAAGACTTTTAAAAGTATGAAAATCGGGATGTATTCGTTAATCTATGGACTTTAAAATTGGAATGACTTCCATTGATTTCGTTGAAAAAATAGACATGAACAAATCCGAACACAAATCACGAGAATTCACAAATTCGGCAAAACCCCGCGCTCGCTGGGTGCCAGCGGCCGCTGAACCCTAGCGCTCGTGGCCAACGATTCCAGCGGTCGCTGGGGCGCCGCGGCCGCTCGTACAAGCCAGCGGTCGCTGGGCCAAGCGAATTCTTTATAAATAGTAGCAGCCGTCAGTTTATTTCATCACACAAAATTTGAAGCAGACTCGAAAAAGAACACAACTTTAGGGTTTTGCATTGGCTATTAGCAAGGTATTCTCTCATAAATCTTGTATCTTTATATTACTTTCTTATTCAATTTTTCTATTGCAAAAATCTTGTATCTTTATAATTTGTTAGCAGTTGTATTATGTTTTTCTATTGCATGTGAGTTGATTCCAGTTTTTGTTATTTTTATTTATATTTTCTTTTATTCATTGTTATAGTACTATATACGTATATATATTTTGTGTCTAGTAATATTATCATGGGAGATTCTCAACAACAAGACACGAAAAAGAGGGCAGTGTATGAACCATGGACTAAGGAACAAAGCGATGTATTGTTAGAAATTTTGGTTGAGTCTGCGAATCGGGGATGGCGTGATAATAGTGGTATCTTTAGCAAAGCAACTGTTGAAGAAAGAATACTTCATGTTCTTAATGAAAGACTTCGGTGTAATATATAAGACTTATAACCACTACCTAAGCCGTATCAAATGGTTTAAGAACCGTTGGACTGCTTATTCAACACTCATGAAGTTTAACTCTGGTTTTGGCTATGACAACAATGCTAAAAAGTTCACGACCTCGGATGAAGTATGGGATGCATACTGTCAGGTAAACTTGTTAGCAATTATTTTTTTTAAACAATGTTATTTAAATAATATAGTTAATTAATAAATTTGTTCTTTATTATGTTAGGCTCACCCAAAAGATGCATACTTGCGCCATGGGAATTGTCCGGATTATGAAGACTTGGAAATTGTTGTTGGAAACGATGTGGCTATAGGGAAAAACTCAATCGGATTAGGTAGTGCTACTGATGCTAGGACATTAGGAGTTGATGAAAATAGAGCTAGGCAAATAGGGGAGTTGAATTATGATGCTGAAAATGAGGCGTTTGTAGGACTAACTCAAGATAATCCACCATCATCCGGTTCTAAATCACCTTTGGAACCCCCTGAAGTGTCCGTGGACTCCTCTCAGAGAAGAGCTCCCGCCAAAAGAAGTAGAGGCCAGTTTGAGGTAAATTCTGGTCATACTGAAAATAGTTCGCATCAGGAATTCATGGCAGAAATCAAAAAAATCACTACCACAGTGGATGGAGTTCAAAGCCTCTTGGTGAAACGAGATACTGTGCTAGAGAAAAGAGAAAGAGAAAAAACTTATACAACTTGGGATGTTATCAAAGAAATCCCAGATTTGACTGAAGACGTTCGCATCAAAGCATTTGACTTGCTTGATACCAAGTCAAAAAAAGATGGATTTTTGAAAATGACTGTTGATGAACGTAAAAGTTGGATAGCTTATAAGATTAGAGATTAGAGGATAGTGATGATTTCAGTCATGTTTTTGGAACTATATTTTTTTTTTTTTTGACCATCTTTTTATGAGTACATTGTTTTGTTGGTTTTTTGTTTTAAGACTTTATTTTCTTCATTAATGAATTAGTATATATATATATATATATATATATTTGTATTTTTAGTCAAGTGCCTTTATTATTATTTCAATTATTGTTTCATTGTTTATATTGCAGCATGAATTATGAAGATAAAATTGAAGGTGAAATTGAAGATGAAATGGAAGATGAACTGAAGATGAAATTGAAACAGAAATGGAGCTTGAATTTTGTGATCAGGTTAGGCTCTTGATGGAGGCAACTAAGGCAATTATCATTTTATTGGGAAATATTATGACGATGCCTCCAACTATTGACAACTCTTTGATGCGACGACCAAAGACTAGGGAAGGATTCCATTTTGTACGTAAAATGCTCGACGGAGATCCAAACATGTTTCGACAGTTGTATAGAATGTATCCAGAAGCCTTCATGAAATTATGCCAGATCATTAGAGAGAAAACTCATGTTGAAGATACACGATACACAACTGTTGAAAAAATGGTGGCAACATTCTTGATCATTGTAGGACACAACGATCGTTATTGTAATGTTCGTCAAAGGTTTGGTCGTTCGCATTTTGCTACTAGTCGGAACTTCAATAAAATCTTGAGAGCATTGAACACCATAGCACCGGACATGATGGTTAAGCCGACTACAGCAATACTCGCTAAAATTTGGAAAAGTACAAGATTTAATCCTTTCTTTAAGGTATGGATCATTTCGATATTATATTGTTGCTCTTGTAGTATATCAAATTTTTTTGCTTTATTTGTATAACATATTCACTTTCTTTTAGGATTGTATCGGAGCTATAGATGGAACTCATATCCCGGCCATGGTAATAGGCAGAGACGTAAGCAGTTATCGTAACCATCATGGGGTGCAATCGCAAAATGTTTTGGCAGCTTGCAACTTTGATTTGCAGTTCATCTATGTGCTTAGTGGATGGGAAGGCTCGGCCCATGATTCAAAATTTTTAAGTGACGCATTATCGAGACCTAATGGACTTCATGTGCCTCAAGGTAAATATTTTCTAGTGGATTGTGGATTTGCTAATCGTCGTCAGTTTTTGGCTCCGTTACGTGGTGTTCGATATCATCTCAAAGATTTCGGTGGCCAAGGTCGTCACCCTAGAGATGCAGATGAGTTGTTCAATCTTCGACATGCATCATTGCGAAACATGATTGAACGAATTTTCTATCTTCAAATCACGATTCACAATTTTTAAAATGGCTCATCCGTTTTCATTTCAAACACAAGCAGAGTTAGTATTGGCTTGTGCTGGATTACATAACTTTCTTCGAAAGGAGTGTCGTACTGATGAATTTACAGTCAAAGATGAAGAAGAGAATGCTGCAACAGATGTTGAGAACGATGCAGACAATTTGAAATATCTTTCTCAAAGCCAACTGTCTCAGGGGAATGAAGCTAATGCATGGAGAGCGAGTATTGCTAATGCTATGTGGGAAAATAGGTCAATGTATGGAAACGATCGAAACGAAGATGATGAGACCGAAGATAATGTTTAGGGAGGTGTTTTGATGGATTGTTATACAGATGTCGTTGATTTTTTTTTTATGGATGTTGATGAATTATAATTTTTGTATGGATGTTTATGATGTTTGATCGAAAAATATGATGAATTATTTTTGTATGGATGTTTGATCGAATAATATGATGAATTATAACCGTGATTAACGAAAAATAGGCATTGCTAAACATTCTGAACCGCTAGGACCAGCGACCGCTGTATGGATGTATGGATATTCATTTCAATTTCTACACATCTCCTCAATCCTATATCATCTATCACAATAATATATTATCAGTACAATGAACTCCAAACAATGAATTCAGAAAACAAATAACAGATTCCATCATAAAACAAATTCATAAATTCATAGTCGAAATTCAAATTCAAATACAAACCCAAATTAAAAAAAAAAAACGTCCAAATAAAATAATCCAAACATTAATCCAAATTTAAAATTTTAAAAGATCACCCACGAGGTCTCCACACCTCCCACTGACGCTGTAACGCGGCCATCTGCTGGTCATGTGCATCAAATCGAGCATTCATCTCTTGCCTCAATGATTCAATTGAAGCGTCGAAATGATTACGGAATGAAGTCAAACCATTATGAAATCGCTGATAGTAATCTCCCAACATTGAACCACCAGCTTGTTGATCTTCATTCCCCCCTTCCTCTTCCTCTTGATCTTCATCTTCGTTATCCTCTTCTTCATTGCCACCAGCAGCGGATGATGTGCCGGCCCCAAAATCACTAAAAGTGGGAGGACGACGGCCCGCTGCAATCTCGGAGTGAATGAACGACCTAACACACTGCCTTTTTGCATGAGGAACTATAGTGAATCGATCAGAAATCAACTGAGCTCCTTTTAGCTCACTAAAATCAATGAATTCAGGCCCGAGTTCCTCATGACCATCCTGAGCGCCCGTTGTGTCGGTTAGAACATCGAATGCATATGCCAAACCAGTGACAATGGGACAAAAAGAAGCATGGGCAGAAGACCGTTTCTGCATCTGAGTCATAGCCGTCCAAATAAATTGTGAAATGCAAACTTTTGTGCCATTTAAAGCACAAGACAACAGATACACTTCATTTACATTCACTTTATTTGACTGTTCCTTTCCAGACACATTATATGCAAGAAATTGTGCACTATGACCAATACCGGATCTTTAATGTATTCATTCGGCATACCAGATGAATTTCAATTATCAAACCCCGTCAATTCAGTCCAAACTTGACTAGCATTGAATGACCGAGGTCTCTCAGATACCCCACTAGAGGAAAATCCAAATATAACTTTCATTCTTGCCAAAGTAACTTGATACTCCCTCCCATTCATCCTAACTTTAATCCTCTTCTTATCACCACTCACAGACATAGTAGTCAAGAATTCATAACACAGAGGATCATATCCAGAAAATTAAATATTCTTAGCAAAAGTATCCATTCCCAAATTCTTCAAAAATCTCATTACTCTACCCTCAATTCGAAGATCTTTAATCAAATCCAAATCTAAATAATGAGGAGTAGTAATCTCTGATTCATTAAATTTTTTAAATATTGTGCCCTTCCATTCAGAAATCAATTGAAAGGGACACATGTACCTTTTCGAGAGATCTTCCTCCTCCTCCTGCTCCGAATCTTCCTGCTCCAAATATTCCTCTTCCAAATCTTCGTCTCCCCTGATATTGGCATTTTATGTTCGAACTATGTTGTCAGCGATCGTTGGAGGTGAGCAACGGCGGTAGAGGCGTGGGGTGGCAGCGTCCAAGCGGTGGAGGAAATGAAGCAAGCGGTCGCTGGGCTGGGTGGAAAGAGGGAGGAAATGAGAGGCAGCGGCGGGTGGAAAGATGGAGGAAATAAGAAAATTAGGGCACCCAACGCTCGCTCACATATATATATATATATATATACATATATATATATATATATATATATATATCACAAGGCCAGCGGTCGCTGGACCCTGGGTGTCCAGTGCTCGCTGGGTATCCAGCACTCATGGGCCCCTAGCGGCCGCTGGAAGTGTGTCTATCGCTCGTTCAATCCCCGCGCTCACTGGGTTTGTGGATTTCAAGTCCGAAAATATCACGCCAAATTCTTACTAATTCCTTAAAAATCCGACCAGGAATTCATTCAAAATCATGAAGAATCCGTGAGAATTCTATAGACTTTTAAAATTCACGGACTTTTAAAATCTACATAAATCTTGATTTCATTCAAAAAAAATACACATGAACAAATCCGACCTGCGACCACGAGAATTCGGAAGATTTCATATTTCAGCGCCGGCTGGGTTCCAGTGGCCATGGCTCGAAGAAGCCAGTGGCCGCTAGCACCCAGCGATCGCTGGGTCCTAGCGATCGTGGGGTTCAAGAGCTTCCCACACTTTTCAACCCTATACTTTTAGAATGTGTTCTCCTTTCTCCCCTCTTTTTTTAATTAATTGTGATGTGTACGAGTCCCCTTGGGATGGCCTAGTGGTTGGGGTGGTTACCTGTTGTCCACGAGGTCACAGGTTCGAATACTCTCGGCCACAATAACCACTAGGTGAGGTGTGTGTGTGGTTTGTATTATTTATAATGTAATTTCATCAAAAAAAAAATTGTGATGTGTACGATTGTGAGGTTCATTGATAATATCTTTTATGCAGCTTTATTGCGATACATGTAAACGATTTTTGGCTTATCGGCTTGTAGAGGGTAATTGTCCAACACCTGGTTGTAATTATGACTCTGCACGTGGTGATCGATGTGAAAAGTGTGGGAAGCTCTTGAACCCCACGGAACTATTGGATCCAAAATGCAAGGTATGCAAACTTATATAGTCTTGTTTTAAAATATTTAATTAAATGTTTGCTCTTATGTGTTTAATTTAATCTATGAAGAAAGACCAAAGTCAGAAGGCATTAAATAACATGTAGATGGATATTACAAATTGCGTGAACAGTGGCACTGCTTAACTACACAGGTTTGTCACAATACGCCGCACATGCGCGATACAGATCACCTGTTTCTTGAACTTCCTCTGCTGAAGGATAAATTAGAGGAGTATGTCAGCCGCATGTCAGTGGCTGGAGGGTGGAGTCAGAATGTTATCCAAGCAACATATGCTTGGCTTAGAGAAGGGCTGAAACAACGATGTATAACTAGAGATTTGAAGTGGGGAGTTCTTGTCCCACATGAGAAGTTTAAATCTTTATAAATTGTTCGCGCGATGTATGTATACCGCACGAAGCCAGCGATCGCTGGGAGCTGTCCCAACGCTCAATTAACTCTAACGAGCGCTGGGATGGTAAATTTCAAATCCGTAAAAATCACGTCAAATTTTTATTAAAATCCGTCCAAAATCTGTACAGATTTTGTTTAGAATTTCAAAATACATGAAGAATTTGTGTGAAATATGTAGAAAATCCAAAGATTTTAAAAATCTACAGAATTCCTAAACCAATACACCCTTGTAATCTAGATAATTGTTGTCCAATTATCATCATTAATAGACAGATTGAAACAAAATCCTTACAATTTGGAAAAGTAAATAGGAAGTAAATAATGTTATGCGGTAAAACAAAGTTAATTCGTAATTCTAATTCCTTGCAATTTCCTCATCCGCGATAAAACAGGCTCCGACATTGGCAACGTCGTGCCTCCACTCCACCACCATCGCCCGATGGGCTTAATTTGGTAACTATATTTGTGGGTTTATTCTCACTCCATCACTACCATTGCTCTACCAAATTTGTTTTTCGTTTTATTTATTCAATAGTACTCCTTCGTTCCACGAATTTTGATGCATTTGTTTTCGGCACGGGAATTAAGGAGTTATAGTTAGTATTTTTTTAAATGTGTAGGTAATAAAATAAAAAAAATGATAAAGTAGAAGTGTATAGGTAATAAAGTAGAAAAATGATAATTAAGTATAATTAAAAACCCTTATTTTTTAGCTAATTGTTACTATATTTAGAAATGCATCAAAATTCGTGGGACGACCCAAAAAGGAATATGCGTCAAGATTCATAGGATGGAGGGAGTACAAGCTAATCAATTATTTACACCCTTTATAATTTATATCGTCTAAATTAATTTTATTTGATTTATATTTTATTAAATGAATAGAATTGAAGAAATTCTAATAATAAGAGTAAAAATATGCAATTATATATTTTATTAATCATGAATAACAAACACCACTAAAAGTAACTTTTTTGTCAATTTAATAATAATATATATACTACCACTTACATTTATCAATTTATGAACCATGTACGATCATATAGGTCATATATATTATGCTATAAATTCATAAGGGATACGTTTTATGAGTCTAAGCTATTGGCTAAAAGCATCTTATTATAATCAATAATTCAGAATTAGCAGACAAGATAGATTAAGATAAACAACTTTTATTTTAAATTTGTTTAACATGACATAACCATCTAAGCATTAAACATTTTATTAATGATCATCAGAAGTCAGACTTCTTAAATATCAATTCCATCTGAATCTCAACGATCCAAAATACACTTCATTAACATACAGTATATAACTTGTTTATGAACAGTGAAAAAGATGATTGAACAACTGGTGCTTTCTCACTAATTCTAAAATATCTTAACCAGACGTAATTGTCATCGACAAAAAATAAATCATGTTGGATTTAGACCACTGTCTTTGCTCAGCTTCACAATTTAAATGGAGCCACGTGTTTCAGTCTCAAAATGTACCACAGCAAATATAATTAATTTGTTTAATATGGAGACGGAAAATACGGGCCGGACCATACACCCGCAAACTCGACCCGAACCACCTTTTTACTCTGCTGGGCTCTGTCCGGTTCGGCCCGGCCCGAACCAGCCATTTTCTTTTGCTTTTGATGTTAAGTTAGAATTTTTTATATTTAAAGTTTATTGAATTTATATTTACGCGTGTAGATTATTAATTCTATTTAATTGATTGAATTCAATTAAAGTTTTTTATTTTAAACTTAATCAAATTAGAATTTGCACCCCGTGTAATACACGGAAAATATTTTTGTATTTATATAAAATTGATATTAACTCAATTATCACAATTATAAATATAATAAAAAAATTACTGAATATATTTGAGTTGAATATTGAAAAAATAAAAAATAAAGAAGAATTCACAATAATAAAAATTAATATTATGCAAAGGCAAAGAAAAAAGTTAAAAAAATAAAAATAAAAAAGAATTGAAATAGATTTATCGAAAAAAAAGATGAGAGATGAGAGATTTTTTTTATAAAATTTTAATCTTTAAATAAATATAGCTTTTACATTTTTAATAAAATATTTTCATAAAATATATCAAATTAAAGTTCTTATCACGATTTTTAATTTGGTACGCATATTAAATATTTTATAGTAATTAATTAGTCGAATTTGACAATTTCATAAAGAAAAAAAAAGATAAAAAAAGGAAATGAAAAGAAAAAATATAATTTACAAATAAATCTTCAATTTGTTATAACCACTACCAAAAAAAAATGGAATTAGCGGCGGTAATTCCCGCCGGTAAAAAAGGGGCGGCCGCCGGCGATGCAATTACCGGCGGCTCGTTGTCGCCGGCAATTATCTCGTCGCAGATGTGATTGCCGGCGGCGAAACTTAGCCGCCGGAGATTACCGGTGGCACTGCCGCCGGTAGATTTTGTCGGGGAACTCAGGTGGTTGGCCAGATATTTACCGGCGGTTGACACCACCACTGATTAACGACAGCACTTAACGCTGCCGGTAATCAGCGGCGGTTGATATGCCGCCGATGATCACCACCAACCACCGATGTCGCCGATGCAGGGTGATTATCGGCGGGCTATTGCCGCCGCTAATTACCGGCGGCAAGGTGCCGCCGGTAATTATATAATTATTTTAATTATATAAGTATTTAAATTATTTATTATATTTATTTATCTTATTTATTTATTTATCTCCACCAATATTTTTCGTATTTATACAGTATTTCAAACCTTAGACGAACTTCCCAGTGGGTCACCCATCTTAGTTGTGCTCTAAGTCAAGCACGCTTAAACTTGAAGTTCCTTTTGAATTGTCCCCAGTAGAGAACACTCGTATAATTGATATATCTATTACCTATTAAATCATTTAAAGGCTATTTCAATATACAATATATGTCATATATTCATAACATTTGAATATGACGAGATGATATCCAAGTGATGTTGCTAATTACGGATCAGTCTCGTGCCGCCCTTATTTTTATGGCAAATAAATATTTATTTTTTAATTTTTTTATCAATATAGTTTATTAATCATAAGTATTTTAATTTGATAATTTTAATGTATTTTTGATTTCATTTGCATATATGTCCTTATTTTTATGTCGAAACAATATATCTATTTATTAATTAATACGTTATTAATTTTTTTTATCAATCTACGTTATCGAGCATAAGTATTTTCATTTTGTAATTATAATGTATTTTGAATTCATTTGCATACCTTGAATTCACTCACAATAAATAGGACGATTTGAAAACATAAAACAATTAAATTGTTCAACAAAACACAAATGTTAAACAAAGGTCAAGTGTAATTTTGTTTGTTCAGAAACATAACATAAATAAAATAGTTCAACATGATATAGATACTGTTAGATCCTGAGGGTCTCGAATAGGTGTATGGGGGGGGAATACACCTATAGACTATTTTTAAATCAATCTACCGACCTCAATCAGAGGGATCTCAGTCAGAGATCAAAACGAAACTTTACATGCAAACAAAGACGCCTGTTTTACTGAAATCAGTTTTGACCAAACAGGGTTGACGACTGATACTGAAAGCTCTTCAGTAAAGAGTTATCAGTTAAGTTGCTGGAACTTAACTGATGCAAGTAAGCGCTTCAGTCGTGTTTGCTAAAACAGAGATGATAACACTCTTCCTGACTATCGAAAGATAGATCAGTCAGACTGATATCATACGCAGCGGAAATTAAACTTTGTTTCGAAATAGCCTCGGTGGAGCAAGTTGTTGGTTAAGGTTTCTCTTTGCAGTTAGTCAGTATTCAGTTTTATCAAATGAAATAACACAAGTAAGAATGTAAAACTGAAAGCTGTAAACAACACAGAGACTTTTACGTGGTTCGGAAAAACCCTTTCCTACATCCACGGTTGGTTGATCAGACCAACAATCCACTCCGCAAGTGCTTAACAGGTGCACTGCAAACCGAACCGTGTGCTTGCCGGGTGCACACAACCGTACATTGAAGAAAACCCTTCTCCAGTACCCGCGCTTCACTCGCGTAGGATTTCCCTTGCTTAACACAACCCGTGCTAAGACTCTCAGAGTCAGAAAACCCTTCTGACCTCCGAATCACTCAAAACACTCTTATGGGGGGGAGGTTTGAACGAGTGCCAACTATACTTACAAAGAACAAGTTCTTTGAAGCAAGTTTGACCTTTGACTTCTGGGTAAACAGATATATGCCTAGGGTCTAAGAGAATGTATGTAATCAGCAGTGACTGATTTTGGCTTTGCAATTCTCTTCTTCGATTCAAGCTATGAGTAGCAATTTCGGCAGAGCTTCAGCTTATGTTGTTGAATCGGTGAAGGTTGAAGTGATCCTCGAGCGCTATTTGTAGGAGAACTCTTGAATAGATCCGTTGGCGTAAATCATCCTCAAGATTTCTTCCGTTGGAGAGCAATTCGAATTTGGGCTGAGGCTTCAATCTTCGAGGTTCCTTGTCTGGGTGGAAACGGCTCTCTTTGATGGACAGGAGATGTGACGTCTCTGAAAAGTAACCACCAGATAGGAATGACCTCTGCAGAGATAAGATCCTAAGATCTCTGCATTTAATACGGCTGTACTTAGTGAGTACGTGGCTTCCTCTGAACGTTGGAAGATCAGTCCGAGGAGGAATGTTCAACTGATACTTGACTTTAGTATCAGTCCTTTGCGCGCATTAAGTAATCAGTCTTCAACTGATTCTTCAACTGATACTTCAGTTGGGATCTGCAGTCTTCAGTCTTCAGTCCTTCGTTCTTCAGTCTTCAGTCTTCAGTCTTCGACACCGCACACTAAACTAGAAACGAACTCTAACACTTGAGTTCTAAACAATTCTAGTCTATTACAATTAAGTCCTATGATTTTTGGTATCATCAAAACAAGGGTTAGGATATTCAACAAGGTTCCCAACAGATACATAGAAGTGTTGCTCAAGGTAGCTGACCTGACCGCCTTAGTATCTCCTCGAACTGACTCATCCGCTGCTCAAGGGCCTCACGTGCTGCTCGTTCGGCCTCACGTACGTGCTGCTTCTTGGGCCGCCCTATCCTCCTCAGCCCTTTGGAGGCCGCCCTATCTTTAATGTCAACGATTCCACCGAGGGGATGAACAAGAAGTGGTGGGTCAATGTCCACAGTTGTGTGGGTAGACATAATAGTAACAACCTCTTCTTGAAACGGTTGATCTAATGTTGAGTTAGATGCGACAGTGGAGACTTCAACCTTTGATCTTGCGTTGACTTTGCATGCTGACCACCAGTTTTTCTTTGATTGGTTCGTACTGGGATAGGGGCAGTAAAACACTTGAACTGCCTGACTCGCTAAAATAAACGGATCATACTTCTGATATTTTCTTGTGTGGTTCACTGAAACCAACTTGAAGTCTGTATCAATAGAAGTTCCCCGAACAGACAAGTCAAACCATTCACATTTGAACAAGACTGTCTTCTTAATTGGATGCCCCCATACTCCAGCACGCACACCTCTTGTAGACGCTCATAAACGTCTTGCACATCTCTACCATAGACCGAGCCTTTTATGCAAATGCCACTGTTCACAGTTGCACGCTCTCCATCAAGATCAGTCGTGTGAAATCTATAGCCATTCACAAAATACCCGGAGTATGTTTCAATCTCAGTTAAAGGCCCTGCTGCAAGCGACTTGATATACGGGTTCAAATCATTGTTAGAAGGGCGAATCACTTGTTAAACACAATAATTTAGGTTTGCAAGCCCATTTTTAGTCAAGTAAATGTATATTGAACATAAATTTGTCGCATCTTACATAATGGCCAAACCACACCAGAAAATCATTGTCGAAAGCACCCTCTAACTCCGCTTCGGTTAGTGAAGGATTTACATATCACATTTCATCCTCGAAGATCCTTGGATATAACGAAAAAAGTTATAAATTACCACTTATGTACGTCGAAAATTTATATACATAAATTGAGTCAAGAATACTCACTTGATATATGTGTTTGCAACCTCCGCACAATTGCTCAAAATATACATATGCGCAGCAATGTATTCTTGAGGATCCATGTATCTCTTTGTCATTCGCCCAATCAGACGGCCAACTGGTTTGAATATTAAGAGTTGATTAGGATCATCATTTTCTTCAACAGACTCTTCAATATTGCGAGGCAAATTTCTCCACTTTGTAGTCACATGATCCTCAAAGTAATATGAAGAGAAGGTGGACATTTTCTCTAGTATATATGCATTGTTGATGGATCCCTCAACCTTGGCTTTGTTTCTGATATGATTTTTCAATGTCCTCAAATATCGTTCAAAAGGATACATCCACCGATACTGCACTGGACCAACCAATCGTGCTTCATCTGCCAAATGAACTGGTAGGTGCTCTATTGAATCAAAGAAACTCGGGGGAAAGATACGCTCAAGTTTGCATAGAGTAACAACTATCTTCTCACTGAGTATTCCCATATCATGTATTGAGACATTGCGGGATGTTAATTCTCTAAAGAAGAAACTTAACTCTGTAATTGTCTCCCAAACATTCTTAGGAAGAAGTTCTTTAAAGGCTACAGGTAGCAGTATTTGCATGAACACGTGACAGTCGTGGCTTTTCATGTTGTGCATCTTCAGGGCGTTCAAATCAACGCATCTGCTAATATTTGACACGTACCCATCGGGAAACTTAAGACTCTTGATCCATTGAAGTAAGATCTTCTTCTCATCCATTTCAAGCGTGTAACATGCTTTTGGATACAGTCGGGATCCATCCAGTTTCTTCAATTTAGGCCGTCGACAGAAGATGTTCAATTCTTCTCTCGACTTTTCTGTATCTTTTATCTTCCCCTTCACATTGAGGACGGTATTAAACACATTATCAAACACATTTTTTTCAATGTGCATGACATCCAAATTATGTCGAATTAAAAGGTCCTTCCAATAGAGATGTCAATCGGGCCAGCCCACCGGGTTTTCGGGCTAGCCCTATCGGGTTCCGGGTTGGTCGGGTGCGGGCTAATCGGGTTGGAGATTTTTTCGGGTTGTAAATCTTCAACCCTAACCCTAAACTTTCGGGTTTCGGGCTAGCCCATCGGGCTAATAAGGTTAAAGGCGTAAAAGTAAAATTATCATTTGTATTTTATTATTCTTAATGATCTAATGTATAATGTATAAAATATACATAGATATTAAAGATATAAATTATATAGCAAATCATGAAATGCAAAAATATAAGATATTCAAGATTACATAAACAAAATTATATTAAAATGAGATAATAAAATTTAACATGTATCAATGCCCTAGAATCAATCTGGATTATTACTTAATAATTAATGGATTTGCCATGCACGTCTAATTGACAGAAAAAAAAATTGGTATCACTTTAAAATGAGATACTAATAATTAATTTCTAACTAATGAGATACTAATAATCAATTTCTACAAAAAATTCGTAATTAATTTCACTTTTTTTAATGAGATTGCACGCACACACACATATATATTCTAACTAATTAATTTCACTTTTTTTAATGAGGCTACATATATATATTTAAGCAAATACCATAGATCTAAACATAGCAGAAGTTGTAACTGGATGCATCAGTCACAATTCCGTCAGCCCACCGGGCCAGCCCATCGGGTTTTCGGGCTAGCCCTATCGGGTTCCGGGTTAGTCGGGTGCGGGCTAATCGGGCTGGAGGTTTTTTCGGGTTGCGATTTTTCAACCCTAACCCTCTAATTTTGTCGGGTTATTCGGGTCGGCCCACGGGTTTCGGGCTGCATTGACATCCCTACCTTCCAATAGGGAAGATCCCAAAGTATGCTTTTCTTCTTCCACCAACATGTTGATATTTTGCGAGTTGAGCGTTCCTGCCATCGAAGTCTTCGGTAACCTTCACGAAGCCCAACCCCTCAATTTGATTCAAGATTTCTATTCCTGATCTTTGTTCTGGTGGACCCACATTGCAGGTCTTATTCTTCAAGAATGAAGTCTTATTTCTCCTAAACACATGGTTACGAGGTAAGAACTTCCGATGATTGTCAAACCACGATTGTTTTCCACTCTTCGGTAGTGTGGACATGCCAATTTCTCAGCTGTACCCCACCCAGATAACATAGCGTACGCTGGAAAATCACTGATAGTCCATATCAGAGCTGCCTGCATCTGAAAATTTTGCTTCAACGATATGTCATAAGTGTGCACAGCAACCTCCCACAAAGATTTCAACTCTTGTATCAGTGGCTGTAAGAAAACGTCCAACTTCATCTTTGGGTTAGATGGCCCAGGCACGAGGACTGTGAGGAACATGAATTGTTCTTTCATGCACAACCACGGAGGCAAGTTATACGGTGTCACAATAACCGGCCAAGAAGAATATTGATGTCCTGATTGTGCAAATGGGGCAAAACCATCTGTAGAGAGGCTCAATCTCACATTTCTGATCTCCTCGGCGAATCCAGGATAGACTGAATTCAAGTGTTTCCATGCTGGAGAGTCTGCTGGGTGGCGCATGATCCCATCTTCTATTGAAGTCGCATGCCATCGCATATTTTCGGCTGTTGCCGCAGATGCAAATAACCTCTGCAGTCGGGCGTCAAAGGAAAGTAGTGCATCTGTTTGGCGGCCACACGTTTCTTTCGGCGGCTTCCAGATGCACGCAAGTTCTCCTTATATCGTGATGCACCACAAAAATTACAACTCTGTAGCTCATTGTCGTCCCCCCCAATACAACATGCAATTATTAACGCAACAATCGATCTTCTCTACTGGCAAACCCAACCCGCGCAGATTTCTTTTCGTACTGTAAAAGCTGTCAGGGCAGTTGTTATCCTTCGATAAAGCCTTTTGAACCATCTCAGATATCTAATTAAGACATCTCTTTGACATGTGATTTTCAACCTTTATGCTCATGAGTTGTGTCATCCAGGATAACTGTGAGTAAGTGTCACAGGAAGGGTATAGAGGACTATCGGCTGCGTTCAACATGTCATAAATTTGTTGAGCGTCAAGATTAGGCGGCTCCTCGAGATTTGGAGGATCTTGATAATTACTAGGTCCAGCATGATCATGCACCATCCTTTGGTAGTTACTGTATGACCCATCATCCTCATCCATTCTAGTATGTTCTGCCGGCATATACACTGGTGCTTCCCCTTGATAACACCAGTTTGTGTAATTGTGGACAAATCCACGCCTAGTAACATGTTCTGTGACTGTAGGTACAGATGCAAAAACTTTATTCTTACACTTCCTACACGGGCACCTAATGTTACCAATTCCATCTGTATACGTCGTTTGATTTATCGCAAACTCGAGGAAACTCTCAAGTCCCGTTTCAAATGCAGCATGATCATTGTATCTCGCGTACATCCACGTACGATTATCACTCATTCTTGCAAATTCTAATTGAAAATAAAAATAAATCAAATATAATAAATTACTTGAATTTAAGAAAATTTCGACAACATAACCCCACTATCCTAACTACCAAGTGCTCAACTCTACCAGCAACTATAGTGACCATAGTGGTCCTAATTTACTAAGACTATACTAGGTCTACCCGGGCCCCCCAATATCGAAGCAATAATAAAATAACATATAAAGCAATAAAAAAAACAAGGTAATTAAATCAAACACAATCATTTGTTGGGAGAAGATCCTTAAGAAATAATCAATTTCTATCCCAAAGGGAGAAGATCCTTAAGAAATTGATTAAATCTATCCCACAATATATAATAACATATCATTTCATCCGAAACAGTAAATCAATTTAAAATTAATCTAATTAACAAATTTCATTCGAAACAGTAAATCAATTTAAAATTAATCTAATTAACATATCATTTAATCCGAAACAGTAAATCAATTTATATTAGCATACTTAATTTAACAAAATAATAGTAAATCAATTTAAAAAATTTCAATTAATCATACTTTAAACATCCTATAAATTAATTAGAGTTAATCAAACATATAATAAATAAATAAATAAATAAAAGTCTATTAAAAACGAGAGTGTACCGTGGGAGTCGACGGCGGAACCGTGCGCTGGCAGCAGCGGTGAGGCGGCAGGATTGGCCTGAAATTAGGAGGAGAAAGAGGAAGAGAGGGTGAGAGAGAGAGAGAGAAAGACAAAAGGAAGGAAAGGTGGGGCTTACCTTGACGGAGGCAACCGGCGACGGCGACGGCAACTAGCGGCAGCGGCAAGGGGCTGGGGGCAGCAGGGCAGGGGGCGGGAGGGAGGGGGGGCTTAGATCTGCAGAGTTAGGGCTTGAAGCCCGAATTTGGGCTTCAAAATTAGCGGTGGCAATGTAGCCGCCGCTAATCACCGGCGGCACATGCTGCCGCTATTGTTAAATTTAAAAAAAAATTAATATACATTTTCCGGCGGCCTTTATATTTACCGGTAGCGTGGCCGCCGGTGATCGCCGGCGGCGATTTTGCCGCCGGTATTTATGCCATATATTTAAAATTTACGGGTCGGCCGCTCCGCCCTCGGAAAGCCGCCGGCGATTACCGGCGGCGGAGCTGCCGCCAGTACATCTCACCGGTAAATCGGCGCTTTTTTGTAGTGAACTACGCCAAAATTGTCACTCTTTGAAATATATTTCAAATTATTGATTTCTTTCATGCATGTCGGCCTGCGAACAAAGCAGCGCATGTGTTTGCTCATTTTGCTTTTTCTCTTCAGAATGTAATGATCTGAAAGTCGGATTTCCCTTCCCGATTTTTAGATATTGTCATTTTCGATTTATCTTAATATAAGCAGCTCCCTTTTAGTCTAAAAAAATAATATAGATTTGAGAAGGGGAAAATTTGCAAGTTTATGGTTGTCCGAATCATGAGGAAAAATATGTGGCAAAATTCTATATTGTTTTTATCAAATATGAGAAGGGGAAAAATGGGCGGTATAACATCATAATGATGCATTTTGACTAAGAAAGTAAGATTAGAAAATCCATTAAAATGATGTTGATTTACTAAAATGCTTATAAATAATACTCTAAATTAAATAAAATCGAAATATAGTCATCTTTCTCTTTATTATTCTCTGCAGTCGCAAAGTATCGTTGTTGTATCAACCCCGACTCACGGTCCAAAAAAAAAATCTTGGGGGCTCCGCCTCTAATTGTGATGATATGTTAATTACTACACTAATTCACAGTAATTTTAATATCAAAGTTCTTTTAGTGTGACAATTAGAATATTTATTGAAGTTTGTTACAAGGCTTATTTCAATACACATTAATTAGTAAGCAAAA
Source organism: Salvia miltiorrhiza (assembly GCF_028751815.1). Lineage (NCBI taxonomy): Eukaryota > Viridiplantae > Streptophyta > Magnoliopsida > Lamiales > Lamiaceae > Salvia > Salvia miltiorrhiza. The sequence continues at coordinate 33,205,479 of NC_080394.1, read as the reverse complement.
ATATCAAAGGGGACCGAAAAAAATGAATGAGTCTCACAGACGAAAGTCGACGGAATAGAATAAAAAATAACACTTGCAGTTCGAAAATTAATAATTTTTGTTGTATTATGTTGAATTAGTAATTGGATCACTTTTATAATTCGAGTATTACTTACAGTGAGCTCATCACACAAATTCATTAAAGGCTCGATCGATCTAGCAAGATAAAATTCATTTCCAACACATAAATTAGGTGCACCAGAAATTGGTCAAACAAATAAATAAGCATGTATAGTATGTCAAATTATTTATAGAATAGGCTTATTATTGGCATCCAAAAAATATTGTTGGGTGGGGGGCCGATCAATTTGACAAGCGAGCCCTAGCTATGACTTGACACATAAATATATGTTAATCAAACAATTAATCACTAAAAATTTTGAAAACTTTATGTGACTAATCCTTTTCAGCTGTGATTAATTTGACAGCCTATATATGGATCCAATGGAAAGAAGATAACAGTGGATGAGTTTGTGTTTGCACATGGGAGAGATGAATAAATTATTAATGGAAATTAATAAGCTGCCCCTTTAATTTTGTCATCACACAACACAAGAGAGATGATTATACCACTTTTTTAATTGAAATTTAAGTGTATCCACTTTGACTTGTGTGTATCTCAAAGTATATAAATATATAGACATCACATTGTTCCAAAGAGCAAGTCTTATAAAGAAACAAAACAAAACCAGCCTCTCCTCACAAGACTTTTCTTTTAGAGAGAGAGAGAGAGAGATGGGAAGGGCTCCATGCTGTGACAAGGCAAATGTGAAGAAAGGGCCATGGTCACCTGAAGAAGATGCAAAGCTAAAGGAATACATAGAGAAGCATGGCACTACTGTTGGCAATTGGATTGCTCTCCCTCAAAGAGCTGGTATATATATATATGTGTGCTTATGTCTGCCTGTGTTCCTAAATTAATTAGCTTTTTTCATGTCAAAATTAGGTCTCAAAAGATGTGGGAAAAGCTGCAGATTAAGATGGCTCAACTATCTCAGACCAAACATCAAACATGGAGAGTTTTCTGATGATGAAGATAGAATCATTTGCAGCCTCTTTCATCGCATTGGAAGCAGGTGCTTAATAATAATCAATAATCCCTCTCTCTCTCTCTTAATTTCTCTCTCTCCCTCTGATCAAAGGAAAGCAATTGGTGCAGGTGGTCAATAATAGCAGGCCAATTACCAGGCAGAACAGACAACGACATCAAGAACTACTGGAACACGAAGCTGAAGAAGAAACTACTCGGAAACAATATCATCTCTCCTCCATCTCCATTTCTCCCAAATCTCAATTCCCAAATCCCATCACCATATGATCATCAATACGTCAACACCAACTCATTTAGGGCTTTCTCCGCCGGAGTCGACCCGCCTTCTCTCATCTCTTCCGGTTTCATGCATGGGAATTACAACAATCAAGTCATCTTCGGAGGCGGCGGCGAAGCCAGCTGCAGCTCCTCAGACGGGAGCTGCAGCACCAACAACCAAATCGGTGAAAATTTAGGGTTTCATCATCAGAGTTATTTGGGCAACCACGATGAAACTCAAAAGTTCTTCATCACCGAGGCTAATGGATATGATCACAGCAAAGGGGGGATTTTCAGCCATGGAAATCCACTGGATTACAGCATGGAAGATATCAAGCAGCTGATTAGCACTAATCACATTTCCACTAATCTCAACTTCTTTGTGGATGAGATCAAGACAGAACCAGGAACAACATTGTACTACTGATGTTTTTTTTAATGGTTTTGATCTGTGAGGAAACTTGTTGTTTTTTTTTTTTTAATAGTACATAGTGGAAATGATTCTCCTCTGTGCATTTGTTTTAGAAACATCTCGTGGAAACAGAAGCCATTATAATCGCCCTCGAAATCAAGATTCATCATGCATAAACTTTTAGTTTTTTAATGAATTATTCGAGTTTGTCTGATTTGTTCTGCAAAAATTTTATCCAATCCGATGAGAATATGTAAATAACCTATACACCTCTGCAGGGAACACTACAAAAAAAAGTTTCTATTAGTGACATGAGGCTTGGTAGCTAATATTCGTGTCACAAAAATTAGTGGCGTTTGAAAGTACTGTAATTATTAGTGATTTGCTACATCAACAAATGTCACTAATTTTTATGACATGCATAATAGCCACCAAACCTCATGTCACTAATGGAATTTTTTTTGTAGTGGAACCTATGTTTTTATTTTTATTCTTTTTAGAAAAATAGAAAAATGATTAATTGATCGATCTGTTTTCAATCCTTATCTCAGTGTTCTGACAATCTTTTTCATGTATATTTTAACACAACATTGTTTAATGATTGAGATGCCCTAAATTCAAAATTGATATTTCGTCCTTGTCAAAGATTTAATGCAGATTTTCTTTGTACAAAAAATTTAAAATTTTGAACAATTCACGCAACTCAATCATTTTCACGTAAGACCAGATGCGATTATCTTTTCTTGTGCAACAATCCAAGAAAATTAACTTAATTTAATTGATTGATTCTCTAACTTGTATTCTTAGTTTATCAATTTAAGCTTAGTAATAACTGCATTTACACCTGGTATTATGGTAAATAACAAATGTACGCCACTATATACATATTATCTTAAATTTCATCAAATATTTTTTAGGCACCAAAAGATAAAAATCCCACTTGGAGGACGACCAAGACTAATTAGATTTAGAAATAATTGAAGTAATCTAATAAACAAGTAAATAGGTTACTGACAAGAAAGCTATACAATTTAAATTAATAGACAATAAGATTATTTAAGAAAAGCAATCAATTCTTAAATAAAACAAATGCATTGACCTCTTCATCGGTTTTGTCTGCTTCTGTAGGAAACAAGTCATACATTATTGCAGTTGCCAACTATTAGATGCTCACTATACTAACACCAAGGGAGAGTTATATATATATATATATATATATATATATATATATATATATATATATATATACTTTTACCAGGGAATGAATGTCTTTCACAATTAAATGTAAATTCTCAAATATAATCAATCATATACTTTTGAATTACAACGGGTTCTATACACAACAAAAAAACTCACTTGGCAGAATTTACTATATATCCAACTATATAACTTGGGATGCGATGTGATTCAGAATAATTAATATGTGCCTTCATTTCTTCATTGCTGAAAATATGAAAAGCTTAATAAACGTCAAACTAAGACGTTTAATATATCATCTATGATTGTCTGCAGATAGGATGAATGTACCCCAAAATGTTAGAGAGAGAGAGAGGATAGTCAAAAAGATAGCAGCTGGTGGAGCACAATGATTTTCTAAAGGCAAGAACCAAGTACAATTCCACTCATTTGCATAAAGTACAGCAAAACTTTTGAAACAAACAGCAAAACTTTTTGTTAAAGTTGAGTGATTAATGATAATTAGATAGGATTACATGAGCTGTCAGGTGATGAAGGCCCGGAACAGCTGTTGGGACAAAAGTCTTGTTGGTAATTTCACATTTTCCCACAGTTGGTTGCTTATAATTTAAGATGGTAGCAAAGTCTTGCATCCCACAAAGCAAAAATACTATTGGATTAATTTACTATGTTCAAACCTTTGTCAAATGTTAGGTATGTGTTTGAAACCGGGAGCTCCTCTGATTTGATCCAACCATAAATTAAAAGTGCCTCGAGATGCAATGAATTTGTGTTGAAAAATCTTCCACGCCATCTCATTCACTTTTACGACCAACATGAACTGAATCAATGACAGCAGAGAGCATAGTAGAGCTGAAATTGCTCATGTCTCAAGATGATCACAAAGTCAATGCAGAGAGAGAGAGATGTATCAATCAGTGCGAGTATCCCAAGAGATGTACAAAGCAAGAATCGTTAAATTATATTGACAAAGTATGAGTACGTGTGATTAATTACAAATTCTACACAATGTTATTTACAATAGGCTTTAAGAATGGTGAGAAGAATCTGATAATTTACAGGAAGTTCCATTGCCAGTAGACCTTGTCCACAATCCCCCCTCCGCTCCTAACAGCGAGGTGAAGGGTTTCCGAAGCTGGAGGAACTCCCCAGAGTAACGGCACTGCAACAGTCATCGTTAGCTTTTCATGCAGCCCTCCCCGGCTTGCTTTCTCCGCTGCCACTACCTGGATTTCAAATTAACACAGCTCTAATGGTTGAGTCACGTAAATCTAGTGAAAAATACAAAAAGTGTCGAATCAGAACAGCCTTGCAGGAAGACATTCAATATTTGCAGCAAGAATTTGGTGGTTGCGGGCGGGGGTACATGGGAGAGTTTCAGCTGACACAACTATGAATATGAATCAACCAGTCTCGGATACTGCTGGATTCACTATCTATGATCAATACATATATTGCCAAAAGACTAAGTAAATTGCAGAAGATTCCGACTCAGTAAACAGAAATGCAAATGTAATATTCTAGATGCAAATCTTGCATTTGCTATTCTAACCATGCATCCAAACCTAGACCCAACTCACCCCCACAAACTAAAAAAGAAATAAAAAAGAACTTCAAGAATGAGTGTCAATCTTTTATGTAGTAACTCTCTGCAAGGCACACTTCTTTAGCGCAGTCAATTTTTTTAACACTCTTGCCCAAAGATCCTCAAAGTTCTTAAACAATTATGTAAACCCCCAAAATGTTTGGGGGGGGGGGGGGGGGTGAACAAGAAAAGAGAACTGTAACAATATAGGTTAATTGGTTTCTCGAAGTAATATGCAATCATGCAGTTCTCCTGATGATATAGGTTATTGAAGTAATATGTAATCATGCAGTTAGGTTAAGTGGTTTCTCGAAAATATGTAATCATGTAGTTCTCCTGAAGTATCCTATCTCAGCTTTATTCAGGCAAATCCATCATTTAAAAACATTTCAGTGATAGGAGAAATATATCAGTTTAGAGCATGGGCGGAGCTAATCCTCGGAGGGGCTAATCAAGTGGGTGGAGTGACACCCAGCGCACCACTACATGAGGGCCTCCCCTGATTCAGAACCCTCTCGAAATTCAGGACCTCACCCATCGACAAGCATAGTGATTTTCAGATGATAACATTCAAGTGAACACGCTAATGGGATTAAATTAGTACCAAAAGAACAAGAACTCTAAAATTTATTCAAACATGACAAATATAATAAGTTGTACCTCTCCACCATGCTCCAAGACAGTGTCTTCCACAACATCACAAAGCATCTCAATGGAGCGACAGAAGCCAAATATACAAAGGCGTCTACCCGTATCAAGTCCCTAGTATAGAGCAATCTCCAAAAGGTTTTAAAAGAAGTTTGAAATGCAAGATATCACTATAAGGGTCAGATTTTTACATTTGTTGCTGCAATATCAAAAAGAGCACCAAGACATAGGCTTTGGTTTGGATCCATGTACTTGCTCTCCTGAAACCGTTGAGATTTTTGGGACATTTTTGCATTCCCTTGTTTCTTCTGCATGGTGAAATTTCCACATATATTAGATAGTTCACTACTTCACTTTATTCATTAAGGGTGTGTTCCCTTTGGCTGTAAATTTATCACAAGAAAAGGAGGGATACGATTTTTTATCCCTTTAAATCCCTCCATTATTTTCCCTCATTTTCTATTAAAAAGAATTTCACCCTTTCTTATTCCTCCTTTTCCCTCCAAGGAGGAATAATATTATCACACCAATACCACATGATAATATTATCCCACCATAGAGTGAAAATGAGGAATTAGAAAGGGTAAAATTATTTTTTTATAGAAAATGAGGCAGAAGAAAGGGATTTAAAGGGAGATTTTTTTTATCCGTTCTTTTCTTGTGATAAATTTACAACCAAAGTGAACAAGCAAGAGATTCAAAACTTGAAGAAAAAATCAAAATTGTGAAGGGAATGCTAATAGTCTACAAACAGCTTCCTGAGATAATATCAGAAAATGGTTACTTTCTTGACTCAAATATATCATTAAATGAAAGAATATAGTATAATTGAAGTGCACTAGCTGAAAGGGAGAAGGGAGGGGCATGTACTTCTTGTGATAGATTGATAAAACATATAATCAACTTTTTGAAAGATTAGATAGATGGTCAAACAAGTTCAAAATTAATCAATCCATCAAAGAAATGGTAGATTAATAAAACATATGATTGGCACTAGAAATGTTACAGATAAAAACTAGTACTCCCTCCGTCCCACCATTTTAGTCCCCTCCCACTTTTCACACATATTAAGAAAATGCATTTAATTTTTATATTTTTATCTTTTATACCCTTATTTATTATTTTCACACATCCTTTTCACATTTAAGTGAAGCATTAAATAAGGTTAATTTAGTAAAAATAATATTTTTATATAGTATTAATTAGAAAAGTGGACTATCTTTTTGGGACATCTCAAAATGGAATAAGGGATTAAAATGGTGGGACGGAGGGAGTATCAATTACTCGTGTCATCAAAGGATGCTCGGACTTGTAAAGAAAAAACATTTACGGGCATTGCATTGCGTAAGGGACTACTCTATTTTAAAAAGATCATGAGTTCCAAAAGCATTTATTTAGAAACCAATTTGGGAATTCTAAATAGGAACATTGTGCATTACAAACTACCTAGAAACTTCACACCAATTACCAAGGGATCAGAATCAAATTTGTCAAAAACACAACCCAAGAAAAGGAAGAAACAAGTACATCAACACGGCGCGGCACAAGATTCCCGCCGATCTGAATCAGCCCATCAGAAGTAAATAACGTGATCTTCTCCTCCGAAACCCATTGTATAGCTACAAAAAAAAGGCCGACAGAAGAAAATATCTAAAAGAAGAAATAAACAAGAGCAAAACTTCCAAAGTAATATATACCTAAATCTTCAAGTGAAAATGGTAGCATGCTGAATACTTCTTAAAAAGAGATAACACATAAAATTAAGTAATTCTGAGAAATATAGGAGAAATACAGGATTCAGCAGAGTCATTGTTCTCCCATGGGTAAAATCCGAAAGCATCATCGCCGAGGAAATGGGAGGAGCCGGAGGCTTTGAGGGTAAAATTGAGGTAGGGAGATCGGTGGCGGTGAAATTGGGAAGATAATTTAGGTGCGGTAGCAAAAGATGTTGAAGCCCAATTTCTGGAGGAAGAGTCCTTGGAGAAGGGAATCGAGGCAGACAAGGTGGAGAAGCATAGCGTGGAGGTGGCTTCAGCCATAGATTTGTCGTCTGCAAATTTGTGGGAGAGGAGAATCTGAGAGGGAGAGGGAATCTGAACATACGGGGAAAGGAAAAAAGGAAAGTACGCATATGAGAGTTTGAGGCCACATGTTTGGTTGGTGACACGTGCGCTAACAGACGGTTCGGTTGCATCGGTGGGGGAGGAGAACCCGGTCCAATGCGGTTGCTCGGTTTATCTTATTTCTCTGCTTTGGAATCTCCACACTATCAAATGTTTTTGCCATAATTTCTACACAAAATCTCCTCCTGGACCATACATTCGAGTTATATTCGACCCGAATCCTAATTCGGATCTAATCCAATTAGATTATCCTTTTTAGATATCAAGTGTTAGTGTAATTTTCAAAATAGTGTTATATATAAAATAAAATAGTGTCATTTGTAAAATAAAATAATGTTAGTGTCACTTCAATATAGTGTTAGTGTCAGTGTCATTCCGTATCAGTGTTAGTGTCATTTTAAGAAAAAATGGATCAGAGTCCAGATGGATCAAAATCTGGATCGAATACAATTTAAATATATGTGCATTAATATTCATATTAATGCTTATCTAAATATATTAGGGTTATTAGCCTGTAAATACATGAACTTTTTATATTTTTTGAAATTTAACATGACTTTTATTTTTAGCCCACAAATACACGAACTTATCATTTTTTCTGATTTTTGACATCGACATGAAAAAACTCTATTTGTTGTTGAGGCGGAGGCCGGAATACATGATGTGGACTACGAAATATGCACTTGAATAGAATAATTTGATTCATTATTTTGATTTGAGAGTGAATGACATGGTATCCCGACCTTCACGTTAATAGTAAATTAGAATTTTTTCTTGTCGATGTCAAAAATCAGAAAAAATGCTAAGTTCGTGTATTTATGGGCTAAAAATAAAAATCATGTTAAATTTCAGAAAATATAAAAAATTTATGTATTTACAGGCTAATAACCCAATATATTATAACTGTAACTTGTGTATAATCTAATGCTAGCAGATGTGTGTTTCTTTTGGGGGAGGGAAATTACAGGTTAGGCATGATTGCCTCATATTTATGATAGTTATCTTCAAGAATACTATCAGTCTATCATAAAATTAATTATAATTATTTTTTTCGAAAAGTGATATGTGTGCTAAATAGGTAATAATAATAATAATAATAATAATAATAATAATAATAATAATAATAATAAGAAGAAGAAGAAGAAGAAGAAGAAGAAGCAGAAGAAGAAGAAGAAGAAGAAGAAGAAGCAGCAGCTAAGCGAGACGATGGTTCATGGTTGGATACGATGATGAGCAGATAATTCAGATATAATCTGTAGATTTAATTTGGAAAGATTATATCATTGTATGAATAATAACTACTCGTCTCCAACTAAAAAAAAAAAAACTCAACTAATAAATACTGTACTAGATTTGACATAAAATGCGATTATGTGAATGATTGTCACGAATCGATCCTTGCATGAGATTAAAGAGTAAATAAGCCCAGCCCAAATACTGAAGTCCGAAACATTTTAGGGCCCAAAGGTTTGTGTGTATATGTACCACATTTTTTAAAGAGAGTTAAAGAAAGTAGTACTCCTTTAGTCTCATTACAAATGGGGTAATTCTATTCATAGCCTCCATTTTATTCATTATAGCCTCTTATTTTTTAAATAATAATAAAATATAATTATAAATTTATTATTTTACCCTTGTAAATCATAGTCCCAGATTAAATTCCTAATAAAATATTCATTTTCTGTCAAAAAAATAATAATAAATTAAATTAAAACATTCATTTTATACTCCGTAACCCCTTCACTGTGGAACCGTGACAACTGACAAGCTTTCTGGAAAACAAAATTACAATGAAGAAACATATTTCGTAGCCCTCTTTTTCATTAACAAAGCCATGTTTTTCTGCAAATCACAACACCATCATCACCATTACTAAACAACTCCTTAAAAAACTTAAATAACAGTGACAAGGAAAAAATATGTAATAATGGAATAACTCACAGCAAACAAAAACCAAGTTTCGTCTTAATAATGAGGATTTGAATTTGGAGCCCATTTTTTTCCCATCTCCAAATTACTTGAAAATCAAATTTTCTCACAAACATATTAACTCTAACCCGATGTGAAATCCATGTACGTATTCCATTCTCTTTTTCCATTAATCGTTATGATGTTTGAAGAATCGCGGAAATAGATTTCTATCGTTCTCAGAAAATGCCAAGCTTTGGTATCAAACTATAAAGTTCATGCTCAAGCAATCGGCTGTAGAGCCGATTGGAGGCGACGAAAAATAACTTTTGCAGCAGAGTAGCAAGGCTAGATCTCATGGTTGGCTGTTGAATTTTGGTCCTTCGATTAATTAAGAGGCTGAGCATCGCAACAGTGAGAAATATTCTATTTTCCAGAAATTCTAAATTATTGAAGGCTATGAATTATAAGGATAAATTAGTAAATTTATTATATTTTTTATTAATATTTTATATATGGGGCTATAATGAGTAAAATGGGGGCTATGAATAGAATCACCCTTACAAATGTTCTATTATTTTTTGGTACGAAAATTTAAAAAATATGTAATTAGTAGATAAAGTAAACTAGTGAAAATTATTTAAATATTAGATATAGAGAAAGAATATATTGCCAAAAAAAATGAGACATTTGTAATGTGACATCTCATTATAGAAATTGAGACATTTGTGATGGAAGGAAGCGAGTGAGCAGGTTAATTAGCAAAGAAATGTCATCATTTGGCAAAACCTTAATCACCAGCATCTTTCACTAATTTTCACAGTTGACGGTTATAAAATTTAAAGGCTAACTGCTTCATTTGGTTAGTTGGGTGTGGGAAGTGGATATTTTGTTGAATGTCAGCCCATTTCTCTTATTCTGCTATTTTTTTTTCTTCCATTTTTAATGGAGAAATATTGGATTTCATCCCATTTATTGTAAATTTGTAATGCAAGCTATTCATATGGGCTCATATTTTTTTATTTTTTTTTATAAGGGCTCGTTATGTTAACTTATGATAATTGATAGATAGATACTTCATTCGTCCTGGAAAAATGGTCATAATTTTTCATTTTATAGTCCTAATTCATTTATGGATACTACCTCATAATACATTACTTTCCATATATTAACTTATTTATACATTCTATCATATGGTGGAACCCTCTCTCCACTCACAATACAATTAATTATTATTATTAACCATATCTTTATGATGAGACCAATTCATCACTCACAACAAACTTAATCTTTTTATTAAAATCCGTGTCACTCTCTCCTAGGATTATTTTTACAGGACGGAGAGAGTATATATTATCAACCACATCCTATTGAAGCTCGTTAAAAAGAAGGTAAATTTACGATCTAATTTCTAGAAACAAGTAAATTTACGAATTTAATTATAAAGAATGCATATACCTGTTTTATTTATGTTTAGTTGATCCGTCAAAAAAAATTATGTTTAGTTGAGTGGTATGCTTTTATATACTAGCAGCATACCGCAATGCAGGTATAATACGATAAATTTAATTGAATATGTCATATAATATTTCACTATTGTATTTACATTAAATATATAATATGAATATAATAGGCAAATTTCATCTAAAAAAGAAAGAGAATATAATAGGCAAATTATATATAGTAACATGCACTTTTTATATACTAGTATTTTTTTTTAACTTGGGGGAGTTGGGGAGGGGGAGTAGTGGGGTTTGAACCCGAGATCTCACTGTTCACACACATAAAGTCGCACCACTTGGTGTCCCATTGAGGACCTTTTTATATTAGTATTAGTATAGATACTTATATTGGATAATCTCTTTGTAGTACAAAAAGGTTCCAATATAAATTTTCGGCTATGCTAAAAAAAATACGTATTTTATTTGGCATGAAAATCGGGATTATTATACTTTTCTAAATTACTTTTATGTTTTTTTTTTCCTTTTTCTTTTGAAGTTATATTAGTTCTTTCTTTTAAAAAAATAAAGTTATATCACTCCTAAAAGTATTTATTATGCCATTTTGGCATTAACTTGGGTGGTTGCGCATTAAAATGCAATGGTTTAATTTCTAAAACAAGGCCCCATCCCCCACCACCCAAGAAAAAGTAAGAGAACTTATTGTGCAATTAAAAGTGCAATAGTAGAACTCAATTGGGAAAAGAGAAATAATAAGAATATAAAAACCGATATTCGGATCATTTTTATTCATTTTTTACACTTTTTTTTATGTTTTTAATTTCTCCTGTATATAGAAAAAGAAAATATTCCTTCTGTCCCATTAGTATTGTCTCACTTACCGTATTAGGACGTTTCATCGGTAATGTTTCATTCCCTTTTTAATAAAAAAATTAACTAATTAATCTTTTATTGACAGTAGACCCCAACCAACCCACTAATTAAATTTGGATGCCCCAAAAAAGTTAACCCTAATTCATTTGTCTTCATGTCAGGGATTCATATTACCGCTTCACGATGACGTGCACGCTTGTTTAGTCGGTGGAGACTACTTCCTTGTCTCAGGAGGTTCCTTCGGAGGACTCTCCTCGCACCCCTGTGGCTGTCTCATCGGGTATCTCCACGTATAATACGTTCGAAGCTCTTGAAGAGGGGCTAGAGACGGAGGTTGGGAAAGGACCAAACGATATGAGTATCATCAAGGACTCTTCTGTGAATCATGTGGAAGGCTCCTCGGTTGTCGTGCACTCCTTGAGTAAGAGTTTTGAGGTAGTACCGGCGGAGGCGGATCTATCTGGCTCGGATCCGTTGGAGGGTTCTTCTTCCCTGACGAAGAACGCGCAACCGGTGCAGTTGGCGGTCACTGGTGCTTTGGTGTCCGGGTCGCAGCGTCCCTTGGGTCCTTCATCTCCCCATCCGAAGAAAGTTCTGGCAGCTCGTCCCCCGCTGCCCCAGGGTCGTGGGGGAGAGGTGGGCGGACCCCGTCCACCGCCGACTCGGGACGTTTTAGCTATGTTTCTTTTCGAAGTTCCTCCCCGACAGGTGGAGTTTCTATTGACCTCCCTGGGAAGAAAGGGGGTAAAAAGCCTTTGATGACAGCGCGGCGGGGTTGTTCCCCGGATGCGGAATTCTTGGAAAAGGTTGCTTGATTCCTCTGGCGCTTGATCCTTCTGGCGCTTGGTTCCTCTAGCGCTTGTTTCCTCTGGCGCTTGCTTTCTCTGGCGCTTGATTTCTCTGGCGCTCGATCTCTCTGGCGCCTGATCCCTCTGGTGCTTGTTTCCTCTGGCACTTGATTCCTCTGGGGTTTGATCCATCTGGCGCTTGATCCTTCTGGCGCCTGTTTCCTCTGGCGCTTGCTTCCTCTAGCGCTTGATCCCTCTGGCGCTTGGTTCCTCTGGCGCTTGTTTCCTCTGGCGCTTGTTCCCTCTGGCGCCCGACTCCTCTGGCGCTTGACTCCTCTGGCGCTTGTTTCCTCTGGCGCTTGATCCCTCTGGCGCTTGTTCTCTCTGGCGCTTGATCCCCCTGGCGCCTGTTTTCTCTGGCACTTGTTTCCTCTGGGGATTGTTCCCTCTGGCGCTTGGTCCTGGTTTCTCTGGCGCTTGATCCCTCTGGCGCTTGGTTACTCTGGCCCTTGATCCCTCTGGCGCTTGATTCCTCTGGCGCTTGTTCCCTCTGGCGCTTGTTTTCTCTGGCGCGCGTTCTTGTGTCGTGCTCTACCCGGGACGGCTCTGGAGTGGACTTTGCTTGGCCTTGGTTGTGACCCTTTGCGATTCCCGTCTCTTGGTTTGGGTTTTTCCGAACTTTCCTTGTTTGCGCCTGTGCTCTCAAGGGTTTTGTTTTTCTTCAATAAAATTTCTATTTCAGCAGCAGTTTAGTCGGTGGAGGCTGGATCGACGTCGGACTACCAAGATGGAGTACTTCTGCTTCACCGCCGACTGTCGCGGGCGGTTGGACCCTATCGGCGACGTACTTCGGCAACTGCTTCACGTTCGTGAAGTGCCTATTTGGCGCCGCTAGAAAAATATCATCGTTCTTAGCGTGTTTGCAACAAACCAATTAAAAAAAAAAGTAAGATTATATTGATAATGGTAAAAATGAAAGTAAATCAAGGGATGAAAATGTTACTAGAATGAAGGGATTGATTTGGTGAAGAGATTGATTCAAGAAAGCTCAGTGATGGTGCAAGCTCTGCAGTTGGACAGCACCATGTACCAGTTCGCAACACTCTCCATTCCAGATTCTTTCTTTCCTCTACGCTGACAAATTTTTGAGAGAGAGAGAGAGAGGAGAATCTTAACACACTATCGGCTACTACAAACAATCATCGCACACAATTAATCTTGCATTTACTAAAATTCAATTTAGGTGAGAAAGAGAAAACTTGGGGGTGTATTAGTTCAAGGCTTATTTAGATTTTAAAAGTCTATAGAATTCTCACGGATTCTTCATGATTTTGAATGAATTCTTAGTTGGATTTTTAATGAACTAGCACACGCCCACTCGTGCGATGCACTATCAATATCGAAACTGAACGATATTTTAAATAAATAAATATGCATATTAAATATATACTATAATTTAAATATAAATATAAATCTAAATAAAAAATTTAAATTATCCATGATATAATTTCAATAAAAAACACAAATTTGAAAATATATAAATTTTTAGTTTTGTATTTTCAATTACCAATTAATTGATTTTTATTGATAATTAAAAGAAATTATAAAAGAGAAATGAGAGATAAAAGATGAGAGAGAAAAAAAATAATTTTGTAACTTTAATTGATAATAACTTATTCGTTTTAAATTTATTTTTTATAATTTTTATATCAAATTAAAGATCTTTTCGTTATCTTTAATTTAACATCCACGTTGAATATTTTTTTATTAATCAAAGTTGACGATTTTTATAAAAGAATCAAAATAAAAAAAGAAAAATGAGGAGAGAGAAATTTTGGTGGGAAAAAGTAGCCGTTATACTGCTCTTTTATATAATATATAGATTAGCAAGAATTTATCGTGATTTTCTCGGAATTGAAATCCACAAAGCCAGCGGGCGTGGAGACCCCGCGAGCGCTGCAGGCCCCGCGAGCGCTGGGTTCATGCAAGCGCTTGAGGCCCAGCGCTCGCTGAAGCCCAGTGACCGCTAGGTGCCATTAATTTCAATACCTAACGTTGAAAATATTTAGTAGTTCATGAGTTTAGCTTGCTTCTCAAATCACCCATTATGCTCGTAGACTATAATTTATTTATTTTTTGAGGCGATGCTCGTAGACTATAATTAATGCCAAATTTTTCAAAAACCTTGACCAACACAGATTATTTTTGTTATTTATTTATTTCAATCTCAGTTTTTTGTTTCCAAATTTTAAATATTAATGGTTTTGGTCATGATGTAGCAGAGCTGAGATGTTGGGATAATACATATCAATTAATTAAATAAGGCTAGCTATGGGTGACGTGTGCGTGAATGAAATTAGAGGAAATCATGTGCAGTCATCAGAAATGAAGTAGAAGGCTGGGCCCAGCGATCGCTGGATGCCTCGCGCGGCCGCTGGCCCAGCCCAGCCTAGCCATCGTTGTATCTCTCCATCAGCGGCCGCTAGGTGCCAGCCGGTGCTGGCTTCTTCAGCTGCGTCCGCTGGCACCCAGCGAGCGCTGGCAACTCTCAAGATTTGAATTCTCGTGGTCCGAGCTCGGATTTGTTTATGTGTATTTTTTGAGTGAAATCCATGGAAATCAGTCCAATGTTAAAATCCGTAGATTTTTTAAATACACTTAGATTTTCACAGACTTTTAAAAGTCTTGAACGAATACACCCAGATTTTTATAGACTTTTAAAAGTCTTGAACGAATACAGCCAGATTTTCATATACTTTTAAAAGTTTTCAACGAATACACCCCTGCAGAAATCTATTAAAGTCTTTAACTAATACACCCTAATTACATTTTTCTTAATCTTGGTGTAAAAAAATAGCGAAATATTAATAACGAGATGTAGGGAGTAAATAATACGGACACCGATGTTGACTTTATTTGAGTTTTGAGTTGCGGGTTCTTGACTTGCAAGTTTGTACTCGTAAGCTAATGTCAGGTTCTCATTGACCCATTCACAAATATGATAATTTATTGCAGTGCAGATGCTGTATAGCCTTCATTTTCGTTTGCTTCTGCTCTCATTGACTTTTTCTTTATTTTTATTTTTTTTTAACTTGAGAAAAGAGGGATGGGTGAGTTTGAAGCCTAAATCTTATTGTTTACATACATTCAGACCCTTGAATATTCTTTTGTTTTTTGTTTTTTAATTACTCTAAACAAGAAAGTACTATAGTCCTATTTTTTAATTTTTTTTCATCAAATAAATATCTAGGTAATCCTTAGCTCCCTCAACAGTCAAATCTTAGACTCTAGGTTCTCAAAAAAAAAAAATCTTAGACTCTAGGCCCAATTTTTTCTAGATATCCATCTCACATGCATATATATATCTCGCTAATATTCATTACAACCTTCAGTTAATTTTTTTGATGAAATTATATTATAAATAAAACAAACCACACACACTCCACCTAGTAGTTATTGTGGCCGAGAGTATTCGAACCTGTGACCTCTTGGATAACAGGCAACCACCCTAACCACTAGGCCATCCCAAGGGGACTCAACCTTCAGTTAATTCATATAAAGTGAAATGGTCACTACCTAGTTAGGACTGATGAGATAGGTTTTATATTCTTATCATGTTTTTGGGCTTTTTTGCTCATTAAATCACATATCTAAATCTTTATCTTAAAAAAGATATACACTCTTCATCCTGAATACTTACAAAAAAAAAAAACACTCTCCATCCTGAAATAGCATGTGCACTCATGTCCAACACAAGTGTTAATAATGTTAATTAAGTGTGTTGTGAGTGAATAAATGTATCTATATTATTTGTAATGTTATGAGTGAAGAAATAGGCACACACATGATATTTATTATAAATAAATTGAAATATTAAAGTTAAAAAAAATAAGGAGTAGTGTTAAAAATAAAAATTGTATACTTTTTTGGAACAAACGAAAAATGTACTCTTACTTTTGGGCACGGAGATAAAAAATGTGTAATTAGTAGATAAAGTGAATTGGTGAAAATTACTTCAATATTAAGTATAAAGATAGAATATATTGTCAAAAAAGGAATGTGACATTTGTAATGCGACATCCCATTATGAAAAGCGTGACATTTGTAATGAAACGGATGAAGTATATTTTTATAGGACAGGAAGAGTATTTTTTTTTTTTCAACATTGCCATCTGATGGTAAGACTTATCCCTTCGTAGCAAGGGTTTCTATCAAGGCATCATTTTCTTGATAACAAAGGTCAATATTGAACTACATTTTGCAAGTCCATTTGAGCACATGCACCCCCCTTCCCCACCACTTCTTCCCCATCATCCCATGTCTATTTTTTCGCACGTGCACTCTCACACACACGCGCAAGATAAGAGTATATATCTTAATAATTCGGGTCACATTAACGATTCGTACATCACATCTAATTTCATACTCCATCCGTCCCACTGTATCTGTATGTGAGACATTTTTTTGGACACAAAAATTAAGAAAATTGTATTTTGTTTGTAGGTGAAAAAGTGAAAATGTGTTTAAATGGTAAAATCTATACCAAAAAAGGAAAGAGTCTCACTTACAGTGGGACGCCTTAAATAGAAAGAGTCTAAGATACAGTAGGATGGAGGGAGTATATTTAATGCTCAAATTTTCAACAAAACAACGTTTATTTTAGTGTTTCAAATTATCAATTTAAGATACGCTGCACCGGACATAGTTGGTATGAGGAGTATAAAATTAGAAGTAAATAGAAAATCTAACAATTAATAATCTAAATATTTTTTGAAATAGAATTAAATTATATTGATGTGGCCCATTGGGCTATGATGAATGAATTTGGTACGGACTGTTTTTTGAACCATATAATATTGGATGAGGAGATAGATGGGTCTCAATTTGAAAGCGACTCTCAAACTCTCTATAAAACACTAGTTAAAAATATACTACTCTGTTATAAACTAAAGAGAACCGAGAAAAATGAAGTTACGAGATATAGAGTAAAACTCGTAGCACAAGTTTTCTCACAAAAACCAGGAATTGATTATGAGAAAATATACTCTCCCGTAATGAACGCTATTACTTTCAGATTTTGATTAGTCTGGCTGTGTCACAAAGGCTTGATATGCGCCTTCTGGATGTAGTAACTGCTTATCTATAGGGGTCATTACATAATGACATATATATGAAAATTCCTGAAGGATTTAACAAATGCCTGAAGGATTGCAGTCAAAACCCAAAAGCATGTATTCAATTAAACTGCAAAAATCGTTGTATGGGCTGAAACAGTCTAATCGTATGTGGTACAATAGACTGAACGAGTATCTTTTGAAAGAGGATACAAGAATAAAGATATCTGCCCTTGTGTTTTCATTAAGAAAACCAAAAGTGAATTTGCAATCATAGCAGTTTATTTTGATGATTTAAATTTAATTGGGACTCCTGATGAGCTCAATAAAACTGCTGAATATTTGAAGAAAGAATTGAGATGAAAGATTTGGGAAAGACAAAGTTTTGTCTTGGTTTGCAAATGGAACGTATCCGTGGAGGAACGTTTATCCATCAATCCACATATAGAGAAAAAGTGTTAAAACGCTTTTACATGGATAATGCACATTCATTAGCATCACCAATGGTCGTTAGATCTATTGATACTAATAAATATCCATTTCGACCAATTGAAGAGGCTGAAACAATACTTGGTCCTGAAGTACCATATCTAAGTGCAATTGGAGCGTTGACTTATCTGGCTAATAATACTAGATCAGATATAACTTTTTCCTGTCAATCTTCTAGCAAGATTTAGCGCTGCACCCACTTT
The DNA here is from genome assembly GCF_028751815.1 of Salvia miltiorrhiza. Taxonomy (NCBI): domain Eukaryota; kingdom Viridiplantae; phylum Streptophyta; class Magnoliopsida; order Lamiales; family Lamiaceae; genus Salvia; species Salvia miltiorrhiza. The sequence continues at coordinate 33,187,331 of NC_080394.1, read as the reverse complement.
GAGACATTGGAATGGTGTTAAGCACATTCTACATTATCTAAAGGGGTACCATTGACCTTGAATTATATTATCAAGAAAAATCTGATAATACTCTAGTGGGGTACTCGGATGCAAGATTTTTATCTGATCCACAAGAAGCTAAGTCACAAACTAGATACGTTTTCACATGTGGTGGAACTGATACATCATGGGAATCTGTGAAGCAAACCTTGACTGCAACATCCTCAAATCATTCTGAAATCATTGCAATCCACGAAATAAGTCGAGAATGTGTATGGTTGAGAAATGTGACGAGTCATATCCAAGAGTCGTGCGGGTTAGCTTCATCAAAGGTCAAACCAACTATTTTATATGAAGACAATGTTGTTTGCATCGCGCAACTCAAGGAAGGATACATCAAAGGTGATAGGACAAAGTATATTTCTCTCAAGCTCTTCTACACACACGACCTTCAAAAAGGATGGCGATATCGACGTTCAACAAATTCGCTCAAGTGATAATCTGGCGGACTTATTCACCAAGGCATTACCAACATCGACATTCAAAAAGTTGGTACACGAGATCGGCATGCGTCGACTCAAAGATATTCAATGATTTCAAGTTCAGGGGAAGCAGTTGTACTCTTTTTCCTTCGACTAGGTTTTGTCCCATTGGGTTTTCCTAGCAAGGTTTTAATGAGGCAACATTTTTGTTTTAGGGATTGGTCAATCAAGGGGAAGTGTTGTAAATATATCTTCTAGATATATCTTATGTGTGTTGACCAAGAAATCTCCCTAAAACCCTAGCTTTCTACTTGTATAAATAGAGACCTTTGGCCCTCATATTGAATACGCTCAATACATATTCTCTTCTCTATTCTCTCGTTTCTCTCTAGTTTATAACACGTTATCAGCACGATAGTTCTAGTTCTCTCATCTCCCTTCGATCATAGAAAGGTAATTCTACTTTATTTTTTTGTGCCATCAATATGTACCGATTTTATGTAAATCATATAAGAGTGTAGTTAATTAAATAACTTCATCTCTATTTGATTTCACGAAATTCTCATATTATGTAGAGAAGAGAATATGTATTGAGCGTATTCAATATGAGGGCCAAAGGCCTCTATTTATACAAGTAGGAAGCTAGGGTTTTAGGGAGATTTCTTGGTCAACACACATAAGATATATCTAGAAGATATATTTACAACATACTCTAATTTAAATGTGATTGTTCTACTTTTTGCCTTAATTTTGTTTCCCGTATTATTTTCACAAACAATAAATAATATTATTTAAGGATTTTTTTTAAGGCAATTCAAATTAAGAAAGTGAACTATAATATGAGACATTCACAAAAAAGAATAGATGACTAATTTTGTGAGATGAAGAAAGTACTTTGTAGAGTGTATCGATTGACACAACATTTACTCTTGGCTACCGATAAACATTTGTAGAGTGCATGAACTCAAATTAAATGAATTATTACTGATAGCACCAGAAAAAAAAAATTGAAGAAGAATCAACCAAAATCATTTAATTATGGAAGGTAAATAATTAGAAAATTTATCTCAGCACATCTACCAGCCTGCCCCAGGTTGGAAAATGTCTGTCCGTACAATCAAAGTTGGGCAACCTGCGATGCTTTAACAAAAAGAAAAAAAGTGGCCCTTAATATTTAAAACAAATGTAACTTTAGATGAAAAGAAAAGCAATGTTTATCAATTTAAAGAAATAAATGACAAAAAGAGCATGGGCCGATCAGCCTCATGGATAAAAGATGTGAAAATGTTAAATAAATGGGATTTCATTTTTTTATTAATACATCATGATATACTTTAATAAATATAACGATGATAGTATATAAAAATGCATGCCAGTACTTTATTAAATTAATTTTTATTAAAAAGAGAAAGAGAAAAAACGAACCAAGAACCCTTGAGTGCACAAACAACAAACTAAGGGCCGAGCCTCATTAAAACCCTTTTTAAGGCAAACCTGGTCGGAAAATCCTTAAAAGGGAAAAAGAGTACTCGTCTAAACAAGGAGCTGTTTGGGAACGGAAGTGAGACAACTTCAGAGATTCCGGCCGAACCATCACCCCTAAGCAGCTCGGTTCCCGAACACATCAAAGCAAACCAACAAAAGAGAACAAGCAAAGAACAAGCAAAAACACAACCAACCAAAAAGGAACCAAAATGAAAACCAGAAACAACACGACACCAGCCACAACTAGCGAAGCTAAAAGGAAAATCAGCAGACCAAGAAAAACCATGTAAACGGAAGAAGTAGGAACCATCCCAACACCAACAGACAACCGAAACCCCAACGAAGCAACCGCACCTGTCGCGAGAAGCATCCAACCTATTCGAAACAAACACTAACACCTTAAAGCACCATTCTAACAAAGCTATGGGTAGAAAAATCACGAGCCACCGCATGTTTAATATCGTCAATCGCATAAGGCCACCATCCCTCTTGTCTATCATCATTGGCCATTATGTCCGCGGGGTGATTTCCTTCCCGAAAGATGTGAGTAACAATCAAAGAAAAACCATGAAGACGACAAAGAACCTGCTTCCAGGAAGCTAAGAAACGCCAGGGAACATTCGTGGAGCGATTCTCCAACAACCGCACCACATACATCGAATCGGACTCAACCCAAAGATGAAGCCAGCCACGATCATGAGCAATATTAATAGCAGTAATAACCGCGAGAAGCTCAGCTTCAAAAGCAAACCCACTACCACCCTTGATGTGAAAACAGCCACGGACAGAAGCAAAATTATCCCTAAAAACTCCTCCCGCGGCAATACGACCAGGAGCCCCTTTAGCAGAGCCATCGGTGTTGACCTTAATCCAATGAGTCACCGGAGGCCACCAATAAACCTCCACCATGCGAGGGGGAGGAGCTGCTCGACTTCCAATTCCAAGACTTCTAACAATCACGTAGTCAGTCCAATTATTCTTGATGGTACCAAGCCGTGAAAAATTAGAATCCATCTCTTTAAAATAAGCTTTAACAAAAGTAAGAATCGACCGAGCCTCAAAACGGAGATCATCGAAAACAAGCGCATTCCTACAGTCCCAAATCTTCCACAGGATCGAAATAATGCCTCCTTTCCAAAAAGCCAAAATTTGGGGGCTGAAGCAAGCATTCCAAGCCAGCACTAAAAAAGTGTGAATATCCAAGCAACTTAACAGATCCGTTTTATGAAACCAGACCAGAAACGTTTCCCAAATGTAACTAATCCGAGGACAGCTCCACATGATATGCTCAATGGTTTCAGCATCCATATAACAAAAGGGACAACCATTAGGAGTGACCATACCTTGTCTAACGAGAGTATCCAAGGTTGGAAGACGCCCATGAAGAATCCTCCAGCATAAGATCGAACGACGAATCGGAATGTACGGTTCCCAAATCCATGTCCCCCATTTCACCATAGTGTAACGATGATAATTCTTGGAGAAGGCTAAAGCTGCCGAGACATCCCCCTTGAGCGAATGCTTCCAATATCTAGAATCTTTTTCCTCGCTCATAGGAATCAATAAAATATCAGCCACCACCTCAGGAAAATAATTCACAAACGAAGGCGAGAAATGCCACAGACCATCGTAGTAGTAATCTTTCACAGAGAAATGGAGATAATCATGCATGTAGTGAGGAATTTTGAGCTTATTCACCAAAATGTAACCCAACCAATCATCCTTCCAAAAATAAGTATTAGCACCATTATTGATGCAAGAGTAAGAATCAACCACCAAGGGATCAATCTCCTGTTTCACGCCGAGCCAAGTAGTCGAATTAGCAATATTTTGCTTAGCATAGCTGAAGGTCGTGAGGTATCTGGAACTCATAATCCGATGAGCCCAATCATCACCTTTTATCATCTTCCATGCCAGCTTCATCAAAAAAGATTTATTCATTAAGGTAAAAGAACGAATGCCAAGACCACCTTCCTCTTTAGGAGCGCACACCCGTCTCCAACTAACAGAACAACGCGGTTGCTGATCAATGCTGCCCGTCCAAATGAAATTACGACATTTACGGTCAAGCGAATGCAATAACGATTTAGGCCATTTATAAACCATCATCGAATGCACAATCGAACTCTGAATCACAGACCTCACCAAACATAAACGGCCTGCGATAGACAGTTGAAGACCTTTCCACCTTGCAAACTTTTGGACAATTTTATCAAGGATCGGCATGAGATACGAGGCCCGCGGACGACCAACAAATATAGGAACTCCCAAATACGTCATCGGAAGATTCCCCACAGAGAAACCCATGACACGCTGAATAGCCCTTCTCCTATCCGTAGTCACGCCCCTAGCGAAGTAGAGATTCGATTTCTCCTGACTGCAAACCTGACCAGAAATCGAACCATAATAATTCAGAATTTCCTTGATCTTTCGAGCATTACGAACCGTAGCAGTGCTAAAAAGGATAATATCATCAGCATAAAATAAGTGTGTTGGAAAATTAGTGGCTCAGCTGAAACCCATCGGACTAAGGTGTCTCGATTCCACACAACTGCTGATAAGGTGACTCAGGACGTCTTCCGCAATCCCAAATAAAATCGGCGACAACGGATCACCCTGCCTAACCCCACGAGAACAAGAGAAGTACCCCGAAAGCTGACCATTGTAAAGAATGGAGAGCCGGGCAGAGCTAAAAATGATCCAAATCCAATTGACGAACTTCTCATGATATCCATTCGCTTTCAAAACTTGCATAATGAACTCCCAGCGAATGGTGTCAAAAGCCTTACAAATGTCAATTTTGCAAGCCATATTCGAACCCCGATTCGTACGTTGCATCGAGTTGAATCCCTCAGAGCTGAGCATAATGCAATCATGGATGTTGCGACCACTAATGAAACCAAATTGGTTATTAGAGATATGAGTGGACGCAATCCTGCTAAGCCTTGACGCCAAGATTTTGGAAATGATTTTAAAGAAGAAGTTCGACAGAACGATGGGCCTCAAATCAGCAACAGTTGAAACATCCTTCTTCTTTGGGATAAGAATCATTGTACTGGAATTGCAACCAGTAGGTAAATAAGAAGATCGGAAAAAAGTTTGAACAGCACTGACAACATCCATCTTAATAATTTCCCAGCAATTCTGAAAGAAGGAACCAGAGAAACCATCAGGTCCAGGGGCACTATTAGCGTCCATTCCAAAGACCTCCGCCGCAATCTCACTCTCCGCAGGTATACTGACCAAAAAATTATTCTGAGCATCCGAAACCTCCAGATCAAAAAGCGCCTCAATCTCCAAAGGGTCAGCGCTCGGGCTTCCATCATCCATGAAAAGAGCCGAGAAGTGCCCGATGATATGCTGCTCAATAATACTCGGATCATAGACATCCACACCATCAATATTCAAGCGAGTAATCAAAGTATTCCTCCGTTTGAATTTTATCATTCTGTGAAAGAAAGTCGTATTTCTATCCCCATCTTGCAACCACGAGGCACGGCTTTTCTGTTGAAGAAGATTATTTTTTCTAGAAAGCGCAACATTAAGCTCAGCTTGCAAACGAATCTCCTCATCGAAGAGCTCATCAGTATATCCAGTTTCAGAAATTTTGTTCTGGGTGACCGCCAAATGATTCTGAAATAGACCAATCGAATTATCAACGTTGCCAAAAACATCTTTATTCCAGACCTTAATATCATAACGCAGCCTCTTGAGTTTCAACATAACACACAGAATAGGGCAGCTAGTGTTAACAGCAACCGTCCACGAATTCTTCACCATATCTAAGAACGAAGGATGAAGGGTCCACATATTCAGAAATCTGAAGTGTCTTATGCCAGATGGAGTAACCTGACGGCACTGCAGAACTAACGGAGAATGATCAGAGGTGAGCCTCGGAAGCGCCGTGGTAACAATAGAATCGCATAAATCAGCAAAACCCTTGGAAAAAAACGCTCTATCAAGGATAGATTCAACATGACGGGGAAGAAACCGACGTCCAGACCAGGTAAAGCGAATCCCTTCAGTCGGAGATTCAATGAATTGAGAATCATCAATGAAAGCGCAGAAGTCCAAGCATGAGCTTCTTGAAAGGGACCTAGAACTGATCCTCTCATTAGAGCCTTTGACTGCGTTAAAATCACCAATAAAGACAGTATTACCCGACGTGAAATGGAGAAGATCATGCCAAAGTTGACGGCGGAGGATCTGGTCATTGGCTCCGTGTATAATAGCTACACGGAAGTTGTAAGTTTGCCAAATACAATCAACGATCACAGATTGGTCAGAGGAAAAAACCATGGTTGCAATCACATCAGGATGAGCAAGAACCCAAATGTTCGAACTTTTAGATGCTCGACAATTTTGATGAATAGGCACCATATTTAAAGAATTCCAGTAGCTCTGCCTCACCTTACGAAACGCCTTCTTAGGTTCAATCAAACCCAAGATAATAGGAGAAAAGGATCTACAATGCTCCTTAAGTAACCGCTTGGATTCGTCCGTCAAACCACGGATATTCCAGGCGATGATATTCATGAAGATTGATTGAAATGGGCGGAGGACCCTCCGCATCTTTCCACCTCAGCCGACCAGCTTTCACGGGCGACATTCTCCATCGCCTGAATACAGTCTTTCTTGCTATTGTCAATAACAAAAGCTTCCGGATTATTGCCAGCATCTCCAGCTTTTCGAAGACGATGTTTAATACTCTCCTATGCCTGTTTTGAGATTTGTTCCGCTGCACGATCTGCGAGCTGTTTTTTTGAAGGCCTACCGCGCCGCTTAGCTGCCATACCCGAAGTAATTGGCTCCTTAGCCAATGCCAGAATTTGTTCCAATCTCTGAGCCTTCATAGCATTCTCAAAAGCAACTGCATCAGTTGGTTGCTGTCTGAATTTCCTCACTTATAACATCCGCTTCAATTGTTTCCTCATGTTCTGAACTTTCAGAAACATAAACTTAAAGCGGCCTATCGTACACCGATGTCTCCACATTGTTGGTGATAGCGTCCAGCATATCCGGCCCTCTGATATCCTCATTATTCCTCAACTGAAATCTAACATTATCACCACTGATTCTGTTCTTAGCATTTTCCTCCTGCTCCAACAGATGAGGCGAAGAGCCTCGATGCGAAGGCTGCGCAACCTTCTGAGGTGTAGATCTTGGTTCATTGTCCTCACCGGAACCTTGCTGCTGTACGCGCGCGGATTTATCAGTTATCTGCTCAGCCTCCAAGATTTGTAACCCAGTTTCTTCACCTCTCAGGTTTTCCAACACAGCAAAAGTGTTTCCAATCGTAGTCCCCGAGTACTGCTTATCTTTAACCGAATGTTGCTGAATCTGCTGATCGCCGACAGGTTGATTTCTATGCTCATGCAAGGCTGCTTCATGTTCGTTGTTCCTAGTCTGAATATGCTCAATTTCTTGCCATTGTTTTCCCCTTGGCTGTTGCGTGGCAATCTTGACGTGAGTAGTTGTCTCGTCAGTTTCCTTTTGAATAGCTTTGAAACATCTATCAGGAGAGTGTCCTGTTATTTTGCACCTGTTGCAGTAAAGTGGGAGCTTTTCATAAGTGAACTCAATATAAAAAGCGAAATCTCCTTCATCAAAAAGAAGAGTAGTAGGAAGAGGTTTAGACATATCTAACTCGACCAAGACCCTCGCAAACTGTCCAAAATCCTTCTTCACTGAAGCTGCATCGATTCTAATGGGATGCCCAATATATCTCGCAACTCCAGCCAGCACTTCCGCGTGCCAATATTCTATCGGCAAATAGTGTATTCTCACCCACACATTAGCCAACGAAGAATGCTCCTTGAAGGGATCGAAATTCCTTGACCATTCCCTGAGTCGAAGATGACCATTAAGAAGTTCCCAAGTGTTTTTAACCTTGGCACAGGTTTTGTCCGCCTCACTTTGAAAAACCAAAGTGTAGTAGCTTTTTCCAAGGGGAATAAGTTGCCAAGAAGAAGCAATTCCCCATAAATCATTCAACTCCTTTTTTAACATCATTGCCGGCTTCGGTTTTTCACCTTTACGAAGCAAAAGTCTTCCTGTCAAAGCATATTGAAACTCCGAAACTTGTTTGATAAGAAGATCTTTGGGCATTTTGAAACAGAACTGATCACCCTCCTTCATGGGACATAGTGCATGAAAGTTATGAGCAGCTACGTCAGAGCGTCGTTGCCCCCTGTTAGAAGCCATCTCCGCATAGGATTTGTGGGCATCAATCTTCTCTCCCATATCAGTAACTTGTTGACGAACCGAATTCGTGGGAATAGTTGTCGAAGAGGAAGCCGCCGCCCCATTAGGGTTAGGATTGGGATTCCCTTGTGCTTGCGTAAGGGAAGTACCATCCGGAACCACAAGCGTACGTTGAGGTCCCTTTGAGCCATGAGAAAAGACCATCATTCCAGACTGTTCGTTGGCGTTGTTCAAAGCCAAATTCAGATTAGCAGAAGTAGCAGGCGAAACCAAACTAGGGTGTTTCCTTGGGGAAGAAACAACACGAGCATTCGGGTTAAAATTGTTAGAAACGAGTGGAAGGTTCAGGCCCCCTTTGCCCGACATGATTCAGCAAGAGAGGACGCCGGAATGCGAAAAAGAAACCACAAAGCTTTCACTGGCATTTCATCAAACACCTTATAGGCATACACAAATAAACCCAGAAATTGATTTCACCTACCAGAGCAGCATCAACATCGGCGATCCAGGCGAGCAGCAGCTCCAGCGGCTTGTGGCAGCTGCACGTCAGCGTGGAGCTCAGGCGGCTCGAGCTCGAGCGCCGCTGCTGCTGGGCGACCGGACGAGCGAGCCCTGCTGCTTCTGGAACGAGCTGCTGCGTCTGGGAGTCTGCTGCCTGCCGGTGGGTAGCTACGCCGGCGCCGGTACCGTGGGAACAAAGGTCTGGTAGCGGTGAGCTTCACCGGCCGGTCGCGAGAGAGTCCGAACTCTGAGGCGAGAACAAAGTAAAAAAAAATTACTGTTCATGCTACAGTATGTCGCTGATTCCCCCGAAATTTTGCTATAACCAAAATGCATGCCAGTACACTATTGTTATGAAATATATAATATGATTCACTAAAAATCTTTTCAGTGAATAAGAAAGCAATCATCAATGTAATCAATGAACATGCAGTATAATATTTTTTAAACAAAAAAAGGAAATGTATCATATGCATACCAACATTTTCTGGCATGGATTTATTTACGAATCCAGTAAGGAGAAAAAAATACAAAAAGTAAACAGGGAAGAAAAAGGAATTATTATTGGTAGATCTATAATTAAACCTATCGGATTTACGATGGGGATTCATTATCGTCTACCTGTGTTTCCATGATTCTCCGATTTTTTAGAGAGTTCTTGGAGAGAAAACAAGAGAAGGGAGTTTAAAAGGCAGGAAAAGAGAGAGCGTGTGTTTTATTTCATCGTAGCAGATATTTATAGGCATTACAACTGAGGGCAAAACAGTAAATTCGCTTGGCATTCATTTCGTATGCTAACTATTTAACTGGCTAGGGTTATCATTAGCATATATCCTGTCGGGTCCTTGTCCCCTAAATACAGAGCTAGATTGACGGGCCTTCCTTTGACTCTCTTCCTCTGGAGATTTAAGGGTACTTTTCTTCTCGGGCCGGACTTCATCTTTGTCGCTCTGCTCTGTCAGGTGGCTCTGGACTTTCTTTCTCAGGGCAGACTTCATCTTCATCGCTCTCTGCTATTCATCTTTAGAACAGTTTATTCTGTTCCACAGTGGTCGGCCCATTCATACTACTCTGGTATTCCAAGCCAGGCCACGTGTCCTGATCTTAGGACCTCGCGTATTTCACCCATCATCAATTATTATTATTATTATTATTATTATTATTATTATTATTATTATTATTATTATTATTATTATTATTATTATTATTATTATTATTATTATTATTATTATTATTATTTTCTAAACACTGATGGTTCATTCGATTCACACACACAACGAGGTGCAGGTGGAGGAGTGGTTCGTGAACATAGCGGAGCCCTCATTATTGCCTTCTGTACCCCTTGTGAGGCTACTTCCAGTTTTGACGCTGAGTTAGTTGCACTGCTCGAGGGTATTAGGCTGGCTATCATCTTTTCTACTCATATCTGGATTGAGATAGATGCAGCGACGATCGTGTTGCTCATGTCTATTGGGAGTCACGATCATGCTAGTACATGTCATACTGTTGCTTGGATCCGACTGCTTACTTAGCTTCGACGAGTCCGTTTCACTCATATCCCCTGTGAGGGAAACATACATGCTGATTTTATGACGAGGAGAGGGCATCAGGTTCAAACGTTCACTACTTTTGACTACTCTTCTGCTCCTCGGCAGTTTCTTGCTCTGGTTACGATGGATCAGCTAGGCTATCCTAATTTTAGATTTAGTTTCATGTGGATAGTTAGTTTGTTTTGGCTTGTTTCTTTTCTATTTTCATTTCTTTGGTCTTGTGGATGTAGCCATTTTTGGGTTACGTCTTTGTATGTTTTTGTTCGATCTGTTTTTTGTTTCTCCTTGTTGCTTCAGTAGGGCGTTGGCACTTTTAGGCAACGTTTTGTATGAGATACTGATTGATGTTTTATCCATAGATTGGGGGCCTGCCTACACCCTGTTGGGTGTTGTTTGAAAAAAAAAGAATTATTTAATAAATCCATAATACTTAAATATGAAATAGATTGCATGCAATGAAATGTCAACTTTCACCAGTTTGATAGTTGTATATAATGCGGATGTAGATTAACTAGAAACATTTGGGTTTTTTTCATTTGTTTTGCTTTTGTTTTATGTATCGCAAATTCTTCTGTGCTCCATAGAGCACCATGCTCCCGGTTGTACAGTGTCATTTCGATAACATGATAGTGTCATTTTAATATAGTGTTAGTGTCATTTCGCGTCAGTATTATTTATATAACATGATAGTGTCATTTGTAAAACAGAATAGTGTTAGTATCATTTTAAGATAATGTTAGTGTTAGTGTCATTTAGTGGAAGTGTTAGTGTCGTTTTACACCCGGGAGCATGGTGCTCCATTGAGCACAGAAGAACGCCTGTTTATGTATTACCGTCGTTTCCTTTTTTTCATTTCCGTATAAATAATCACATTTTTTAATGTGGGAAATGCATGGATTAGGCTTTTTTCAAGTTATTACTCCCTTATATACGCATTAAACTAAATCTACTTGTAGTATTTGTTAATTAATCACGCACATTCAATATATTTTCTCAACTAAACCGGAGTAAACCATTCATCCGTTGTCAAATTCCGATTGATGCTTATTTAGTTATTTTATTGACATGGATACAAATGGTTAATGTGTATTTGATAGTTAAAGATCGAGGGGAAATTAATTGACAATTAGCAAAATACAAAACGCACATAAATTTGGGTGTCGAGATATCACTATTATAAGATGTTTTCGGAAGCGGAACGATAAGAGAAGCAAGACTTACCTCTTTCTCGTGATGTATAAGCTTGCGAGCCTAAATATAGTATTTCAAATATTATCGGCCTTTTTTAATTGGGTTAATTGCCCATAAAATACCGAACTTTCGTCCAATTCTGATTTTGCACACAAACTTTGAACTGTAGCGTGAAAATGACTAAACTTTAGATTTTATCTGATTTTGCTACTAATCCAAATTCCGGTCAAATATCAGACTAATATGACGTGCCAATATTTGACGTGACATATTTATTGTTAATTTCTTATTAATAAAAAAATAACACAAAGCAAATAACCCAAATTGTCAATAACTTATAATATATCAAATCAAATAATAGTATTTTTTTAAATTCTCAAGTTTAATTTCTTATTAATAAAAAAATAACACAAAGCAAATAACCCAAATTGTCAATAACTTATAATATATCAAATCAAATAATAGTATTTTTTTAAATTCTCAAGTTTAAATCAATTTTTTCTAGTTCATTATTTCACAACTGATTACTCCACTATATAAAATAGAAGTCATTCAATAATATAAATATATATATATATAGTTTATAAAAAAATTAATCTTTAGATAATGAAAATTTAATAAATTTTATTACTTAGCTAAATAATTTTTTAGATATATTAAGTTTGATAATTAAAATGTTCTTTGGCTGACACACCTAAATTCGAAGAATCCCCTTACTATTATTGAATTTATTCAATTAATTAATTCAACTGAAAAAAATACTATTATTTGATTTGATATAATTATTGACAATTTGAATTATTTGCTTTGCGATCTTTTTTTATTGATAAGAAATTAAATAAAAAATATTATTTTTTTAACTAATTGTCAAGCAAGAATAAATACGCCACGTCAAAATTGGCACACCATATTATATATTAGCTTGGTATTTGGCCGGAATTTAGATTAGTAGCAAAATCAGATAAAATTAAAAGTTTAGTAATTATCACGCCACAATTCAAAGTTTGTATGCAAAATTAGAATTGGATGAAAATTCAGTATTTTATAGGCAATTAACCCTTTTTAATTTGTAGTCATTTCATTTCATTTTGTTTTTAATTAGTACTTCAATTCCTTTTAGAAGTAAGATTTGTTTTAGATTTATGGACACTATATTTTCGTGTTCTTGAAGCATTTGTTCAAATTAATATTGAATTTTCAATGAATTTTGTTTTGTTATTAAAGAGCATTTATCTTGTATGCACATAATCACATAGTAGGTCATTTATATATAGAAAGAGAGATATGATATGTACGTGTGATATGTATTGAATTCCATGTGGCTTGTCCAAGAAGATGCCTAAAACATGTGGTTTGTTTGTTAGTTAATCTAAAAAAGCTCCAACTAGGAAAGCATACACACTGTGGAAACCACCTATATGCTACGGATCAATATAAAATATCTTAATTATTTAGTGGGATTAGTTTCATTAATTTCAGGCTTGCTCCCGTTAAGGATTCTCAAGATTAAATATCCATTTTTTTCAAGCATAGCCCACTAGCAACCCTAGAATCAACTGAATCAAATTCTTTAATATCCACTTTATTTATTTTAATTCCCACTAATTCCATAAGATAATTTGTCGTCCTTGTTCAAATCTAGGTAATTATTTTAATGACCATAATCTAGACATATATACTTAGGGACGGTTTGGTTCAACTAGGTAAAAAAAGAATGGAAATGAAATGAATTAATGAAAAATTAAGTAGGAAATGAGGGAATCGAAAACCTAAAAGTGAGGAAATGAATTAATCAATAGAAAATGACAATTAAACACTCATTAAAGAAATCACGAGCCCTGATTCCATTTTCCTTTCTGCAAGCCCCCCCACCAAACACTTTCTTTTTATTATTGTTGTTTTAAAATTGTCAAATTAACTATATTTTGTGCAAATCATTATACAATAACATCATCATCAAATCAAAACATAAGAAAATTGTATTTCGAAATCTCAAGCTCAAGATTTTGAAATATATACACAACAAAATAATAGCCAATTAGTGACAAAAAATTCCATCGCTAAACCTACAAATTCTATAGGTAAATCTTATTAATAACAGAACAACAACATAAATTCTCTAAATCTAGAATAATGGTCGCTAAAATACTTAGTGAAATAAATAAATCTATCATTAAATTTAACGATGAAATTAGCGATAAAAAAATTCAACGTTAAACTCTGGTCATCATTTTGTCGTGATAGCCCCAAAAGAGATGTTTTCTGAGTCCACGCACCCTTGCCTTCTTAGACTTATTTGTAAAGAAGACTTACTTTCTAAAATAAATTCATCTATAATGTTCGAAGTTTATACTCACATTTAAGAAATTTCTCCGCATAGTTTCAATTACGTTGTGAATTTATATTCTTTGTAAGATATATATTGCTTGCGGGCGTATTACAATGAGACAGAAATGGAGAAGATGAGATTACAAAATATTGAACTGAATAGAAATTACAGTAGAACAAACTTGTGTAAAACAGTAAGTCGAGTCGAGGAAAATCTTCTGTTGCAAGATGAGATACACCCCAAAAGTGCTCTCAGATTGGCGTGTCGTCCGCAAATATAAAACTACTCCGTAGGTAGGAGCACTGCAGACAAACGAGCTTCGACGAACTGGAACGAGGCAAGAACAGAACTCAACTATATGAATGAATGCAGAGAAAATGTTTCATGCTTGTGCACTCGTCTCATAATTATAGGAGTTTCTGGCTATTGTATGACAGCTCTTGACGAGAGACCGACGGGTCCCTATGTGCACGTACAGGCCTAACGAGTTGGGTCTCAATTCTTTTGGGCCGAAAAAATTGGTGGTTCAAAATAATAAGTCTAATGGAGTCTAGGGTCTAGCCCAAAGACCAGTTGCCAAGATCCAAGATCCAAGTCCACGATCGGGGGCTGGGTCAGGGCTGGGCGGGCGGCGCACATGTGGGCTTTGCAGTTTATCACGTGTGTACACAGTTTTATTACATACACCGACGTAATAACTTATATATTGGATTAGTTAATGTTGATTAATCAATATGTGATAACCATGAACTTATCTTTAATGTTTATCACTTTTCCCGCAACTTCATGTTTCAAGTAACAAACTTTAATTTATTATTTTTATTCACCGAAAGTTAGTTTTGAGTAAATAAATATACTATAATCATCTACTCAAAATATAAATCGATCCTGTGTAATTTAATTCTACTAAATTAAATATTTTCATTACTAAAAAAATGATCAACTCATGACTAATTTCCTACATTTTTTTTCTCCTTTTTACGGGTATAGCTTTTGGAAGTTGTGCTAAAAGATGCTTCAAGACTTCTAAGTATATGATTAGTTGATTACCTTTATAATCATCATACTTAGCAATAATGGGGCTATGATGGTGGGATATTTTAGCACGATTATTTATCATAAGGTGGGAATACAGCTAAAAGGAAAATTTTGATCAAGAATATTTTCTTTCAGAGAAGCTGGAAGAGCAGGTACAATTATTTATGACGACAGCTGACCTTCCACGCTTCTACCGAAACATTTCATGTCATAATTAACTTGTTAAAAATAACAATAATGTTGTTTGGACAAATTATGTCCGAATAAAATATAATTAAATATTAAAAAAATAATTAAATTTTTTGGTTCAAAACAAAAGGGAATTTAGTTAGTTATTTTAAAAGGAATTTTTGTAATTTTTTAATAGCCTTTTCAATTTTTATTATTGCCAAAGTACAAAAACTACAAAAAAATAATAATAATTTAAAAATTGTTAAAAAAATTACAATGTTGAGAAAATAATAAAAATAAAATATTTTTTTTTTAAATTTGAACTAAATTTTTTAAATAGATCAATTTTTAAAGTATTTAACCTTTTTTTGTTCGGAAAAATTGTGTCCAAACAGCACTAGCTACTCTAAAAATAACATTAAGTATATAACATATTTTTGAATGGAGTAATATATATCTATATATTATACGATTTTAAATTTATTAAGAGGACC
Organism: Salvia miltiorrhiza; assembly: GCF_028751815.1. NCBI lineage: Eukaryota > Viridiplantae > Streptophyta > Magnoliopsida > Lamiales > Lamiaceae > Salvia > Salvia miltiorrhiza. The sequence continues at coordinate 33,171,886 of NC_080394.1, read as the reverse complement.
TGAAAATTTAAAATACATTAATTTAGGACCAAGTGATTGAAAACATCAATCAATTCTTGATTTTCTAAAAAAATATTTTTCAATGGAAATTCCTTCATTACAAATTAATCAACAAATTCATAAAAGAATTAATAATATAATAACTAAAAAAGAATTAAGATATATTATTCGGTCTTAATTAGATTGATAATCTCAACCATTCGGATCATCAATTATTCATATAGTTTTCACCTTTCATTTGATGGATTGATAACTAACATGTTGTTTTGGACCATATATATACTTTGACTTAATTGTTAAATTATTTTCTTAATTTTATCAAACATAACTCCTATTTATTAAATTGCGATTTTCTTAAAGAAAGAAAGCAAAAAACCTAAGAACCCTTGAAAGCACAAGAGAGCAGACTAAGGGCCGAGCCTCATTAAAACCTCTCTAAAGAAAACCCAATGGGAAAAACCTTAGAGAGAAAAAAGAGTACTCGTCTAAGACGAAACCAACAAGAGGGAAACAAGCGGAAGTGGAACCGCTTCCAGAACTCCGGCCTAACCATTGTCCTGAAGCAGTCCCGGCTTGTTTCCCAAACCAAAAAACGCAGACCAGAGCCACAGAGGGCAAAGAAGAAAAAACCATCACGAAAAAGAGAAGAAAAAACAAGAACCGAAAAACGAAGACGAACAGACTCAACAGAAAAGAAAACAGCAGCAACAAACCAAAAGGCAGCTCCACCATCATCAACGAAGGAAACGGCAGGAGCAAAGACCAAACCAAAGATCTTGCCAGAAAACTCCTGTCGCTGTCTATAACACGACGCAACCAACGGAATCCGATTCCATATGGCCCAGTATCTAGCGCACCAGAAAACTGAAAAAGACCATATGGAACATTCCCACAACCAACCACCAACGCAAGCCATCAGCGCATACGAGTATGACTGTGAGTTGCCATATCAAGCCTCACAGCTTCCTTAATCTCCTCAATGGCATAAGGCCACCAGCCTTCATCTCTACTATAGTTAGCCATAATATCAGCAACTTTGTTTTCTTCCCGATAAATGTGAGAAATCTGAAGCTTAAACTCAGGAAGGAGACAAAGAACCTTACGCCATAACGCAATGAAACGCCAAGGCACCGCAGTAGAACGCTCCCCAAGCAGATGCACAATGTACATAGAATCAGACTCAACCCATAAATGAAGCCATCCCCGATCATGAGCAATGAGAATGGCTTTGATGACCGCAAGAAGCTCCGCTTCAAAGGAAAAACCAACGCCACCCTTATAATGATAACAGCCACGGACCCAATTAAAGTTATCACGGAAGACTCCACCAGCCGCAATATTTCCCGGAGCACCCATCGCAGAGCCGTCCGTGTTAACTTTAATCCAAGGAGACGCTGGAAGCCACCAGTGCACGTCGATGAAATCCGGAGGACGAGCAGCACGTGTAGCAACACCAATCGATCTGAGAATAGTATAATCTTTCCAAAAATTATTCATATGACCAAGACTAAAATTATTCTTCATCTCCTTAAAAGCAACTTTGACAACATGTATAATCCGCCTTTGATCAAACCGTTTGTTATCAAAGATGCAAGAGTTCCTCTGAGTCCAAGTCGCCCAAAGAATAGTGATAATGCCAGCACGCACTGTCCAGCTGAGAACTCAACTTGTACCCCCAGGCCCTAACCAAAAAACTGTGCAAATCAGCAGCATCAACAGCCTCAGATAAATGAAACCAACTCAAGAACTCGATCCAAATAGGTCTAACGCAGCCGCAAGACCATAAAACATGATCCATAGTTTCACCCGAGGAAAAACAAAAAACACAGTGATTGGGCATGATCATACCATATCTAATCAGGCGATCATAAGTAGGAAGATGATCATGGAGAATCCGCCAGCAGACTAAAGAACGTCTAACTGGAATATAATTCTTCCAGATCCAAGAACCCCAGCTAACACGAGGAAAACGATGACATTGATTAGAAAACGCAAGGGCAACAGTGACCGTACCATGAATAGAAGGCTTCCAGTAACGAGTGTCAGAATCCTCTCCAATATGAAGCACCAAAATATCACCAACAATCTCAGGAAAAGCATTAATAAAATCCTGGGTGAAATGCCACACCCCATCATAGAAGTAGTCAGCAACAGAATGTCTTAGCAAATCTTGGACATAATGAGGAACCCTGCATTTCTCAGAGATTCTGTAACCCAGCTAGTCATCACACCAGAAGTTCGTGGCCGTGCCATCACCAATATAGCTGTAGGAATTTTCAACCAAATCGCTCACCTCTTCCTTGAGACCAAGCCAAACAGACGACGAGATCGAATCACATCTCATCTGTCTGAAATTGTTCAAGTATCTCCCCTGCAGAATCGAAAACCCGAAGCTCTTGCCACAAATAAGCTTCCACGCCATTTTCATCAAGAAACACTTGTTCATTAAAGAAAAGGACCGGATACCAAGCCCCCCTCCTCCTTGATGGCACAAACACGGCTCCAGCTCACCGAACAAGAAGGTGTCTTTCTAACATCACCCGTCCAGATAAAATTGCGGCATTTCTCATCCAAATCTTTCAACAAGGATCTGGGCCATTTATACACCATCATAGAGTGCGTGATAGAACTCTGAATGACCGACTTAACCAAGCAAAGACGCCCAGCCATAGAAAGAAGACGCCCACGCCATCTGGAAAACTTTGCTAAAATCCGGTCATGAATCGGTCTGAAATAAGAAGCACGGACACGCCCATCAAAGATCGGAACCCCCAGATACGTAAAGGGAGCCACTCCCTTCACAAAGTTCAAATCTCTCAGAACTGAACGCTGAGTTACAGCATGAACTTTAGCAGAAAAGTAGATATGAGACTTTTCACTGCTACAAATTTGCCCAGAAATCCAACTGTAGTAGTCAAGAATCTTCTTAATCGTCCTCGCATTCCGAACAGAGGCTTTACAGAAGACCAGAATATCATCCGCGTAAAGAAGATGGGTGGGAAAAGGCTGCGAACGAGTCATAGACATGGGAGTAAGATGGCCAGAGGTAACGCAGTTGCGAAAGAGAGCACTCTGGACATCCTCAGCAATCCCAAAAAGAATAGGAGAGAGAGGGTCCCCCTGTCTCACACCGCGCGAACAACCAAAGTAACCATACAGCTTCCCATTATAAAGAATGGAGAGCTGGGCAGAAGTAAGAATGATCTTGATCCAATCAATAAATCTCACATCAAACCCCATAACCTTAAGAACATTCAACAGAAAACCCCAACGAAGAGTATCAAAGGCTTTGCGGATGTCAATTTTGCAGGCCATATTCTGCCCTCTGCCCGTACGTTTCAAACAGTTAAAACTTTCAGAACCCATCAGAATGCAATCATGAATCGAACGACCACTAATAAACCCAAATTGATTCTGAGAAACGTAAAGCGCTGCAATCCCGCTGATCCTTGTTGCCAGCACCTTCGAGATAATCTTGAATAAGAAACTGGAAAGAACAATTGGCCTAAGGTCAGAAACAGAAATGACATTCTCTTTCTTCGGAATGAGAATGAGAGTGCTGGAATTACATCCCGACGGAAGATAAGATCTCAGAAAAAAAAGTACGAACTGCCACCCAAACATCATGCTTAATAATAGCCCAACAAACCTGAAAAAACTTCCCAGAGAAACCATCAGGTCCAGGCGAGCTATCAGCATCCATGCTAAAAACAGCAGCTGTAATCTCCTCGTCCGAAGGAGAAGCCGAAAGAACCGCATTATGATCATCTGAAATAACAGGGTCAATAACAGCCTCAATCGCCTCAATGCCAACATCAGAGCCACTATCCTCAGTGAAAAGAGTGGTGAAATAATCCACAATATGCCCACCGATTCTGTCCTGGTTCGATTCTCTGGTCCCATCAATCATAAGCTGTGATATCTCCCTAGGCTTGTGTTTATAGCGGAGCGTAGCATGAAAAAAAGCAGTGTTCCTGTCCCCGTCCGTGAGCCACGAAACGCGGCTTTTTTGTTGAAGTAAACAATTTTTGCGAGACAATGCAACATTAATTTTAGCCTGGGCTTGAACCTCCTTGTCAAACAACTCATCCGTATAACCATGAAGCGAAATACTCAGCTGGATATCCATCAACTCCCTCTGGGTGTCATCCACCAGCGCATCAACGTTACCAAAAACGTTCTTGTTCCAATTCTTCAGCTCCTTCTTAAGCCGTTTAAGCTTAAACATAACCTTATAAATCGGACACAGGACCCCAGTATCTTGTCTCCAAGAATCCTCCACCAAAGCATGAAAAGTCGGATGCATCGCCCACATGTTTAAAAATCTGAAAAACCTATGTCTGGTCTGGGGCGGTAAACTGCACTGAAACACAATCGGAGAGTGGTCAGAAGTCAATCTAGCCAGGTTCAGAGTATGAACAGAATGCCACAAAAAAGAGAACAACTCTGAGTATAAAGCACGATCAAAAAAAGACTCCACATGTCGAGGCATAAAACGCCGACCAGACCAAGTAAACCGAAGCCCAGAAGTAGCCGACTCAATAAAACTAGTGTCATCAATAAAGTCACAGAACTCTCTGCAAGAAGTCTGACTAGGCATAAAATCCCCTAAAATCACCATACTGTCAGCAGTAAAGTTAATGAGATCCGCCCACAAAGACCTCCTCTCGACATGAGTAGAGGCACCGTGAACAATCGCTACCCGGAAATCAAAAGAGTTCCAATGACAATCCGCAATGACTGTCTGCTCCGAAGAAAAAACCAATCTGAACGCCACGTCAGGATGATGTAAAACCCAAATGTTCGAACACCTGTCATGCCGCTCGTTCTGAAAAGCAGGGATCAAATTAAGAGAAGACCAATAATTGTGGCTAGAATTTCTGAAATTCGACTTCGGCTCAATAATACCCACAATAATAGGAGAAAAAGTACGACAAGCGATGGACGGCATTACCCCGTACTTATATCTAGAAGAGCAACCGTCTAAATAAGATGTTGAGTTGAAATATTCCCCATGACCAAAGGGAGGCGTGGTCGGTAGTGTTGCCATGGTTAAATCGGAACCGGCGGGCCAACCCTGAAGCGGCTCGGAAGTCAAGGGTCGGGGCCCGAACCGTTGACCACGGGCCAGTTCTGGGACCGGCCTGCCTGGACGCACGGTCTAGTTACGGTTCAGCAGAGGAGAGGCCCGCGGCCCGTCGGGTCGGCCCGTCGGTTCGGCCTGGAACTGCCGGTTTTCGGGTTAGTTAGTTTACTTAATTAATTTTCTAGATTATGTAATTTGTATCATTGTAATATTTTTTTGGTACATAGAATAAATTCAATAAAGAGCTCTATTTTTTATTAATTCATTTGAATCTTTAATTGTCAATGTGTATTAAATATTTTTCTTTTATTGTATTTCAATTCAATTGTCATTTAAAAAAAGGGTTAAGTGTCAAATAAACCCCTAACGTGGAAGCCCTTATTACATCCAGGATCCAGCTAGAGGTGGCCACGGTTCCGGTTCCGGTTCAAATCGAAACCGAACCGGCGGTTCTACGGTTCCAAAATTCGGAACCGGAACCGAACCGTGAAAGCCCCCTCACGGTTTTGATTCGAACCGTGAACCGGCGGTTCCGGTTCCAAACCGACAGTTCACGGTTCCAAAATATGGAACCGTTTTTTTATTTTTTTTATTTTTAATTTTTATTTTATGTTTTAAAGTGTTGATTTGAAGTTTATAAAATGTACACAATATTAAACTATTTATTTAGGTTGTAAATGATTGAGATTTAGTATGAATTAGATGTGAGAATGAGAGTTGACCATTTTATTTAGATGGTAAAGGGTTGGAGTTTACTATAAATTCGATGTGGGAATAAGAATTTGAGATAGATAAAAGTAAAGGATATGAAATAAGCACATGAACTCATGATTTTTCAATGCACATGATTCTCACATCCAATTTTTACTTAACTTCAACCATTCACAACCTAAATAAAATGTTTAATCCTCATTTCTCATCCTCACATCTAATTCTTACTAAATGTCAACCATTTATAACCTAAATAAATGGTTCAACATTATTTATATTTCATACAATACTTCAAAATATAGTATAAATTTTAAAAAAATATAAAAATAAAAAAAATTGACGGTTCCACGGTTCAGAACCGTGAACCGCCGGTTCAGGAAAATTAGAACCGAAACTAAACCGTGGAACCACGGTTCCGATTTCGGTTCGAAACCGTTGACCACGGTTCCGGTTCCAAAACCGTTGACCATGGTTCGGTTCGATGGTTCGGTTTCCGATTCCGGTTTTTTTGGGCATCTCTACATTCAGCACCCTATGGCAAGGGGTATGTCAACTAAGCCCCTAAACTATGCAATTTTGGACAATTAAGCCCTCCGACTTAACGGAGAGATAACACCGTTAACTTTTTAATTTTTTTAATTTGAGGGAAAAATAACAGAAGGCAACTTGCCGGAAGACATAGACTGAACAGATAACTTGCCCAGTTCTTCTCTCCACCGGAGACCTTTCAGAATCGCCAATGCTTCACCCTCCATAGCCGAGAAAGCCCTCTGAATAAAACTAAAACGGCAGCAGATATTCCCAACAAAACCTTCAGAGATGAACGCCCCAACACCCAAACCAGAGTCACGTTCCACCGCTGCATCGCAAGAAATACGGATCTGCTCATCTCGAGTACGAAACGCCCAGACCAGAGTCACGCTCCACCTTTCCGTGGAATAAGAGAATATTTCGAGCAAACCAAATGGACCAAAGATGATTGGTGAACGTTTGGTGCACCTCCTTATGTTGAACAACCCGGATTTTATCAAACCAGATAGAGATAGTGCAAATTTTGGAGTCAGCGGATGGCGGTGGTGGCCGTCTGTTGTTGCTCACTGGAGTAGAGCAAGAGCGACCGTAGGTGGGCTAAGTGCTGCTGCCAGTCAAAGCCAGGGGGAGAGATGAGTCGATCGACGGCGATCCTCGCTGCTGTCGGTCGGACCCAAGGAGAGAGGAAGAGAGACAGATGGCGGCGCCTAGTTTTGGGGTTAGGGCTTACAGGCGGCGGCGGGGCTTGAACCACGAGTGGCGGCCATGGTGCCCACTATGGTTGCCGAAAATTGGAGAGATGCGGTGGTGGCCACTATTTAGGTACCGGTGATCTGAGAGAGGTGAGTGAGATGAGATAACAGAGAGGAGTTGGCGGTGGAATCGTGAGAGGGAGGCCGAGATCTGGAGACTGGTGGCGGCGGATACACAAAACAAAAGAGGGGAGAGAATTAGAAAGAAAAAAAACTGACGGAGTTAACTATCCGTTAGGGCAGAGGGTTTAATTGGAGAAAATTAGGTACTTCAGGGGCTTAGTTGACACACCCCTTGCCATAGGGTGCTGGATGTAATAAGGACTTCCACGTTAGGGGCTTATTTGATACTTAACCCTCAAAAAAAAAAGATGACATAAAAAATAGAACAAACTAACTAGTAAGTTAGTTTCCACACATAAAGAAATAAAGACTAACTAGTAAGTAGTAAGTTAGTTTCAATTCAATTGGTATTTTTCCTTTATTATAAATTTCCACACATAAAGAAATAAAGAATAAGATTTATTTTGAATTTTTGATTGTCACTTGTAAGTTATTAAGTTATTATATTATTTAAGATTTTTAAATTGAGTAAATTTGAAAATTATTTTACTTGAGTAATTACAAGCTTTAAAAAACACAACATATATTTAAAAATTATATGACTATAGACTATAGTATAAGATTAAGTTATTAAGTAATTTAAGACTTTAAGTTGAGTAATTTTAACATTTTAAGTTTTTTACATCATAATTTATAAGACTATATAGTATAAGTTGAGTAATTTTAACATTTTTCAACATTTGTAAAGTAAAAATTATGAAATTTAAACACAAATCATTTAATTTCATTAAAAAGAATACAAAAAAAAAATTAAAAAGAAAAAGCTCGGGAATCGCCGGTTTTCGGCCCGACCCGGAACCAGCGGTTTCGGGCCCGAAAACCGGCCCGCTCAAAGACCAAAAGGGCCGGTTCAGGTTCGAGGATTTGACGGCCCGGAACCGGTGGGGCGAGGCCCGGTGGCAAGCCTAGTGGTTGGTCACCGGGTAAGTTTTCAAATAAGAAAAAGGAAAAAAAAATCAATTCAAAGAAAAGGAAGGAGACCATCCACGATGTTACACCAACAGACCCCAACCATGCTGTGTTAAGGCCTTTTGCTCATTTTAATTGTTTCTTCTTCTTCTTATTACTCCCTTCGTCAATCAATTATGTTTATCAATTTCTGTCTGATGAGGAGTAATATGTGCAGAGTAGAGAAATGACGGTACCGGGGGAATCATGGGGAGCAGCGAGACGGCTTTCGCCAGAGGAATCACACTCGCCAGAGGAATCACACTCGCTAGAGGAATCACCCTTGCCAGAGGAATCACCCTCACCAGAGGAATCACACTCGCCAGAGGAATCACCCTCGCCAGAGGAATCACACTCGCCAGAGGAGTCACCTTTATCAGAGGAACCACCTTCGCCAGAGGAATCACCAGGAACGCGGAGAAATCTCCCGCGTAAAGGCGATTTTACGATTATGCCCCCGACCACGCAAGACGCATGCTCCGGTGCTGATTTTACCATTTTACCCTCCATATGTAATCTATAAATAACGGCATGCGTGCTCCTTTGTAACTTACGCTATTTTTCACACTCAATACAACAGCAGCTCTTCTCTCGTTCTAGCATTCCGATTACTTCCTTTATCTTCTCCGATCAATCGCAACTAGGTATAACTCACGACCCATTCATAATTCACCGATTAGATAGACACCCACCCTTTTATATTTCACCACTGTCCTAATTTTCATTTTGATTCGTCCATTGCTACTTATTTTTAGTAACTATTTTCTTAACAAATAAATCATTTTTTCTTAAAAATCATGCCCCTTTCACTACTCAACCAAATAAACTATACACTTTTTTTTAAAATCCATGCCCCTCTCCCTAAAACACGAATTGGTGGACGGGAGAAGTATTATTATTATTATATCTCTATTTTTTTTATGGATAATGTCACATATCACATGTCACATTTTTATTAGTATTTGAAAGTTTAAGATATGATAATGCAATATGCCATTTTTTAATTAGCTGATTAAATTTTAAGTTATTAATATAGTTTATATATTATACTTCTTCCATCTCATTCTAATAGGCTCACTTTTCTTGAGCACGGAGATTAAAAAACTTACGTTTTAGGAGAAAAGTGATATGGTTCACACCAATTAAGTACATTTTTTTAGTCAAAATAAAAAATGAGTCTTTGTAGTAGTACGTCCCAAAAAAGAAAAAGTTAGTCTATTAGAGTGAGACAGAGGGAGTATTATTTATAAAATATCAAAATTTTAATTATTCATTATCTACAAATAGACACCATATTGAAACACTTAAACATACACAACAATTCTCTCATTTTCTCTTAATATAACATTAATTTCACTTGCTAAATTTTCATCTTTCTCTCTTTTCTCATGGATCTCAATCATAATTTTTTCTCAAACTCTTATAATTTTTTTAGGGTAAGTATCACTTTAAATCTCAAATTATTTCTGCACTATCAATTATATCATGAACTGTTGAAAATAATTATTTTAACCTTCAATTATTAAGTTTGTATCACTTATACCCCGTGTCCATTTTCCGGCACCGAAAAACTAATGTGGCTCGCCAGATCGCCATAGTGTATTTTGTAATTTTTTTTTAAAATAATGTGCCATTTCAACCATTAAATTTTTTGAAAAGAAATACACATGTACAAATTAAAATGATGACACGTGTCGCTATCTATTTCAAGAGAAACATCTCATAAAAAGAAAACAAGAGGTGCAACCATCCATTTAAAAAGAAAAAGACAAAGCTCAATGGATAAAAAGAAAAGAAAAAGGAAGCGATTGACACTCAGATTCGCTTGGATCTGTAATAGACTGACGGCGTTGAATCTAAAAGCATGCTAAGAAAAGCGATTGACACTCAGATTGGCTTGAATCGATTGACACGCAGATTCGCTTGAATCTGAATAACTTGCATCGAATCTAAACTTAATCGATTGACGACGTCGTCATGAAATGGTGTTCTTGATCAGTCTTAATTTGTTTCTGTGTATTGGAGGTGGAGTTGGAGTTTGTATTGATATTTTTTATTTTATTTTTTTAAGCTATGCACACCATCTGCTCGATATAATACCTCTGTGAAATATTACAATTTTGAATAGTCGCTATAACGGTTGTCGATTTTATGCATGCCTAGTGTTCGACAGTATGCCCCAAAAAGCTTGAGTGTAGAATCAGCTTAAAATGATTCAAAAGTATGGTCTTTGTGAGAATTGCATCTTTTTTTAATAATTAACAAGAAAGAGCAAAAACAATAATTATATTATTCCTAATGTAAGCACAGGTGGTTGAATCGTCGTTAGTAGGAATTTGAATTTGAATATATAAGCAACATGAAATTCTTAAGAGTTGATCAATTTTCTATTGCCAACGTGCAACAAACACCAAAAAATAAGAAAACAAAGAGCACAAAAGAGGAAATTAAATAAATTACCTCAATACTAGGCAAACCATCAAAGTTTTACATCTAACAAGTTTCATAGATAACAAAGTTATGACCAAAAGTACATCTGAAGTTGTTTAGTGTTGGGAAATTAATGAAATATCCTTGCCCTAGTTTTGATTATACCAAAACTCTTAGATTTTCTTTATAATAGACTAGAACTTTTCGAACTCAAGTGTTAGAGTTCATGTTATCTAGATTGTTTAAAATTCTGCTGACTAAAGGCCGCTCGATTGGAGACTAAAGACTACTCGACTGAAGATAGCATGTGGAAAGACCAAAGTCAAATACTGATGTATTAAATGGACGAAGATCTCACTGAAGATTCAGTTATGGCTGAATAACTGATGTTGGCCACGTGGAATTAGCAGACTGACACTTAAGTCAAGTATCAGTTAACATTCTTCCTCGGACTGAAGATCTTAAGTTAAAAGGAAGCCACGTACGTACACTCGAAGTACAGCCGCATTAAATGCAGAGATATTAAAGATCGTCCTTTCCTGTAGAGTATTCCTTTTTGGTGCTAACTTTTCAGAGGCACCATGCTCTTGCACCTAGAGACGCCGTTACTCACCAAATTCAGGAACCTCGAAGATTGAAGCCTCAGTCAAATTCAAATCTCTCTCACAACGGCCGAATTCTTGAAGACTATCTTGCCAACGGATCTATTCAAGACTTTACCTATAAATAGAGCTCGAGGATCATCTGCAATCTTCACCGATTCAAACTCTCAAGTTGAACCTCTGCCAAAATTGCAACTCAGCATTTTTCACTGCCTTCAAAGTTTGAGTCGAAGAAGAGAATACTCAAAGCCCAAATCAGTTCACTGATTACATACATTCTCTTATGTCCTTAGGCAAATCTATTGTAAAATTCCTAGCCTAAGTTCTCGATTACAGAGAGCCTGTTCTCTGTAATCTAGTTGGTATTTCGAACCCTTTTCAACTGAGCGAAAAGAGAGTTTGAGAGAGAGAGAGAGACAGTGGTCTAAACTCAAGAGTTCTTAGCCCCCGCAAGCAAGACAAGTGTAGTCCTTGCAACTGCGACCTGAGAAGGAGACGAGAAGTCCAATCCAGAGCATTGGCACTGAAACCTTGTTTCAGTTGAAGGTTTGTTGTGCACTCGTAAGCACAAACCCAAAGTGATTGTCAGTGTGATCAACTGATCGTGGACGTAGAAACTTGTTCCGAACCACGTAAAAACCTTGTGTTGTTTCTCGCTTTCAGTATTTACCTTTCTTGTTTGTGCCCAAACTATTTATTTCACTGAAACTGATAAATCGAAAAGAGAAACTAAAATCTGACAAGGTGCTAATCACAAAGGCTATTTCTTAAGTTTATTTTCCGCTGCAGGTGTTATTAGTTTAACTGATAAATCCTTGGATAATTAGTAAGATTCATAACACTTCTCTGTTTTCAAAATTTAGACTGAAGCCTTACGTGGATTATCAGTTAAAGCTTTGTGCCTAATTGAAATCAAAATACTTAAGTTATTTCAGTATCTGTCTACACCCGTGTTTCAACTGAAAATATCCAACTGAAAACCTTCCTTGATTGTTGACTTCAGTCCACTTATTTCAGTACCAGTCGATACTCTTTCAGCCATATCAAAAGAATTTGAAAAATAGTCTACTGGTGTATTCCCCCCCCCCCATACACCAGTTCAGTGACCCTCCGGGACCTAACATTTAGATATATCACCAAAAAACACTAATAACATCCCCAAAGTATAGAGGATCATGATAACCAAAGGTAAACATATACATTTACATTAAAGAGGTGTCAGGCTATCAGTAACTTGCGAATTTTGATTGGATCCAACTTGATGAATAACTTGCAGTCTTCCCCCATCTGGATTCTTTTTAACATTAAAAGAGAAAAATATATTAGTGGAAATAGTACATCAATACAAAGCATTTTATGCATAACTAGTAGATATAATACATACTCTCAAACCGAAGCCTTGTCTTGCCAATCTTTGCTCTCTAATGTCAACAAGTTTATTTTGGCCTTAAGTGCTCCCTTTTGGTTTTCCTCTCGGCTTTGAACTTGTTGGTTGATCACTTATAAAATTCTTTCTTGGTCTTCCTCTTGGCCTCTTCAGCCCATTTGTCTTTTAATACAAGATCAATGCATTAGTATATATGTTGGGTTCATAAGCTGACAAATAACTACCAAAAAAAAAAAAGAACATTACCTCAATAGTGGTTGTTGCTTTACATGTCCTTTTATTGTGGTCAATCCCACCACATTTCCTACAACTCATCTATACCTTTCCTTTCTTTGACAACTTGGTATCTGTGGACTTTTTAGGCTCATCACGCCCTCATTTTCTTATCTTCTTAAGTGTAGCGGGCTATTTTTGATACACAGGTGGGAACATATGTGGTTCATCCACTCGAGGCCTTTCTTTTTATCCTCGTATTAGTTGTAAACCAATCCTATAATATGCTAGCCAATTGAAATTATAGTAAAACCTATCAACATAACTCACATAATCCTCCATACAATATACAATGCTTGCCAAAACATGATAACAAGGCATGCCGGTAAGATGCCAATATCGGCAACTACAATCCCTCTCAACAAGATCAACTATATGTGTATCATCAAACATGTGAACCTCATACTTTTCCCCCACTGCCGGTTGAACTTCACAGTCATTTATACGTTTTAGATCATCTTCTAATTTACTTTTGATATTTGGACACAACACATGTTTGCTATTTTCAGCAACTTTATGCAGATTATATATCCTTGTTATCAGTTACATCCTTATCCCATCAAGCATGTCTATCAAAAGGTTATCCCTAAACTTCAGTATGTAAATGTTGAAAGCTTCACAAATATTGTTATCCACTGTATCAAGTTTTGTGTATTAGTTTATCTGAGACTTACAAAAAGTTTTAGGATTCTAACTCAAGAAGTCCTCAGCGGCATCATTCGACTATGCCCGCAGCTGATCCAAATTGGCACTATATTCAGCTTGACATGTGTTTTTCACCACATTCCAGAATAGGAGTTGGAACTTTGGCCCAACATATTTCTTTTTCCAATTGGCATAAATATGCCGAGCACAATGCCTATGCTCGGTATTTGGTGCCAACATGAGTACTACATTTATCAACCTCTGTAAAAAAATCATTTGAAAAGTAAAATACAAGTTAGTGAGAAAAAAAATTAAAGTAAAGCTTTAAAATTGTTACATTTTGTTTGTCACTCATAAAAGTCCACTCAAGTCCATCACCAATCTTAAAATCTTCAAACAACTTCTCCATAAACCACATCCATGTCTCTCCATTTTCCTTTTCCATAACTGCCCAAGCCACCGAATACATCTTTTGGTTACAATCTTTTGATATTGCAGCAAGAAAACAAGTATCAAAAGATATAAACTTTCTACATCCAATGAAAAATACTTTACGAAGTGCTGAGAAACCTATGTATACTCGCTGAAATACTGGCTTTTTGGTGTTATCCAAATACGTTTTGACAAAGAAAGTGCCCTCAGTGTCTCTTTTTTGCAATTATGAAAGATAAGATCTGATATTTGCATAAAGTACTTCAAGGGTTCCTCGTAACTTTTTCAAAGCTGTGTCCTTGGACCTATAACATTGCAAAAGTTCCACTTGAGTATTGTATTTCTTCCTAAGCAGTCGTTGTATTTCTTGTGCTCTCATCAAAGGATTACTCTTTATATGCTCAAACATTTGTTCTGCAATCCATCCTGAAGTAGCCTATCTATTATAAAGTTAGTGAAAAAAAAATTTAAGTAAAGCTTTAAAATTGTTACCTTTTGTTTGTCACTCATAAAAGTCCACCCAAGTCCATCACCAATCTTAAAATCTTCAAACAACTTCTCCATAAACCACATCCATGTCTCTTCATTTTCATTTTCCACAACTGCCCAAGCCACCGAATACATCTTTTGGTTACAATCTTTTGATATTGCAGCAAGAAAACAAGTATCAAAAGATATAAACTTTCTACATCCAATGAAAAATCCTTTACGAAGTGCTGAGAAACCTATGTATACTCGCTGAAATATTGGCTTTTTGGTGTTATCCAATTACGTTTTGACAAAGAAAGTGCCCTCAGTGTATCTTTTTTGCAATTATGAAAGATAAGATCTGATCTTTGCATAATGTACTTCAAAGGTTCCTCGTAACTTTTTCAAAGTTGTGTCCTTGGCCCTATAGCATTGCAAAAGTTCCACTCGAGTATTGTATTTCTTCCTAAGCAGTCATTGTATTTCTTGTGCTTTCATCAAAGGATTACTCTTTATATGCTCAAACATTTGTTCTGCAATCCATCCTGAAGTAGCCTGTCTATCATAAAGAGGCCTCACACAATCATGCTCACCAACATATGTCTTGATAACACATGTTGGTTCATGTATTAAAGTGCTAGCGTACAACTTCGAAGGACATCCTGATTCACATACAACTTGTACTTTATCAAATTCAGATTTCACCCATTTGATATTGTGACTGTTCACAATTGCCCACAACTTCACTACAGACTTACATTCCTCCACATCTTTAAACTGCATACCAAGTTGAAGTTTTATGCATTTATGGTCACAATCCTTATCATATTGCAGTTGCTTGTCCATCTTCCCTAGGGATGGCAATCGGGTACGACGGGTACGGATAGTGACTATCCATACCCATACCCACGAACTAAATGGATAGTGGTTGCTACCCACGAAACTATCCATGGATATCAAATGGTATCCAAACCCGCTACCCGCGGATACCCGCTACCCGTCGGGTATCCACGAAACCCGCTATCCGATGGGTATCCGTCACCCACTATCCGACGGATACCCACGAAATAGAATTTAAATATAAATTTACAACAAATTTAATAGAAAAATCAACACAAATAGCATAGTTCAAATCCACAAAGAAATGTTCAAATTCATCAACTAAAATATAAAATCCAACAAAGAATGTCTATAATTGCTCGACAGTAGAAATAGTACCCTCTTCATTGAACTCTTCATCTTCATCTTCAAGACAAGTCCAAAAGCTTCAATTCTTTCCTTGACCTATGAAATAAGCAATTATTTACATTAGATATATGAAATAAAAGATTAATTATAATTACAAATTTACATACCTTCAAGTTGATTTCGTAGCCAATTTTGAGTATACATTAATGCTTCTAATAGCTTTGGTTTGAGACGACTGCGATGCTCACTTAGAACCCTCCCACTAGTGCTAAAGCTGATTCGGAAGCCACTCTGGTGATTTGGGCCTATTTTAAAATATAAAATACTAGCCCATAATCTCAAAATATGTATTTAAAGCCCATATTTTATAGAATTTTTTGTGGATATTTGACGGGTAATTGGCGGGTATTTTTCGCGGGTAAACGGGTTTCACGGGTATGGATAGTAAGTATCCAAACCCATACCCACGAACTAAATGGATAGTGAATTGTACCCACGAAACTATCCGTGGATATCAAATGGTATCCAAACCCACCCTAATGGGTTCGGGTTTTCGTGGATATCCGCTACCCGCGGGTAGATTGCCATCCCTAATCTTCCCAACCACTTCAGCCTCATCATTTTCAAGTAATAAGTCATCAAACTTCTCATCTGTCTCATCGGCTTCATATGTCTCGTCTGTCTCATCTGCCTCATACATCTCATCAAATGATACTTCATAATCCCTACCATCAGCTTCCAAACAATCCATTTCCCTAACATCAGTTTCCAAATCCTTCATCTTTCTAACATCATCTTCATCCCCATTCTCAACTCCAACATATCCAACATAAACATCCAACTTCTCATTTTTCACATCCACACAATTGTGGATTCTTGTACGAAATTCAGTATCTTCTTTAAAGAACATCAATTCATCAGTATTTTTTACTCTAAAAGCAAATTTTTGAATACCACTACACCCAAGAACAACATATGAATTAAAAATAATTCAGAAAATGTCCAAGAATATCAATCCCATTCTTCTAAAACATCAACTTCGCGTCCTACGTATCTTCTTTCGCCCTCAAACTTTGCACCAAAGTGAATTCTTATTGCAATTCAATATGGCATATCCATGTTGCATGTGCTGCCAAACAAGATCTTGCTAATTAAAAAATAATTAATCACTAATAGATTATTATTACCAAATAAAAGAACTTGCTAATTAAAACATAATTAATCACTAATAGATTATTATTACCCTTAATTAAGGCAGGAAAATGACAACCACTACAATACAAAGCATACAAAAGCAATACAATACATATGTCATTGCCTCGGTTATGTGGAGCCAAAAAATGAGAACCACTATAATACAAAACACATAAAAGTAACTTTTCATACTTAGATATTAGATAATGAGACCATACTTCAACAATTTTTGGGTATTCACTGCTAGAAAACGACACAAATAAAAGACTTGTGAATCATGAATGATAATCGCACTCACCGATCGTATATGTCACGCAACACTATAAGTATTCTTCAAATTGTAGATTCAAGCGAATCTTGGATTGGAGTGAAATCTCTCAATTTTAGGGTTCTTAAAATTAGGTTGTGATTTTCTTTCTTAATTCAAAGGGCGACGGTTTGTTTTATTGGAATGGAGATGTTATTTTTTGTGTTTGTTTTTGCTCCAAAACATAATAAAGTAAATGAATTTTATATTTATTTTATCCACTTTCATAAACTTAATAGATAGCGTGCTACCATTTTAATTTGTAAATGTGTATTATTTTAAAAAAGTTTTAATGGCTGAAATGCCACATCATTCTAAAAAAATTTGCAAAATACACTCTGGCGATCCGACAAGCCACGTTAGTTTTCGGCGCCGGAAAATGGACATGGGGTATAAGTGATACAAACTTAATAGTTGAAGATTAAAAAAACTATTTCCAATAGTTCATGATATAATTGATAGTGCGTAGTTTGAGGTTTAAAGTGATATTTACCCATTTTTTATCATCGCAAAATTATTATCCAAGCCTTGAAAATATCTCAAACTCCGAAGGATTCTTGCAGTTCGAAGTTACTATGAATTTTCAATTTTCATCAAATATTATTGAGTCTTCTATCCCCGAATATAACCAAACTTCTAAAAATATCCCTCGAAGCTCTCGTCAAAAGGTTCGAAAAACACGCATAAACATTTTTGTTGCTCACAAGGTTGGACAAATTAAGAAGACATAACATTAGTATCTTCTTGGTGTATATCTAGTGAAAATCCAATTGTTGCCACCAACTAAAAAGGTGACGTGTTATAGCAATGCATTTTAGATTTATATCAACAAGCGCGAGCAGCCAATCTACAATTGGGCCCAATCGATGAAAGATCAGCGGAGTCATTGAGAAATCGTTATAATTGACTCAATGCAAATGTGACCAAGTGGATTGGTGCACACAAGGAAATATACTGTCGGAAAATGAGTGGAATGTCCAACTAAGACTTGCAACCATTTAATGTCTCCGAAATTTATTTGGTGATTAGAGCATCCACATCGGTGAGTCTTATTTGCCGGCTTGAGTCAGCCATGGTGATGAGCCTCCCAATGCGGCCCCCTCTTACTCGAGGCGAGACCCGTTCTAACGAGTCGAGCTCAACAACGGTGGAAAAAAAGGCGTGTGTATTACATACGCTGAATTAATAAATAAAATAAAATTTGAAATATGCTCCAATGGATTTATAACGTCTATTGCAACCATTTTTATTTTTATTTTCTTCTATAAGTATCTATTACCTCTACACAATTTTCACAACAAAAATCAAAGTTCTCTTATTCATTTTCTCTCAATTTACTCTCAATCTCTCTCAAATTTTTTTCCTCCAATAGATCCCAACAATCCTGATTTCCTTTATCCAAATTGGTACAACAATCTTTTCGAGTCGTATTACCAATCGGACCTCACAGCTGTGAACTTGGGCGAGGATACGCAAGAAGGTCATGGATTAGCGGAGCCATAACCGTGGCCGGCGAGGAAGGTGAAAGCTTATAACAGGGGATGAAGGCGAAAATAGGGGCACTACACTTATACGCTCGAAGAAACCGATCTCATCGCCAGTATTTGGATCGAGGAGACAAACGATGCCATCTGTGGTGTCGACTTAAAAGGCGATGCCTATTGTGAGAGAAAGTTGGAGAGGGTAGACGCCATGGTGCCCGAGCCGTTCACTATCCGACAAGTGAGATCTCATTGGGGGCGTGTAACTGCTAAAGTGAAGCTTTGGGAGGCAACATGGGTTGAAGCCAATGCGAAGTGGTGAATTAGTCATAGCGACGACATGATTCGGGAGAATGCGCTAACTTTGTACACATCCAGACACAAGAGCATTCCATTCAAGCGGTGGAACTCATGGAGAATTATCGGGCAGAATCGAAAGTTCAAGTCCTTATACCTCGAAGGCGACATTCATTTCTCCAAGATGACAAAAACGTCGGAGAGCGACGATTTCACAACATCAGCCTGAGGCGAATGGACATGAAAATTATTTTCATGGATACATCAAGAATGACACCGGAGCAACAAGAAATCCGTGCGCAACATGTGGTTAAAATTCTAACACAGGGAAAAGTCAGGTGTTGTGGTCCCGAAGAGTCTCTGAACAGGTGTAGGGGGGAATACACCTGTAGGGTAATTCTTTTGTGAAAAACTGATTTTAGAAGTGAGAAGAGAACAACAACAGTTTTCAAAAGAATGGGCTAATGACTGATACTGATGGGACAATCAGTGGATGACGTTAGTTATCTGAATCAGTTCAGATAACTTTAGTCCAAATAAAGCTTCAGTCAATTTGAACGTAAACAGAGAAGTGTTATGAATCTTATTGATTATCCTAAGATTTATCAGTTAGACTGATAACACAAGCAGCGAAAAATAAACTTAGTTCAAGTAGCCTTTAAAGAGAGTGATACAAATAAAAGTCTTGGTTTCACTTTTCAGTTAATCAGTTTCAGTAGATATCAGCAGAAGCACAAAAAGACAATAACTGAAAACAGTAAAGAACATAAGAATTTTTACGTGGTTCGGAAATAAAGTTCCTACTCCACGGTCAGATGATCAATCTGACAATCACTCTGGGCTAATGCGTTAAGGTGCACAACAAACCTATCAATCCACTCTGAATTGGATTTTTCACTTAGCACGTCCTGACATTCTCGTGTCCAATCAGCGTTTGCGCTAAGGACTTTGGAGACAGAACCCTTGGTCTGAACTCCCTCTTGGCTTTCTGGGTGCCAAGGTAACCGAACTGTTTAGTTTTGACGGTACTAAACAGCAACCACTACAACTCTCTTTTCTCTCGGTTGAAAAGGGATTTGGATTCTTCAAACTAGGATTACTGAGAACAGGCTCTCAAGTAATCAGAATCTTGGGCTTTGGATAATACAAGAATTTGCCTAAGAACTAAGAGAATGTATGTAATCAGTGATCTGATTTAAGCTTTGATGATTCTATTATTCGATTCAAATTTTGATAGCAGTTGAAGGCTGAGTTGCAAATTTGGCAGAGTTTCAGCTTGTGTGTTTGAATCGGTGAAGATTGCAGTGTTCCTCGAGCTCTATTTATAGGCGAAGTCTTGAATAGATCCATTGGAGAGATGGTTTTCAGGATTCCTGCCGTTGTGAGAGTAGATTTGAATCTGGCTAAGTCTGCAATCTTCGAGGTTCCTGTTTTGGTGAAGAACGACGTCTCATAGTACATCCGGTAGGGTGTCTCTGAGACATGTTGCATCAAATAGGAACCCTTTGCAGAGAAAGGACGATCCTAAAATCTCTGCATTTAATGCGGCTGCAGGAGCATTTAATGCTATCTTCAGAGTATCAGTCTGATGAAGAATGTCAACTAGTCATCACTGATAGTTCAGTGAAGCTTTCATTCAGTCAATACTGATGCATCTTGACTTGTCTATTCAGCTTTCTTCAGTTGCAGTCTTCAGTCTTCAGACTAACTAAGAGCATGAACTCCAACACTTGAGTTCGAAAAAAGTTCTAGTCTATTACAGTATAAACAAAGAGTTTTGGTATCATCAAAACTATGGATTGGATATTTCATTAAGTTCCCAACATCGGTGATGATTGATTTTCTTGTTTTAAATTTATGTCATTTAATTTTATGTATTTTAAATTTAGTAATTTAAATTAATGTAATTTTAATTTAAGGAATTGTCTTATTTAAATTTGTGTCATTTAAATCAAATAAAAAAATCTAAAAATCTAAACTAATTCATATAAATCAACATAATGAGCCAACTCAATACAACACTTGACTTATAAATGGACTCAAAGCATGGATGAGTTAAGTATTGACTCAACCATATGGATACTCTTAATAATTCCCTGGATTTGTAAATCTAGTTTCATCACATCACACATGGTACAAATTATCATTATTAATTTGAAATTATACTAAATGATTTTTTCTAGTAAGTGACTTAATTAAAATAAAAATGAATACATGTAACATTTTTTTTTTACATTGGGGGAAGGAGAGCGGTGGGGTTTGATCTCCTGAACCTCACTGTTCGATGAAGAATGTCAACTAGTCATCACTGATAGTTCAGTGAAGCTTTCATTCAGTCAATACTGATGCATCTTGACTTGTCTATTCAGCTTTCTTCAGTTGCAGTCTTCAGTCTTCAGACTAACTAAGAGCATGAACTCCAACACTTGAGTTCGAAAAAAGTTCTAGTCTATTACAGTATAAACAAAGAGTTTTGGTATCATCAAAACTATGGATTGGATATTTCATTAAGTTCCCAACATCGGTGATGATTGATTTTCTTGTTTTAAATTTATGTCATTTAATTTTATGTATTTTAAATTTAGTAATTTAAATTAATGTAATTTTAATTTAAGGAATTGTCTTATTTAAATTTGTGTCATTTAAATCAAATAAAAAAATCTAAAAATCTAAACTAATTCATATAAATCAACATGATGAGCCAACTCAATACAACACTTGACTTATAAATGGACTCAAAGCATGGATGAGTTAAGTATTGACTCAACCATATGGATACTCTTAATAATTCCCTGGATTTGTAAATCTAGTTTCATCACATCACACATGGTACAAATTATCATTATTAATTTGAAATTATACTAAATGATTTTTTCTAGTAAGTGACTTAATTAAAATAAAAATGAATACATGTAACATTTTTTTTTACATTGGGGGAAGGAGAGCGGTGGGGTTTGATCTCCTGAACCTCACTGTTCGTACACAGAAGTTCGCACCGTTTAGTGTCTTCTTGGGCACGTGAATATATGTAACTTAGATATTGCTTTGTGTTAGTATATTAGTAGAATATAAATTTGTCTAAAGTCTACTAGCTAAGAGCTATAGAAAAGATTGGGTTTTCTTGATTTTGATTGAATATTTCCTAATTAGCCGACAGCCATTGAACAAAGAATGGAATTATCATATTGTTTAAGGAAAAAGACAAATATGTAGGTAATGATTAAAAAGATCTGCACCTATATATGCCAACAACTAAACATAGGGTAAATATTCTTGTACTAGGGTAATACTTCTCCCCTACCTCAATTATTTTTTAAGTTATGAAGAAACACTATTATGGTGATTCTATATATGTTACGTTCAAGTATAATCTGGATAGTGCTTTAGGTATAAACTATGGGATGGACTTGTGTGCGGACTCCCGCATAGCATGCGGCCGGGTCGGATCCACCCGATCCCTACGTTTTTACGTTTTTTTACCCTCTTTTTTATAGCTTGCGTTTTTTTTTTTTCCCTCTTTTTTAACTCTTTTTTTCTACCAGCCTGTTTCTTGTGTTTTTTTTATTTTATATTCTACTTCAGTTTTTTATTATTTTTTTATTTTTTACAATGCTATTTTATTTATTTTAAGATTATTTTAAATAATTATTATTATGATAAAAAGTAATTATTGACATAAAAAAAGGTAATGTTTTTGAAGGATCAACTTTCATCATTTCAATAGTTACTTTTTCTTAGAATAATGATTACATGAATAATTATTTGATAATTTTTATTTCTACGTTATTTAATAAGTATAAAATGTAACAATCCGAGGAACTTTGTGGTTGATTATAGCAATAGTGATAGCATGAATGCAATGAATAACATAGTTCATAGACGTTGGTCAGATGAGATGGACGACTATCCTGATTTATGGGATCGCTAGTGTCTTCAGGTTTCTTTGTTTAACGATCTCTTTTCGAGTTTCGTGCCCTTAGTCTGCGTTTTGTGCTCTCAATGGATTCTTTTTACTTTTTCTTTTATAAAAAACCTCTATTTAATAATAAGTATAAAATGTACATTTGACATTAAAAAATATAATTACTTTTTCTTACGATAACAATTACTTGATCAAATAATAATATTATTATTTATGTTTATTAAAAGTAATCATTGATATAATAAAAAGTAATAATTGATATGGAGAAATGTAATGTTTCAAAAATATTATATTTATTGTAATTATTGTTGTCTAAAAAGTCATTATTGTTATAATAAAAAGTAATTATTATTATTATAAAGAAATGTAATATTTTTTAAACATTACATTTCTTGAGAATATTGATGTTAAGTATACATTTTCAAACATTACTTTTCATCAAATCAATAGTTACTTTTTATTACGATAATGATTACATGACCAAATATACAAAATTACAAGTTCTAGCAAGTAAAAATAATAATATTACATTTATACATATCAATGGTTACTTTTTCTTACAATAATAGTTGATTAAATAACTAAAAGTATAAATTCTCATTAATAAAAATAGTAATAATTATTGTGATCAAATGTAATAATCTAGAAACGTTACATTTCATTGTAATAATAATTACTTTTTATTACAAAAATAATTACTTGACAAAATAGTTAAAAATAAATTAAAGTACAATCAAGGAAAATAACATTATTTTTCTTCACATCAATAATAACTTTTATTTACAAAGATTATTACTTAAGCAACTAACTAAAAGTAAACATTCATATGAATAAAAATAAGCATTGTTGTGAAGAAATGTAATGTTTCAAACCTAAACACTGAATGTATACTTTTATTTATCTAAGATATACATTTTCATGCTTAAATGTATACTTATGTGAACATAAGTATTAACCATCATTCAATATTTTTTAAACCTAAACACTGAATACTAAACTCTAAATAGGGAATACTAAACCCTAAACCTTGAATACTAAACCCTAGTCATATTCAATAATAAACCCTAGCCATTCAATAATAAATCCAAATGACAATATTTACTTTTATTTTATCTAAGATATACATTTCCGGGCTTAAATGTATACTTATGTTAATATATGTATTAACCATCATTCAATATTTTGTAAACACTGAATACTAAACTCTAAATAGGCAATACTAAACCCTAAACACTAAATACTAAACCCTAACCATTCAATAATAAACCCAAATGACAATATTTACTTTTATTTTATCTAAGATATACATTTTTCATGCATAAATGTATACTTATATGAATATTAGTATTAACCATCATTCAATATTTTTTAAACCTAAACACTGAATACTAAACCCTAAACCTTGAATACTAAACCCTAGTCATATTCAATAATAAACCATAGCCATTCAATAATAAATTCAAATGGCAATATTTACTTTTATTTTATCTAAGATATACATTTTCATGCTTAAATGTATACTTATGTGAATATAAGTATTAATCATCATTCAATATTTTGTAAACTCTAAACACTGAATACTAAGCCCTAAATAGGGAATACTAAACCCTAAACACTGAATACTAAACCCTAACTATTCAATAATAAACTCAAATGGCAATATTTACTTTTATTTTATCTAAGATATACATTTCCATGCATAAATGTATACTTATGTGAATATTAGTATTAACCGTCATTCAATATTTTTTAAACCTAAATACGGAATACTAAACCCTAAATAGGGAATACTAAACTCTAAAAGTACTATTACTTTTGCTTACACAAATAATTATTTGATCAAATAACTAAAAGTACAAATTCTCATAAATAAAAGTAACAATTATCGTGAACAAATGTAATTATTTAGAAACATTACATTTAGTTATCTTATGAAATAATAATTATTATAATAAAAAATAATTATTGACATGAAGAAATGTAACGTTTTTGAAGAAATGTAATACTTTAATATTTTAAAATATTACATTTTTCACAAAAATATATAAAAAAATACAAAAGAAAAATAAAAAATAAAAAACAAACGAAAAATAAAGAAAATACCGAAAGGATAAAAAAACCAAAATATATTAAAAAAATGCAAAAAAAAAACAGTATAATTAAAAAATAATGCAAAAGAAAAAAAAATATTGTAAAGAAAAAGAATATATATATATAAAGATAAAAAAAACAGAAAAAGGAAAAAATGTAAAAAAAAAAGATAAAGAAACAAAACTAGAAAAAAAAAACAAACAAAAAAGCAAAAAGAAAAAGAAAATGCAAGCAAATTGTAAAGAAAAAGAATATATATATATAAAGATAAAAAAAAACAGAAAAAGGAAAAAATGTAAAAAAAAGATAAAGAAACAAAACTAGAAAAAAAAAAAACAAACAAAAAAGCAAAAAGAAAAAGAAAATGCAAGCAAAAAAAAGAGACAAAAAAACGCAAAATAGGGCAGCAGGGTTCGAAACCCTGACCTTGGTAATAAGGAACAAGGTGTGGCTATCACCACTACGTCACACCACAGCTTTGAATATATTTACCAGAAGTTGTAATATATAGGCATGTGTCCGGGTGGACCGCACCCCATGCGGCCACCCGCACACAACTTTTTGCGATAAACTATATATGATGAGATAAATAGTTTGATACCTCTTTCTGTTTTTACCATATCAGTCAAAGAAATGCTCAAACAATATTTCGTATATAAATTTTAGCAGAAATTAGATTTAATTATACACTTTGCTCCTGTGCGATTTACGGTAAACATTATTTTTTAAATAAATTTATTTTAAAGTATTTTTATATTATAAATTCAATTATTTATTAATGTTATTTGAATGTTAAAATTTTTATGTTGTGTAATATATAGAAAGGAATAATTATTGCATGTTTTTTCAAATATAAATTATCGTGGATGTTGCTAGAGTAGGACATGTAACTGTTTGAAATGATGTTTCTTATTGGAACTTCAGATTATTTAATCAATATATAATCATTATCATCACCATTTGTTACAATTCTAATACCCACATTTACTAAATATTTTATTTACATTTACTGAACATGTGTGCTCATTTTATACAAAAAATTGTTATTACATATTTCATTAAAACAATTATTATATATATATAATACAACTATTATCTATAAAATATATAAGAGATTAAAAATTACTAATACAATAAATTATAGTGATGTGATTATGTTATAATTAATTTATTGTTATTATAACTGATACACAATCATAATGCTTGATTAATATTAAATTTCAAATGTTTTACATATGTTGATTAAATATTCAAGAAAGAATAAATAATTAAATAAATATCTTAAAGTCTATTTTAATCATAAATCTTCTAAATATAAATACTTTAATAATATTTTAAATATTTATTGAACAATTTATTTACATTTTATTTGTATGACTAATAAATATAAAATATTGAAAAGATAAAAAATTAACTAATACTTTAGTTGGGGCAATATGAAAAATTATAGCAAAAAAATATTCATATAATCTAAAGTAGATGAATTAAAAACAAATAAAAAAATTTAAAGAAAAAAGTTTCTAAAATAGTAAGGTGATTTTAATTGGAAACTATAACTTGCTATTTATGTAAGTGATTATGCTTATTTATATATATATATATATATATATATATATATATATATATATATAGGGGCGCGCTCCAGTGAGACCCCCTATTTTTCGTGTAACATGAGTACAATGAATAAGACATATAATACTAATGAATAAGACGTATATCTAACGAACAAGATGTATATACTGATGAAAAATAAAATTTAAAAAATTGGTAATGAATAAGACATATATACTGATGAACAAGGCAGTATACATTGATGAACAATGCAGTATTTACTAATGAATAACAAAATTTAAAATATTCTGCTCCCTCCAGGATTCGAACCCTGCGAAAAAAAATCACCCTCTAGATACAATATCAGCCATATGATTGATAAAATAAACGCACCAGATCGTGCCCTAGATCTCACTAAAATTAGGGGTTTTCATTGGAGCGGCCCCCCTATATATATATATATATATATATATATATATATATATATATATATATATATATGGGGGCGCGCTCCAGTGAGACCCCATATTTTTCGTGAAACACTAGGACAATGAATAAGATATATAATACTAATGAACAAAACGTATTTCTAATGAACAAGATGTATATACTGATGAAAAATAAAATTTAAAAAATTCGTAATGAATAAGAAATATATACTAATGAACAGTGCCGTATATACTGATGAACAATGCAGTATATACTGATGAATAACAAAATTTAAAATATTCTGCTCCCTCCAGGATTTGAACCCTGCAAAAAAAAATCACCCTCCAGATACAATATCAGCCATAGGATTGATAAAATAAACGTACCAGATCGTGCCCTAGATCTCACTAAAATTAGAGGGTCTCATTGGAGCGGCCCCCTATATATATATATATATATATATATATATATATATATATATATATATCCCTATAGGGTTAGCTTATATTGAGATTTTAATTTTTTTGAGATTTTGAGATAAATGAACAGGTTAGCTTATATTGAGATTTTAAATATTTTGAGATTTTGAGATAAATGAACATATCAATAAATTCTTTGAACATAACCAATATAACTCATGAACATATGAATCTATTTAATTTATTTAAAAAACACGTCACTTGTAGGGATTGAACCCCAGACCAACGCGCGTTCATAAAAATTAATTGACAAGTTCATCAAAATGTACTTATATGTTCATTTATCTCAAAATCTCAAAATATATATAAATCTCAATTGAACCAATTCCTATATATATATATATATATATATATATATATATATATATATATATATATATAGGGGAGGGATCTATGGAGAATAGCCCTCTAGTAAAGAATAAAGAATTAATCTAAGCCTTTAGATATACTAGATCCGACAGCCATGATTAATTCCAAATATCCATTAAAAAATGCCCTATTTTATAAACATAAGCAAACCCATCAACATCAAAGGGTAAAATAGACACTTCACATAATTAGGGCATAGAATGCCTAAGTTTATAACTTAGAGCATTTTTACTATAGAACTTAAGGAAGTGGGCATTTTTGCCTATTAACGCAACCTAAATATGCATAACGTTACACACAAATATGCATAGCATTATTCGACAGCGAGAGGCACCAGATGGTTTGCATACTGTTACATTCTCATGCATATTTCTATCTAGCGTCATACATATTTGTATTGCCTTTATGCATATTGATGTTCAATTATATGCATTTTGACGATGGCCGCAGGAAATAAATAAATTTTTGATAATATATATATATATATATATATATTATAATTTTCTTTATAATTTCAAAAATTACTATTTTACCCCTCCGTGTTTTTTGCCCTGGAAGACTTTGGAAGGTCTTGGGAGGCATATGCCATGTGTCGCGCTCCTAGTGAGCCACGTGGCCACATTGTGTGGTCCAGATTTGGACCTATATACTATGAGGGAAGTGGATACTACAGGATCCCACCCTTTTATATATATATATATATATATATATATATATATATATATATATATAGGGAAGAGTTCAATGTAGACCACTCCTCTGTATAGAGAATGAAGACCAAATCAGAGTCATTGATCTTACCAAATTCAATGAATCAGATTCATCTGAATTCTTCAAGTTTAGAAAATCCCATAAATTCCTCATTTTCCAATTCTAGGAACCAACGAACATTATTATGAACTTACGAACATAAGTATGTTTATTTGTATGTTCATTTATTTTTATACGAACATATCGACGAACATTGGTATGCTCATTTATTTTTTATACGAACACATCGACGAACATTAGTATGTTCGTAAGTTCATAATAATGTTCGTTGATTCCCAAAATTGGAAAATGAGGAATTTACGGGATTTCTTAAACTTGAAGAATTCGGATTAATCTGATTAATTGATTTTGGTGAGATCAATGGCTCTGATTTGGTCTCTATTCTCTATATAGAAAAGTGGTCTCCATTGAAGCTGACCCTATATATATATATATATATATATATATATATATATATATATATATATATATATATATAGGGTCGCATTCAATGGAGACCACTCCCTTAGTAAAGAATAAATACCAAATTAAGGTCATCCATCTAATCTCAATGAAGGGTCCATATAATTTCTTGATATGAATTTTAATGTAATTAAATATTATTTACTTACATTATTTTAATTGCAGAAGGACAAATCGGTCTATATTGAATTCATCGAATTTGGTATGTTGAACAAATCCCATAAATTTCTCATTTTTTTCTTTATCTGATCTCCTCACTCTCTCTCTTCTCTCATCGGCTCTCTCTATCTTTCTCTAACTCATCGCCGCTCTCTCTCTCTCTCTCTCTCTCTCTCTCTCTCACAGCAAGCCAGCCACGCCACCCCCTTTTCCCGGCGAAATCATCGCCGAGAACCACCTCCGATGTCACCCCTCTCTCGCGTAACCGACGGCAGACGGCTAATTAGGGAACGTCGCCGCTACCGCTCGCCTCCCCCTTATCCGTCTCTTGCGTTTTCGGCAGCGAACGACCAAGGAAGGAGCGCCACCGCCGCCGCCTTCCCTCATCCTTCTCTCTCTGCTCCGGCAGCGGACGGTCTAGGAGGAGTCGCTGCTACCTCTGACCACTGCGTCGCCTTCCCTATGACTGTATGTTGAACTTGTTCATTGTTTATGAATCTGACGAATATGGTGTAGTATTTTGAACATGTATATTGAACATGTTCATTGTTTCAATGAACGTTGCTTATGAATAAGTGAACATGGTGTAGTATATTGAACATGTGCATTGAACATGGTGTAGTATATTGAACGTTGCTTATGAATCTGACGAACATGTTCAATGTTTCAATGAACGTTGCATACGAATATGATGAACATGGTGTGAACGTTTCAATGTTTCTTCTGCAACAAGCCAATTTTTTCTTCAATGGTGGACTGGTATTGACGACAAAATTTTGAAAAGATGAAAAAAAAAATATTCATTGTTTCAATGAACGTTGCTTATGAATAAGTGAACATGGTGTAGTATATTGAACATGTGCATTGAACATGGCGTAGTATATTGAACGTTGCTTATGAATCTGACGAACATGTTCAATGTTTCAGTGAACGTTGCATACGAATCTCATGAACATGGTGTGAACGTTTCAATGTTTCTTCTGCAACAAGCCAATTCGTTCTTCAATGGTGGACTGGTATTGACAATAAAATTTTGAAAAGATGAAAACAAAAAAAAATTATTGATAATACGTTTATAAGTTGTAACAAACATATCTTAATAATGATTAACCATAAATAAAAGATTTGATAAGATTCATAGAGAGCTAATAACGGATGTGCAAATTATTAATTTACATTCTTAGCCTTAATTGATTTAAATGGCCGAAAATTAGATAATTAGATCAGCCAAATCAGGATCGCATGATTTTGTTGATTTAACGCTTTGAATTTGATCTTCGTTCTCTATATAGGGGAGTGGTCTCCATTGAACTCTCCCATATATATATATATATTGGGACAATATGAAAAAGTTACAACAAAAAAAATATTCGTCTGAAGTTGACGAAATCACGAACAAACAAAATAAATTAAAAGGAAAAAGTTACTTTTACAAATGTTAAAGGTTATTTTGATGGGAAAATATAACTTACTACTACATTCGTCCATGAAAAAAATTCTATCTTTTATTTTTGGGACGTCCACAAAAAAAAAAAAAAAAAAAAAAAATTCTACCTATTTTTAGATTATAATTACTCCCTCTGTCCCCCAAATAACTTCATATATTTCCTTTTTGGGACGTCCCCTAAATAACTTCCTATCCATTTTAGAACATTACCCCATTAATAATACTTTATTTATTCTTACTTTTCAACCTTTCACCATTCTCAATACTAATTATAACATTTTTTCACCACTTTCAATACTAATTATAATATTTTTTTCTCCATTATCAATACACTTAACTATTTTTCCTTAAAAC
This sequence comes from Salvia miltiorrhiza, assembly GCF_028751815.1. Classification (NCBI taxonomy): domain Eukaryota; kingdom Viridiplantae; phylum Streptophyta; class Magnoliopsida; order Lamiales; family Lamiaceae; genus Salvia; species Salvia miltiorrhiza. The sequence goes on along the minus strand of NC_080394.1, from coordinate 33,140,997 downwards.
CTGTGTCGTCCCCTATTATGAAGTTATTTTGGGGGGGAAGGGGGGGGGGGCAAGGGAGTCTAATACATTTTCACTACTCACAATTCACTTAACAACTTTTTCTCTACATTCAATACACTCAACAATTTTTCTTAAAATTCGTATCACTCCATTTTAAAAAGTTTTTTCATGGATAGAGGGAGTACTATTTATGTAAGTGGTTGTGCTTTGATATATATATATATATATATATAGGGAAGAGTTAAATGGAGACCACTAAATATTCAAAGAACATAGACCAAATTTTAGCCGTTGATCTTATCTAATCTAACGGTCACATTTATTCACGCCATGTTCAACGAGATTTTTTTGTTGAACATATACAGGGTCGAATCCTACAACCCCCAAAAAATCAGCAATTATTGACGCCATGTTCAACGGATTTGATGAACGTTCAACGGAACTACTGATATGTTCATCGGATGAAGATTCTCCCTCTTTCTCCATCCCCGTCCTCTCTTTTCTTCTTAAGTCTCTCTTTCTTCATTCAAGGCAGCCTTCTCCCTCTCTAAGGCAACCTTCCTCATTCTTCCGTCTTCTTCATCCTCTCGCTTTCCTTCACTTCTCCGTCTCCCTTCTCATCCCTTCTCTCCCTACACTGGCGTCTTCCTCTTCTGCATCTCTGGACTCATCATCTTCTCAAGTCCTTCCACAAGTGCTTGAGAATCGGAGTTGAGTCCTATCTGAACATAGCCTCCATCATCAGCTCTCTTTTTGATGTTGCCAAAAGGGGGGAAAGTAGGAAGTTAGAGAAAAACCTTCTCGAAGGTAATTCCCTGCATCTTCTCGAAAGACTGAAGATGGTAAAGCAAAAGGATCACCAGAAGTTGTAAGGATGACGTTTCAGTAAAGACCTCAAGTCAATGAAAACAAGTGTGAGTGGAACAAGCTTAGGAACATGAAGACTGAAGATGAAGATCAAGAAGTTCAAGGTGCAACCAAGCAGACTGCTGGAGTCCATGGGTTTCCCCATGTGTTTTGTCTTGTTTTTACTCCTTTGTAAGTTTTGCCCTGTACCTCGACTGATGTCTCATCAGTCTTTTCTATTAATGAAAATAACTTATTTTGATCTCAACCTGAAGACAATGACTCTTTGTCCAGACTCTGATTAATGTTTTTCTGTCTTCTCCTCGTTCTATTTTTGAACTGTTGTGTTCTTTCTCTCAGTACAAGTTTTAGGTTCTATTGTTAAAGGGGAATAGTATTCACCCTATTTTAGGACTTGTGCTCTGAGTTCAGTCTTTTTCTTGCCTAGAACTGTTGTGTGGTTTTGGCATCATCAAAAAGGGGAAAATTGTTGGGAACTTAATGGAATATCCTAATCCTTGTTTTGATGAAACCAAAATCCATAGGCTTTGTTTGTAATAGACTAGAACTGTTCGAACTCAAGTGTTAGAGTTTTCTTTCTAGTTTAGTTGCTGTTCTGAAGACTGAAGAACGAAGGACTGAAGACTGAAGTTGCCGACTGAAGTATCAGTCTTGAACTAATTACTTAATGCGTGCCACGTGGAATCAGCGGACTCATGTATCAGTTAAACATTCTTCCTCGGACTGAACCTCCAACGTTCAAAGGAAGCCACGTGCTCTAGAAGTACAGCCGCATTAAATGCAAAGATCTCAGGATCGTCCTTTCTCTGCAGAGGTCATTCCTATTTGGTGACTACTTTATCAGAGACGTCGCATCTCCTGCTCTTTAACATAGCCGTTCTCACCAAACAAGGAACCTCGAAGATTGAAGCCTCAGCCCAAGTTCAAATTACTCTCTAACGGAAGAAATCTTGAAGACCTTCTCCGCCAACGGATCTATTCAAGACTTCTCCTATAAATAGCGCTCGAGGATCACTTCAATCTTCACCGATTCAACAACATAAGCTGAAGCTCTGCCAAAATTGCTTCTCAACCAAAGCTCAAATTCCCCAAAGCTTGAATCGAAGAAGAGAATCTCAAAGCCAAAAATCAGTCACTGCTGATTACATAAATTCTCTTAGACCTTAGGCAAACCTTGATTATCCAAAGCCTAGGTCAAACTAACTCCAAATAACTTGTTCTTTGAAGTTCAGTTGGCAAGATTTCAAACCTCCATTCGACCGATAGAATCGAGTGTTTGAGTTGCAAAGGAGTTCAGGAAGGTACTCTGACTCCGTGAGGTCCTAGTGCCAGTTCGTGCTAGGAGTGAGAAATCCAACAAGGTGTGTTGGTACTGAAGATTGGATCTTCAATTGTTTCGGTTGTGTGCACCCGCAAGCACACGGTTCGGTTTGTTATGTACCCGTAAGCACGAGCATCGGTTTGCAGTGCACCCGTAAGCACTTGCAGAGTGAATTTGTTGGTCTGATCAACCGACCGTGGATGTAGGAAGTGTTTTCCGAACCACGTAAAAATCTCTGTGTTATTTACAGCTTTCAGTATTTAAATTTGTCACTTGTGCTCTTCATTTCATAAACTGAAAACTAATTAATTGCAAAGAGAAACTTAAGACTAACAACGTGCTCAACCCAAAAGGCTATTGCAAAATAAAAGTTTTTCGCTGCGTGTGTTATTAGTCTGACTGATCTGTCCTCTGATAGTTAGTGAGACTTATAACATCTCTGTTTATCAAACTCGACTGAAGCCTTACGTGCATCAGCTAAGTTCTCGTAACTTAACTGATAACTCCTTACTAAAGAGTCTTTCAGTATCAGTCGCTAACCCTGTTTTGGTCAAAACTCCTTTTTGTAAACAGGTGTCTGAGTTTGTGTTTGTAGTTTCATTTTTGATCTCTGTATTGAGATCCTGCTTTTCAAAAATAGCCTATAGGTGTATTCCCTCCCCCCATACACCTATTCGAGACCCTCCGAACCTAACAGTTGGCAATTTCATAAATGTGAGTATTCTCAAGGTGAGATCGACGAGGGTCATGAGGATTGGGCCTCTTATGTGATCAATAAGGTTTGTGAAATAATCTATAAAAATTTATGTCTAACTATTTTGATTGTAAATTTCATATCAAGGTGAGGATTGTTGATGTTAGTGACACATAATATTTAGATTGAGCCTACAAAACTTACATGCGGTTAGAATTTTTTCGCAATCTAATTGTAACTATCATGATTGGGCCCTTATAAATTAACAAATTTTGTGCATGATTTACTTGATTCTTGGTATTCTTTTATGAGGTGGTCTTGGGTACATCCGGGTTGACCCGTACCCATATCATGACTCGTATCCTATCCAAACCCGCATCCTGACTCAAATTGTGTAAATGACACTATTCGGTTATACAAATGACATTGCCTGTAATTGACACTATTCTGTTATATAAATAACATTGCGTATAAATGACCCTATAACATTGTAAATGACATTGTGTATAATTGACACTATTCAGAAATATAAATGACACTGCTTATAATTGACACTATAAGATTGTAAATGACACTATAACATTTTAAATAATACTATAAGATTGAAAATGACACTATAACATTTTAAAATGTTACAGTGTCATTTATATATTTGAATAGGAGTTCAAAATTTTTGTAGGCCACATTTTTTCGGGCTTGCAGGTTTGGGCCATTTATTATTAATTTCGGCGTAAATAAGCCATATTTGGGCCCGATCGAACTATTTTGCACGTGAGACGTGCGTGACTTCACAGTTGGAGCCTGAACGCTGATGTTGAATTTTATTTCATTCTTTTATTTGGTATATTTATACACATGTAAACATAAATCATAAAATAATCATAATTAAAAAAACACAAATAAAAAATGAATTAAAATACATTAAAATATACAAATAATTGCCTTTGCTCGACGACACATCGGAGTGTAGAAATTAAATTGTAGGAATATATATGTTCCTCAAGATATCCTAATGCACCGTGTAAAAAAATATATATGTTCCTCAATATAACAATAATTATTTATATATTTATAGAAAGACATCTTATACTTTATAATAGGAAAATATTAATGTTCTCTTCTACATGACAATCTAAAATCTCACTATTTGAATTTTTGTCAAATTTCTTTTATTTACACTTATTCTCATTATATACATTCTCAAATGTGTTATGGTGCGAAATATGCGAATTGGATAGTGAAAATCAAATGTTAGCCACCAATTTAATTGAGTTCAAAATTTTTTGTAGGCCACTAAATTAGGGCACTTTGCAAAATTATGCCACATTTTTTCGGGCTTCAAAATTTGGGCCATTTATTATTAATTTCGGTGTAAGTGAGCCACATTATAGCCCGATCGGGGCCAAATGTGGCTCATTTACGCCGAAATTAATAATAAATGGCCCAAATTTATAAGCCCAAAAAAATGTGGCCTAATTTTGCAAAGCGCCCTAAGTTAGTGGCCTATAAACATTTTGAACTCACTTGAATAGTGTCAATTATAAGCAGTGTCATTTGTATAATTGAATAGTGTCACGATTTGGGTCAGAATGCAGGTTTGGATTAGCATGCGGGTCAGGATTTGGGTACGATCGTGATGAGGAGTAATATATGTAGAGCATAGCAGAGAAGTAGAGCAGAGCAGCGGAGCAGAGCTGAGCAGAGGAGCATAGCAGAGCTACCAGCTCTGCCAGAGTCAGAGGAACCGCGCTGCCAGGGCAGAGCTACCAGCCCTACCAGAATCAGAGGAACCGCGCTGCCAGAGCAGAGCTACCAGCTCTGCCAGAGACGACCTTGCCAGAGCTAACTTTACCATCGAGTTGGGCTCCATTTCTCTGTTTCGTGGGCTTTAAAGTTAGGCCCAATTAGTTATCTATAAATAGAAGGTTTAGCATTAGCATGAGGGGGATCAATTCATTCTACCACTCCACTTGTAATATGTAAAATACTCTTGAAATAGTGAAAACAACGAAAAACCTCCCGTGGACGTAGGTCTTCATGACCGAACCACGTAAATCTTGTCTCCTTTATTGCTTTCTAGTTTATGTGTTGATTTCATGTTTCATCAGACCGTATGGGTCAACCCGGGTGTACATGAGATTTTGTGTTCTTTTATACGTTATTTTCACCACATTTGTCTATGATTTTTTCCCATTTTAGATTTTTACGTAAATTTGTGTGTTTTTTCATTTTGTTCTTCATTATTTTTCCACTTGCCATATTTATAACAAAAAAAGGAACACGTTGATAGGGGTGGTGGTAATTCAGTTTCGGTTATTCAACTATAACCGTAACCGAATCGAGTTCGGTTCGGCTACCGGTTATTATATTTTAAAAATATCGATTATTCGGTTTAACCGGTAACCGACCTATTAAATCGAATTAAACCGAATTAACTGGTTATTCAATTTGACATATAATGTTTTATTATTTTATTTGAAAATTAATCAGAAATAGATGTTTATTTTTTAGCATATTAGTTGAACTATTGTTGCCTGATATAAATCCGAGTAGAAATTATGGACCATGCTTCATGCTTGTTTATATTTACATTAATTATTTTTTATATATACAATAATATTTATTTTATTGCAGTGCTTCTTTATACATATAAATTAGTATTTGCATCCCGTGCAATGCAAGGAAAAATATTTTTTATTTTATATATTTATATAAAAATTAATACTAATTCAATTATCATACTCATAAATATAATAAAAAATAATTTTAATTAAATATATTTGAATTGAATTTTAATAATAAAAAAATAATGTACAATTTTAAAATTTGATATTATGAAAAGCACAAAAAAAAGTTTTAAAAAATAAAAAATACTAGTAATAAAAAAGAATTTAAAATACATTTTTTTTCAAAAAGATGAGAGAGGAGAGAGAAATTTATAAAATTTTAATATTTAAACAAATTTAATTTGTACATTTTAACACAAATATTTATATAAAATATATCAAATTAAAGCTCTTATTGTGATCTTTAATTTGATATGCATATTAAATATTTATAATTAATCGAATTTCACAATTTTGGAAATAAATAAAACAACAAATAAGAAGTTAAAGAAATGGAAAATAAAAAGAAAATATAGTTTAAACATAAACCTTCAATTTTATTATAACTACAAAATTGCCACTCAATTTTGAAATTGATTTCAAATTGGAAACTGCTTTTTTAATATAGTATAGATAGACGGTGACAAATTTAAACAAAAATTAGTTAAACTTAGATGAAATTAGTTGTGAATTACGCTGGAAGAAAGACTGGTGTTTACGCCATTATTCAACTGAATAATAGTATATGTCCATTCCAAACATGATAATTAAGAGTTGTTCATTTTTTTTTAATATAAAATTACAAGTTTTTATAAAATTATTTTTTATTCTATATAAACATAAATTATAAGTTAGTGAAGTGGATAAGTTTTCACCCTTTCTTTTTTTATAGGGCCAAGGTTCAAATCCTATTACCACCAATTTAAAGTCAATTTTTTTTTTTTTTTTTTGCAAATTTGACTATGCTTGATCCGCTATGTATAGTTAACCGGTTAATTCGGTTAACCGATTGATCGGTTCAATTCGATTCGGTTAATCGAACCAAAAATCGATTCGTTGTACAATTAGTATTTTCGGTGTTAACCGGTTCTGATTAATCAAAAAATCGATTTGATTATAATCGAATCGAACCAATTACCACTCCTACACGTTGATGTGATGCTCATATAATTGCTGGATATAGCTACCACTTTAGACCATGTTATTTAAATAGTGAAATGGGAATTAAATTATTGCATATTTGTTACTCAAACCTAAACACATTTAAATAGGCATGCTTTAGCACAAACAAGACAATGAAATGTCATAATGAAAATCACATGCACCTCTCTTCTCAACTTTAGTTTATCTTTTTCGAATTATTTTCCCTCCCCATTTTACGAGTGATAATGGGGTTATTATGATCTCTAAAGGACATAGGGCCTAAAATACACTATTTTATAGTAGGGTTGAATTGAATACAAATTATTCAATTTTGAATAAATTTTTATTTTGTACATAAATTTTAATTTTTTTATTAAAATTATTTAATTATTAATATTTTTTCATTTTACATATTCGTCCATTTGTCATCGTACGTGGTGACATATAAATATACTCGTTTGGCATAAATATAAGAGTGAAAATTTAAAATGTCATATTCCTTAAGTTATATGTGAAAAATGCCCTCTTTTATAAACATAAGTATTTTATGCCCATTATTTAAATAGCCTTTGATTTGATGGGTTTGCTTGATTTTCTGTGAAAGTTCTACACATTTGACCGATTTGACAGCCATCAGTCATAAAAGTCAACGATTTGACAACTATCAGTCAAGAGTACATATGATCACCGGTGGGTGGCTAGATCATGTATCCGCCCAGGCGGACACATAATTTCACCGGGCAGACACATGATCTAGCCACCCACCGGTCATATGTACTCTTGACTGATAACTGTCAAATCGTTAACTTTGATGACTGATGGTTGTCAAATAGGTCAAATGTGTAAGATTTTCACAAAAAACCAAGCAAAACCATCAACATCAAAGGGTAAAATAGGTACTTTACATAATTATGGCATAAAAAATTCTTAAGTTTATAAAGTAGGACATTTTTCATATACAACATAAAAAATAGAGCATTTTTGCCTATTAACACTAAATATAATCACGTGGCATAAAAATGACCGTGTGAAAAAATAAAATTGACATCATATTGTATGGATTGGAACGACATCGTTTCAGGTCCAAAGTTTCGCCAAAAAATGGACGAGTATGTGAAATAAGAAAAGGCTAATAGTTGAGTAATTTTAGTAAATATTATAAAGTTCGCATAAAAAATGAGAATTTATTGAGAATTGAGTAATTTGTATGCAATTAATTCTTTATATTATTATGTTTTTGTAATCGTACTTTATTCAACCAATGCATATTATGTATTTAATCATGCAAATACTGCATTAAAGAATCAATAATGCTATTTGGACAAAATTTGTCCGGACAAAATATAGTTAAATACTTCATAAAATAAATTTATTTAAAAATTTTGGTTCAAAATAAAATAGGATTTAGCTAGTTTTATTGTTTTCTTTATATTGTAATTTTTTTTGTAATTTTTTAATAACCTTTTTAATTATTATTATTTTTAAAGTACACAAACTACAAATAAAATAATAAAAAATAAAAAAAATTGTTAAAAAATTACGAAAAAACTACAACATGGAGAAAACAATAAAACTAACTAAATCCTTTTAATCTTGAATCAAAATTTATAAATAAATTGATTTTTTAAAAAAATTAACCTTGTTTTTGTCCGGACAAATTTTAGGAGGTTTAAATACAAGTAATGCAAGATAGAACCTCGTCAGAAAATAAATATAGTTACCTTTTTTGACTTTTGGAGAGACAGCCCATTAATCATGGTGATTAGTTTCTAATTTGGTGTTAATGATGGTTAAGTGCATACCAATAAATAATAATCTTGATAGACTACCTGCCGCGTCGCTTTACACCTATCTTGAAACAAATTATTGAATCTTTAGATTTTTGCTTTTCCTCCACCACATGGTTACTATCCAACCCTCCATAATTGAGCTTTGTCTTCTTCTTTCGAATTCATATCTACTATTTCCATTTGTAAAAACTTAAAATTCTTCAACTTATTACTTTTAAAATAATTCTTATTATATCAGAACGCGAAGAAATCCTTGGCTTGTAGAAAACATAATTTTTGAAATTATTTTCATCGGATTAATGTATGTTGATCAGCAATATGAACTTTTAACCAACTTTAATTAGTTGAGTTGAAGTGTTGAACACAAATTGAACTAAAGCAAATGAATGCATTTATGAATATGAGGTTCGAAGTTTATGTAAAGTTGGAAGTTTAAATTCATAAATATTATCTCAATTCCAAATATAAATCCAGATAATTAAATTGAATGAAAACCACGTGTTTCGAGATTTAATGTCGAACGTGTATATCACATTGCCTGGTTTTTATGTTTTTTAAGCGCAGATTTAAAACATATGGCCACTACTACATATGCATAATCATTTTTTTTAGTCAAGCATCAATACCGATATTGAAAAACGACGTATAAAAATATTAGGTAACTAAGTTATATTGTATCAATCAATTACTTCCCCCTCCACCAAACATCTTCTTTTAAAGAAGAATGACACAAATTTTAATAAAAATTAATTATGTGTTAGGAAGATATTTTGAGTACGATAAAAAAAAAATGAAGATATTTGAGCGATGGGAGCTTTTAGTATTTAATTGAGAGTAACACATGTTTTAATAAAGTTATTGGGTGTATTTGTAAGTGGAATAAGAGCACTCCCAGCAGAAAATCCCAAAATTATGCCCCTATATTCCTCCATAAAGTTTCCCTATTTAATTTTAGGATCTCGATTTTATAAATGCTGAAATAGGAATTTTATTAAAAAGAAAAGAAAAAAAGAGAGATCAGATACATAAGGAAACAAGCAAAAGCACCCGCAAGAAACCCCGGGTAACTAAAAAAGAAACCAAGACTAAGAGAACATTTTAAGCGGATCTTCCTCGTCTAAAACATCGTCCTCTTCATCGTCCAACCAATCGCCCCATTTTTCCTTCATTTTTGAAGAGGCCACAACCGACATAGCATGGGCTGCATCGGTAGAGTTAGAGGAGTTGATCACAAAGTTTTGCAGAATCTGTCCTTCAGACTGAGCATACTTCACTTTATTCAGGAACTCCACAGGCGTAGAAGCATCAAGACCTGGGCCATGCATATCATCACGACGTGTTGAGTTTTGGAAATCCGAAGACATGCCATTGATTAGGATACGACGGAGCCTGTGCTTGATAGAAGAATCAGAAACTCTTCCCTTCTTGGTGATAGCCCCTTTCGGACGCCCTCGTGTACGAGAAATGGGTCCTGTCGTCCCAGTCAAAGTTAGCACAGCGTTGTTGTCAGTCATAACAGCAAGCGGCTGAACAACCAGAGGTGCAGAAGTCCTCTCGTGTTCCTGCTCAACTATCTTCTTTTCGTCATCTGACCCAGGCTGTTCCATATCCTTTCTACCCTGACTGTCCTGAGGGATGCAAGCATCTGAAGCCCGGCCTCCATCAGAAGGCGGCTTGTCCATGTTATCATCACCAACAAGTCTCTGTTCATCTTGCAACTCTAGAGAAACCAACACAGCAAAGGGATTGGATGAGGTAGGATCTGAAGACAGTTTCTGTCCAACCTCAGCTAAAGGTCCAGCCCTTGCTGGAGATTCCTGATTTCCGTTGTAGGGTCGAGGATCAACCCTGTGGTTATCAACCTTTGACTGACCACGTTCCCGGCCCTGATGTTCCGTAAAGCCCTCCGCGATCGTGGTCGTTTTACTCCTTCTGCATTGGTTAGCAGTATGTCCCACAGCATTGCAAACGGAGCAGTAATAAGGCAAATTCTCATATCGAAATTTGACAGAAAAATCAATGTCGCCACACTTGATATCTAAAGCCTCAGGAATATCAGCCGAAACATCTAACTCAACTAGAATTCTAGCAAAGTGACCCACATGAGCCTGTGCAGACTGACCATCAATCAAGATAGGCGTACCCACTTCTCGGGCGACCCCGGAAAGAACCTCTGGGTGCCAATATTCATGCGGCAAGTTAAAGATTCTAATCCATACCTGAACCAGGGTAGAAGGCGCTTTGTAGGGATCAAAATTCGGCACCCAGGCCTGGAGATGTAGAATACCTGAGTGTAGACGCCAAGTCGTTTTAGTGAAAGCCGCTGCCTTATCCTCGTCGGTTGTGAAATTAAAAGTGAAGAAACCTTTTCCGAGAGGATGGATCGACCAACCAGCAGACGGTTTCCAAAGCTGTTGAAGTTCCTCCCAAAGGTCCGCTGCAAACCGAGGTGAATCACCTTTGCGGAGGATCAGTCGGCCGTGAACCGCATGGGCGAAACGCCGGACTTGTCGTTGGTGGAAAGAAGGGTCCAAAACAAGGCAACGCTTAAGATCCACCAACTCCGGCCGGAGGATTGTAAAGTCATGAGCGGGGACGTCCCAAGGTTTGAAAACTTGCTCGGTCGGACTGCCATCCCTAGCCTTCAGCTTATCTGCAAAAGAGGCATTCGGCTGAGGAGGAGGTGACACCTTCGGAGCAGACGGGGGGGCCATCGAAGGGTTTGGTAGAGTAGCAACACCCGATCTTCGATCCAGAGAAGCGGTCTCGGAGTGCTCTCCAACAACGAAGGAGGAACGAGGAGTATTTGGGAGAAAATTTGTAGAGACGACCGGCAGATTGAGCGCACCTCTGTCGCCCGGTGAACTGAGTCCACCGGAAGCCAAAGACGGTGGCGGGAACCAACCAACGCTCGATGAGCCATTGCCGCCTTTTGACGCCATCGGACGGACGGAAGATCAGCGGCGTGAGGTCGCCGAGGTCGCCGTTTGCAGCCGCTTCACTCCTGCAATTTCGTGAAAGAGCTCGCGAGGAGGTGGAGCTTGCCGGAGCAGATCGCGGTGGAGCAGGCGAGGAAGACGGCTCGCAGCAGCTGCTGCCGCGCCGCTGTGTTTCTAGCTCACCTCCCGTCACTCTGTTTTCAGCCAATGGCTGTTCTCGAGGAGCCGCCGTGGGATCTGGCCGAAGGAGTCTCCGTGAGCCGCCGCGAGTTGCTCCAGATCTGGTCCGCCGTAAGATCTTGAGCCGCGGGCGAATGGAGTCCAGCGATTTCGCACAGTGGGATCGGCGATGGTGGAGAATAGTGGGATCGGCGATGGTGGAGTCTGGAGAAGAGTCTGCGATCTGGGATCTACCGCACAGAGTCGGCGATCAAAAATCTCTCATCCTCGATTTTATAAATGCATACACCCCTATTTTCTACATAAAAAATAAATTATGTGCGGGTCCTACTAATTATAAGCTTAAAATAAATTTAGGGTGGGTGTAAATTTAAGATTGAATTTAGGTAGGTGTAAATTTTTTTGTGGGCCTCATCCAATTTAGGGTATCTGCTAGATGCATTTTTTTTTTATCTCATTTTCAATTGTTTTAGCCTAAATTTAGAGTTAGTGATGCAATTGAGTGATCTGCTGGGAGTGCTCGAAGAGTCCTATTTTATGTGAGTACGTATTAAAATAATTAAAGTGGAATAAATGTCTCACTATTTTTACTAAAACTAAAAATAGAAATTGATACAAAAATATGGAAAATTCAAAAATAGAAATATACTAAAAGTTGGGATGAAAGAAGTATTTCTTTTGTAGCTTTTATGCTTTTTATGTTATACTCCATTCGTACATCAATTCGTGTCCTAAGGAAAGGGGCACGGATTTTAAGAAAAAATGTACTCCCTCCGTCCCGCTAAAAGCGGTCACGTTCTTTTCGGCACGGAGATTAAGAAAAGAAGTATTATGTTTTAATTAATGTGGTCCACCCAAATCAAATCAAATGACTAATTAAGTTTGGTCGCATTCTCACTGCATCTGTTCCGACGACGGCGATGCCGCCGGCGACGGTGGCCCCATGCCCCTCTATCAAACCGCAAATCCAACACCCAAACCAGATTCATCAAATCGCATAGCCAGAAATTCTTCAAACTCAAAACCAATTCTCCAAGAAATTTTTCCATTCCAAAAATTCTTCAAACCCATAAATCGCATAATCCAAAAATCTTCAAATCCAGAAATTACCTTCAAATTCTCCCATATGTGTTTAAAAAATGATTTGTTTCAAAAATTGAGTCTCAATTCAATACATCAGAGAGACCAAGGGAGAGAGCAGAGACGAGGGAGAGTGAGAGGGAGGTGAGGGGACGGACGGAGTGCCATAGCCGGAGCAGAGCAGTGGCATAGCCGGACGGACGGACGGACGGAGTGGCCTAGCCCCCAAAATCAGACACCCAAATCAGAGATTGCAGGGGACGTCGCCGGAGCCCTAACCCCCAAAATCGCCAACCGGAGCCCTAGCCCCCAAAATCGCGCGGTGAGGGGAAAGGTTCGTCGCCGCCGCCGGAGGTTGCAGGGGTGCCGCCGACGAGTGCCTACCTTCGAAGAGAGAGAGGTGAGAGCGTTAGAGAGGTGAGCAAAAGAGAGAATTTAATTAGAAAGCCCTAATTTTGATTAAATGGATTTAATTAAATAAAATATTTCTACTTTTAGAAAGTTGCCACTTTTAATGGGACAAATCAAAATGGAAATGTGGCCACTTTTATTGGGACGGAGGGAGTATTGTTTATTTGTTAAGTGGAATGAGATCCATAATTAGTGAGTAATGGCATTTTTAAAAATTAGAAGTGGTGGATGTCTCAGTAACATATGTATAAATAAGTGTAAAATATAACGATAGTAATTAAGAAAATAGTTAGTAAAAATAAATAGGACACGAATTAATAAACGGATAAAAATGACAAATTAGGATATGAATTGGTGGATGGGGAGGATGAGTCAAGGATATATCGGGTAATATTAATGGTTGATAGTAATCGATATGTCCATTCATTCATGTTTATATAATTGCATCGAATTGAATGTGAGAATGAGACTATATTTGGATAAATATATTTAAAACTGTTCCCCCTCAAAAAATATATATTTAAAACTGTGAAAATATCACACGCGCGCGCACACGCATACATATACATAGTGCTAATAACAACGCATTAAAATTGAAATATGGTTGGAACTAGATTTTAATTTGATTCTTTATCTAGTGTGTCTGGGCAAAAAAATAAATAAATTATGATTATTACTTCGTGGTAGGCATATCCCTTTCAAGCTATCTACTCTATAAAGATCTTTAACCGTTTCAAATGGTTATTCACATGCCGTTGCTTTATCCCGAAATCTCAATTAATTAAGATAGAATTTAATACACCATTTTTAATTTAACTTGCACTCGTTACTTTTTTTATTATTATTATTATTTATTACAAGAAGTATTTATTATATAATTAAATAAGTCATCCGCACGCAGGGAAGATCTTTATACCATACAAAAATGAAAAAAATAATCGCAGGCGAAACCTCTACATCACCAAAGGTGGAAAAATAATCTCATACAGACGAGATCACTATCCACACAAAGGTGAAAAAACTACACTGCACGCAGACGAGATTAAACCCAACACCTCTCAAAAATGAGAGTTTTTGGATGATTCAGTTTTTTCACTTGAGCTAGGCCTCATTGATAACTTGTACTAATTACTTGAATCAATTATCTCTTAGGAAAAAAACTCGTTTGGTGTCTTAGCTTTGCCGTTCGGATTAGGCTTATTCAACATGTTAAGCATGTTCTTATCATCTTTCTCTCTTTTCATAACTTAAATAATATATTAATTAAAAAAATTAGAGATTAATTTCAATTCTCTACCAGTCGTCATATATATCACAGTGTTCTTTTAATTTGTTCACTAATCACTTAATTTTTATCTTAGTTTTTGGATATTTTGTCCAGCAATATTCCTAATATTACGGAATATTTTTCAGCCTTCAATGATGCTTCGAGAAAACATAAAATGTGAGACCCTACTAGTAGTGTGGATGCCACTAAGGAAGTACGTAAAAAGAAGCAAATGCTACATTATAGACATGCACAAACATGGTATTCAAACTCAATCTATGATGTTTTTCTAAAATAATTTGAATATATATCGTAAACTTTTAGTAACAATTTTGGACGTGTCTACACATGTCTATTACATGTTCCTCAACTCTTCTAGAAACTGTAACTGTTCACACAAAAAGTAGTAGTACTACCTTTTTTTTAACTGTATAGTTATATATGTGAATTTATCATAATTATTTATATATATATTCTGATGATATCACAATTTACATTTCATTCTCAAAGTTTTCCCTATTGGAGGCGGCGATTATTCCAGGCTGTAGGCGACGTCGGAGGGTGGAAACGGTGACAGTGAGTTGTGATAATGGAATATTGGAGGCGGCGATAGGCCAAGCTGGCTATTTCCGGTTTGGAAGAGAAATCAGCCTGGCGGCAGAATAGAGAGAGAGTTCAAGGAGTAGAGAGCAAGTAGGATTTTTCGTGTCCTTTTGATGACCTAGTCGGGTTGTTTATATAGGAGTCATTCGGTTGCTAGGGTTTTTACAGCCTGGTCTCGTCAAAACCCTCATCCCTCCGGTTGTTGCGATTTGGATGGGATCATGAGGATTCCCCTCTGACCGCGTCAGCTTGGTGGAAGACGTCTTTTTAGGGTTTGACGGCTGGGAGACCTTTTTTAGGGTTTTGACGGCTAGGTCTTATAACTTCGTCAATCCAGGCCGGCTATAACCCTTGGGCCGCATGCGATATATCCAGCTTGGTTGTGGATTTAAGTCGATCTATAGTTTTTCGGGCTAGACGGACCAGTCCGTTTGACTAGTTGGGCTTTTTAGGATTGTACCAAACTGGCAAACTAGCTAGGTGGGCTTAGGCCGAATGCAGCCCGACTGTTTAGACAATTTGGACCTAAAGTGGATTGTCAACCTGGGTCGGTCCAGGTTGATCCTGTGATAAGTATAACTTCACTTATTGGGCTAGACGACAAGTTTTTTTAAGTAATTGGGCCAACCTTGTTAATGATCCAAGTTGGTTCGAGGTTTGTCGGGCTGGATTGGCCGGGCTTGTTCGGCTCATTAGTCCAGCTTGGAATGTTAATTGGGCTTGAGCCAAGTTGACGAATTTAATTTGCCCACTACAATTATTATTATTCATAAAGAGTGAGATAAAAAGTTAATTTTTGTTTGATCATGCATGCAACCATCATATATTAAATATCTAATACATTGCAAATAATCTATAAATAAATAATTGGCGAGTTAGTTGTTTCTGTTTGAAAAAACAATGGCAATATATTTCGACATGTACTTATCGATTGAAAACGTTGCAAAATCTTTTCATTATCATGATAAAATATATTTCTCAATGTACACGATCAAATTATCATTAATCTAACCTTTTTTCAATTGGTAAAGTCTATTTTGGTAAATGTATCTGCTTCATACCGGCCCGCTTGATCCGGGTGCTTAATTGAAAATATAACACTAGAAGCAAAAGTAAACATCTTTTGCTACGTTTTATTCTAGCCACACAAATTTTTGATACCAAACATCTTGAAAACTCTTTAATTGATTGTTAAATTGAGTTTTCAGATAGTTATGCTCAATTAATTGACAATGCCTCATATACAAGTACTCTTCACGTACTTGATCTTGATTATCAATACCAAACCCCTCAATTGGTTTTTGTAATCTTGGATCATGAATCTATTCATCAAAATTTGCTTCAATTTCTATATTCTCTTCAACTTCTATATTCGCTTCAACAATAAATGTAACTAAATCACATAAAGATTCACCTCTTAAATCCCTTTTTTTAATTTCAGTTCAGTGTTTTCATTTCAATTTATTCTTTTATTATATATATATATATATATATAGAGAGAGAGAGAGAGAGAGAGAGAGAGAGAGATTAAACAGAGAATGCTAAATATTTAGAGAATAGAGAATTTGTGAAATAAAAACGAACAGATGTATAAATTTGTTGAACAAATCAATGTACCGCATGAATAACAATTTGCCCCAGGTTCGAATCCTACTGGTGGCGAGTTTTTTTCTTTTTTTTATCAAATACATCTGTTCGTTAGTTATATTGATGTGTTCGTAAAATGTATAGATTTGTTCAAAATGAAAAGTATATAATAATTCTCTGTCTAACTTGACCCTATATATATATACACCTGCAGGCAGGGACGGAGGCAGGGGGGCTAGAGCCCCCTCCCAAATTTTGAGTTTTTTTTTTTTTAAATTTAATTTTAAAATATATATAAATATATGTTTATACCTATTATAAAATAATTTTGTTCTATAAAAGAGTATTTGGTTATTATATTCTCTCATATATACTTAATTTAAGGATAATTCTCTTATTTAAAACTATATAATCTATGACATATTGTTTGTTATTATTACTATTATACTTGTCTTTTAATAAAAAATGCCTAATATGTATGAAATGCTAAAAAAAATTATAATGTATTGAAACTAATTTGTAATATATGGAGTAGAAAATATATAATCTATGAACATGTTGTTTGTTATTATTATTATTATGCTTGCCTTTAATAAAAAATGTCTTAAATATACGGAATGTCCAAAAAAAGTTTTGTGATATATTGAAACTATATAATCTATGAAAATATTGTTCGTTATTATTAGTATTATGCTCGTATTTTAATAAAAAAAAATACCTTAAATATACAGAATGCCCAAAAAAATTTCTCAGGGCGGTAGTTCAGCCCCCCCGAACTTAATTCCTGGCTCCGTCCCTGCCTGCAAGACATTTCAAGTTTCAAACTTTACCAATTAAGTTTCCTCTCGAATTGTATAAAAAGAAATCCATGAAGTAAATAATAGTATATCTAGTCTGTGTTTGAAGTTATGATGATGGATACATCTGTTTTGACGAATTTCACCTCTTCTTTTTCGTACTTTGGTTTCTTCTTTTACTTTTTTTTCCCCAATAATGTATTACAACCAAGTTTTATTTTGCGCTACGAGCAAACGGGAGTAGGAGAAGAAATGAAGGATATGAGGAAAAAACATGAAGGGCGTGCCGTGCAAAATAATGGTGAAGAGAGAGAGACATGAAACGGATGATTATTATTCAGACAGCTTTAAGTATGAACTACTCATGTCTTTCCTAGTTCCATGTAATATGATGTTTTATCTCACACTCCTTCCACTTATTATCCTTGTTATTTTTATTTTTTTTAAATACGGCTTTCATGTCAAGTACCACGTACTTTCACGCTTCTCTCCCAACATTTTTTTTATCTACTTTCACGCAAAAAATGTATATCTACAATTGCTTCCTCCCCTAACCACTTTTTTTTTTTTTTTGACTTTGGAAGAGGGAGCGATGGGGTTTGAACCCTGGACCTCACTGTTCGTAGACGGGAGCTCGCACCTCTTGGTGTTACCTCGGAGAATGGTAAATTTATTTCATTGAAGGTAAAATTATGTAATAATCGTATATCTACATAACATGACAGTACTGTTGCGCGCACCAAAATTAGTAAATGCAGATTTCTATATAGTATTGAATAAAAAGGTGAGTATATAATTAATGCAGTAAGATTATTGTACAAGTTAAAAGAAATAAATAGATGGGAGAGCATTGTTCTACTAATAATTATGTTATGCAGACGAGAGAGAAAGAAGAAATAAGTAGTGGATGGATCCAATCAAGTATCCACTAAATTTTGTCCGTAACGCTTCGTCTTTAAGCTCTAATTTTTCACCTAATACATACTACACCACACGTTTCCACCATCAATGCATTATTATGTAACAAAACAAATTAAAACAGAGAAAGATATAGAAACACAAAATAAGTACGTTAAGCACCTGGATTACTATTTACTAATGATTTATTTTGTCAGAATATCATCACGAAATCTGCAGATTCCACCACGATATTATACTTAATTCACTTCTTCTCGGAATTATTTTGAAAATATATTATGGCTCTGCCCTGTATTTCAGTTCGTGAGAATTTTAATTACCTAGAATCTTTCTACCTAATATCGTGATTTAAGAAAAATCTAAATCAATTGCATATATTGTTGTTATTCATTTTCCAATGTTAAAACAATTAGTAGATATACTTACCAGTTATGAATTTATCAATATGTGTGTCTGTGTATGCATGTTAATAAATAAGTGTTAATGTTATGTATTTCAATTCTACACATATTTTATTCAATTTTATACATAAATATATTTTCAAGTTTATTTTTTACTCCCTTCGTAGAAAATTGTAGTGTGGTTTAAGGCATTGATTTTAATAAATGATTGGAAGATGTGTATAAAGTGGAGAAATTGATCCATCAAAATTGAGTTGAAAATGAGACCAATCAAAGTTGATGTGTTAAATCATTGAATTTTTATAAAGGGTTAAGGTGCAGATAGGCCCCTCAAGTGAAGGCCCTTAGAGCATTTCAGTCCTCTTACTAACTGTGTGTGCAGATTGGCCCTCGAATTCAAAAAAATTGTGCAGATCGCCCCTTCTGACTTAACACCGTTATGGGCCGTTAGTCAGAGGGGGCGATCTGCACCGTTTTTTTGGAGTTCAGGGGCTAATATGCACATTTTCCCTTTTTGGAGTTCGGGGGCTAATCTGCACACCGTTCATTAAAAAAACATCACATCTCATCTTCTCCGACCAACTTTTCCGGCGTCAATCGCCGTCAGATGAGGAAAATCACGAAATCAAGTTCCCAAGCCCCAAATCGGGAATTCCAAATTAGCGTCATTGCTCCCGAAAATCACATAAACGAAATGGAAACTCGAATTCTCTCTCGAACGTCACCGCCCCCCAATTGCAGAATCACCCCCAACGAATCGAACTTCGCCTCGCCGTAGGCGGTGATTGTGGCCCCAATCGAGATCGAGATCATGTTGGCCATGGTCTCTGATTTGAAGGCGTCCTTCTTCAACAGCACGCCGATAGTGTAGATGGCGACGGGCATCGTCGGCCTTTATCACCAGATTTCGCCGGATTTGAGAGAAAGAGGCAACTCCTTATCGAGAAAAGCTAGGCGACTCCTCATCGAGAAAAGCCAGGCGGCGGGTTCACCGGATATTGCGGCGGCGATTTCCGACGGAATGGGAGAATTAGGGCTCGTCCTTGACGCTAAGCGTGTGCAGTCGAGCGAGCTCCGAGGTGTAGGGCCCAAGAGAGAAAGAAAGGGGCGACGCCCTCCGCCGGCCTCGCCGGAGCTTGAATCAGCGACAACGACGATCAAATTTTAAGCGAGAGAGATGAATTAATTAAAAAGTTAAAAGGTGCAGATTAGCCCCTGAACTCCGAAAAAACGGTGCAGATCGCCCCCTTGACTAACGGCCCATAACGGTGTTAAGTCAGAGGGGCCGATCTGCACCTTTTTTTGAGTTCGGGGGCCAATTTGCACACACAGTTAGTAAGGGGACTCAAACGCTCTAAGGGCCTCCACTTGAGGGGCCTATCTGCACCTTAACCCTTTTATAAATATTAATTGTGAATGAAGCTTAAACATACGAATGAATATTTTTCACAAAAAATGAGTTAATTTTTATGGCCAGACAAAGTACTACCTCTTTATTTCTACCTCACTTGGCCTACGTTTTTTTACACTCAATTATATAGGAGCATCCATTTATTGTGGAAATTAGTGGCCCTTATTTTTGTCAAAATGAACTAGGTTAAATTGGATGGAATAATTCAAAAAGAAATGCATGGCAACTAAAACGGGGAGAGGGAGTATTAATATTGCAATTTTTGTAGACGGATAAAATATATATATATATATATATATATATATATATATATTTGTCATTCTTCATTCTTTTGTTATACAAAAAAGTAGGGGGATTTTCTTCTATGGATTTACTGAAAACGTATAGTTGCTTCTAGCCACTAAAATATGATTAATTGTGAGCCAATTTTTTCAATGGCCCTCAACAGCAAAAACATATGGATGAAAATAACATTTTTTCGAAATTTTAACTCTTACTCCTATATAAATTTATTAATTCCAAAGTCAAGCTAGTTTAGTGTGAGTCGGGATTTAAAATGAACAATAATTTAGTCCTATAAAAGGAATAAAGTCTTGCAAGGAAGACTTTGCAAGTAATGAATGGAATCAAGCAACTTCCAAGGTACTACTCTCCATGTGTTATGTACAAAATGCTGTATTCAATGAGTTTCCCTGTTAATGTAGAAAAGCAAATAAAGTGGAAAACTTAGCCCCCCCAAAAAATGTCAAAATTAAATGAAGAAAAAGAAATACTCCACAAAGGAGATGGTGAAAAATTAAAAATAAAAAAGGTTGTGGTGGAGAGGGGTAAAGCGCGCCGGATTTATAGGAGACAGACAATGAGGAATAGTTTGAACATGGACTTTTTTCACACACTACATTTCAAGCGTGGACCAGAAGCCTCACATTCTCCAATAATTTACATTTCTTCACCGCCCATATTGCAATTCAAACCTAATACTAGTATATATTTTTTTACATTTCAATATACTAATGTAATATGCATAAGAAATGTGATCACGTTAACTAATGTGAAAAATAAATGTAAAAGATTTGTATTTAAGCAAAGCTATTCAGTATTTTGCCTATCCACACATCTTTGGCATCTGTCTTTGGTCAAAAACCCAATCTCAAGTTTAAGAACAGTATTCTTTGTCGGGTGCCAAAGCTTCTCTCTCTCTCTCTCTATCTCTCCACATTCTCTCTCTAGACTCCCCTCACCCCATGGGGGAGGCCCATCATCTGTCAATTTGAGGTCACTTGTGCGTGTGGTGCTGTTTTTTTACTGACGTCGTAAAAACAAATAATTCATCAATAAAGCTAATTCGAGAGAGAGAGAGTGTGTGTACAGAGTGTTGTAGTGTTGAGAAAACTTGTCCGAACATTTCCAGCCGTTGAAGAAAACGGATTAAAAACTAATTAAAATAAATAAATAATAAGAGAGAGAGAGAGAGAGAGAGAAATTAATGAGAGAAGCAGATAGTGAGGAGATAAAGACGATAGAGGAGTGGAGATGGAGTGAAAGGCGAGGGGTTGAAATTGTTGTGTCAGCTCAAACTGACACAAACTCTCCGTCTATTAAAGCCCACAACACCAGCGCAACATCATCATTATCAACTGCTGTTGCTATTCCAACTCAACTGCAACCAAACGCCATGGAGGTTGAGACCAAGAAAGACGAGGCGGAGAAGCCCGCCTCGCCGCCGCCGGTTCCGCTCAAGGACCTCTTCCGCTTTGCCGATGGATTGGATTACGCTCTCATGGGAATCGGCACACTTGGTGCGATTGTTCATGGCAGCTCGCTGCCTCTCTTCCTTAGGTTCTTCGCTGATCTCGTTAACTCTTTCGGCGCCAATGCCAACAATGTTGATAAGATGATGCAAGAAGTTTTGAAGGTAACAAGATTTTCACTCGCTTTCTCCTACATACCGGAAAACCTTACTTACATTCTTTCTTTCTTTCTTGTTGTTGCAGTATGCGCTTTACTTTCTTGTTGTGGGAGCTGCGATATGGGCGTCTTCTTGGGCAGGTTGAATTTTGGGATTAAAAAATGCAATCTTTATCGTTTTAAGATTGATTCATGATTGTTGTATGGCTGAATTGCAGAGATATCGTGCTGGATGTGGACAGGAGAGAGGCAGTCCACGAAGATGAGGATCAAGTATTTGGAGGCGGCTCTCAACCAAGACATTCAGTTCTTCGACACCGAGGTTCGGACATCTGATGTAGTCTTCGCCATCAACACCGACGCCGTCATGGTCCAAGATGCCATTAGTGAAAAGGTAAAAAAGAAAGAAAAAAATGATCTTTTTCCGCGTGTAAAAAGAAGTTTGTCGTGCAGTTGTTGATTCGGCATTTTGTGATTGTTGGTTTTCCCCAGTTGGGGAATTTCCTGCACTACATGGCAACATTTGTTTCTGGATTCGTGGTGGGGTTCACCGCCGCGTGGCAGCTAGCTCTTGTCACTCTCGCGGTGGTTCCCCTCATTGCCGTGATCGGAGGCATCCACGCCACCACGCTGTCCAAGCTCTCTGCCAAGAGCCAGGATGCTCTGTCGCAAGCAGGAAATATCGCGGAACAGGTGAATGATTCATCACAAAAAATCCATGATATGAAAATTGGGCTAATGTGTTTGTGTGTTGATTGATAGAGTATAGCTCAAATTCGGACAGTGTTGGCGTACGTGGGCGAGTCGAGGGCGTTGCAGTCGTATTCTGCAGCGTTGAGGGTTGCTCAAAGGCTTGGATACAAGATTGGATTGGCCAAAGGGTTGGGACTTGGAGCTACATATTTCACAGTTTTCTGCTGCTATGCCCTTCTGCTATGGTATGGAGGCTACTTGGTTAGGCACCATTACACCAATGGAGGTCTTGCAATCGCAACCATGTTTGCTGTCATGATTGGTGGCCTGTAAGTTCATGACCCTTTTTTGCTGAATTTTAGTATTTTTCATTCGATCATCTTTTGGAGTTAATACATTTCTTGACTTTATAGTGCTCTGGGGCAGTCTGCTCCGAGTATGGCTGCATTTGCAAAGGCAAGAATCGCAGCTGCCAAAATCTTCCGTGTAATAGACCACAAACCGGGTGTCGTCTCAAACAGTGAGTCCGGTGTGGAGTTGGAATCCATTACCGGAAAATTGGAGCTAAAAAATGTCGATTTCTGCTACCCTTCAAGGCCAGAAACTCAAATACTTAACAATTTCTGTCTGACTGTTCCGGCTGGGAAAACAATAGCCCTTGTGGGAAGCAGTGGTTCGGGTAAAAGCACGGTGGTGTCCCTCATCGAGAGATTCTATGATCCTTCCTCAGGTGATGATCCATTCCCATAATCATCTCATTGATGTTTCAACCACGGGTTTGATTAACAATCGCGGTTTTTTGCAGGGCAAGTGCTGCTAGACGGTCATGACATAACGACGTTGAAATTAAGATGGCTGAGGCAGCAGATTGGGCTGGTGAGCCAAGAGCCTGCTCTGTTTGCCACAAACATCAAAGAGAACATACTATTGGGCAGAGGGGATGCAAGTTTAGTCGAGATTGAAGAAGCTGCGCGAGTTGCCAACGCGCATTCATTCATTGCCAAGCTTCCAGATGGCTATGACACTCAGGTTAGATTGTGTTGTTATTGTACATTTTCTTGCATCACATTAATCTTTAGCTGGTAAAGCTCAATGTTGCACTTCAATTATGGTTACTTATGGTATACCTACTCATTAATGCTGGATTGATAGGATGGAGACCTAACACTTTAATTAGAAATGGAGACTTTGTTTTCGGGCCCTCTACTAAAATATTTACCATGTTCACTTCACCTTAAATGTTTCATCAACTTCACATGCCGTATGAAAAAGCCATGGATCTCACACACTGCCGCGGACTAAATGGGGTTGTTTGGTCAACAAACAAACCTAACGTTTTATTTTTTTATTAAAGTCAAAAGTGTGGAAATGTTTGGTCATGCATTTAAATAAAAGGTAACATGCTTTGCAGTCAACAGTGCATGTGCAGAGAGCGTTGGTCGGTTTCTGTTAAATCTTGAATTTCTCTAATTTTTGGGGAAATGGTTGGTATTTGTTGAGACCAGAGGATAAAGAAATAATGCCATTACACTAGACACTTTCGAGTAATGCTCGTGAATAGAAATACTAAGACTAGGAGCTCAGATGAGATACAAGGACTTTACATTTGACGTGTGTTGCTTAAATGAACAAAACAGTCATAAGTGACCAAATTTAAAAATGTTAAATTTCATTAATAAGAAAATCAAGTTATCTCTTCTTGTTTTCATGAGCTTTACTGAAAGTCGATGATGGCAGGTCGGGGAGAGAGGGGTGCAGCTGTCGGGGGGGCAGAAGCAGAGAATAGCTATAGCAAGGGCAATGCTAAAGAATCCAGCCATCTTGCTCTTGGATGAAGCAACCAGTGCATTAGATTCCGAGTCAGAAAAGTTAGTGCAAGAGGCGCTTGATCGTTTCATGATTGGAAGAACTACTCTAGTGATTGCCCATCGCCTCTCCACCATCCGAAAAGCTGACCTTGTTGCTGTACTGCAGCAAGGCAGTGTGACTGAAATTGGGACTCACGAGGAGCTCATTGCCAGGGGAGATAGTGGCATCTACGCCAAGCTCATCCGAATGCAAGAAGCAGCAGCTCATGAAGCTGCTCTTAATAATGCCAGGAAGAGCAGTGCAAGGTATTAAAATAACACATCTTTTGTGAATAAGAGTGATTGGATTAAGATGTGCTGGTATTTTTATGTGGTTTGGTTCCTTTGCAGGCCTTCTAGTGCAAGAAACTCGGTGAGCTCGCCAATAATCACTAGAAATTCATCCTATGGCAGATCACCTTACTCGAGAAGGCTGTCCGACTTCTCCACCTCGGACTTCAGTCTCTCCTTGGACGCTTCATACCCTAACTATCGCCATGACAAGCTTGCATTTAAGGAGCAAGCAAGCTCGTTCTGCCGCCTTGCAAAGATGAATTCGCCCGAGTGGAGTTATGCCTTGTTTGGCTCTATAGGCTCCGTCGTCTGTGGCTCTCTCAGCGCGTTCTTTGCGTACGTGCTGAGCGCTGTTCTCAGTGTCTACTACAGCCCGAACCACGCTTACATGATAAGGGAGATCGCAAAATACTGCTACCTCTTGATTGGTGTGTCATCAGCTGCGCTCATTTTCAACACAATGCAGCATTACTTCTGGGATAGAGTGGGAGAGAACTTGACAAAACGCGTTAGGGAGAAGATGCTGGCTGCAGTCGTGAGGAACGAAATGGCGTGGTTCGATCAGGAAGAGAATGAGAGCTCCAGAGTTGCAGCTAGGCTAGCTCTAGATGCGAACAATGTGAGGTCTGCAATTGGAGATAGGATTTCTGTTATAATGCAGAATTCTGCTCTTATGCTTGTTGCCTGCACTGCTGGTTTTGTGTTGCAGTGGCGCCTCGCCCTCGTTCTTGTTGCTGTTTTTCCCGTCGTCGTTGCAGCAACTGTGTTGCAGGTACAAGTAGAGTTATTCTTATTCACAATTAAGACCAGACATTAGCTGAAAAAATAGTGCTAACTTTTTGTGTTTTTGGGGGGGAACAGAAAATGTTCATGAATGGATTCTCAGGCGACTTGGAAGCTTCACATGCTAAGGCGACACAGCTGGCCGGGGAGGCTGTGGCGAATGTGAGAACCGTTGCAGCATTCAATTCAGAAGAGAAGATCGTCGGCCTATTCAGCTTGAGCCTCAACATTCCCCTGCGGCGTTGCTTTTGGAAGGGGCAGATAGCTGGCAGTGGCTATGGAATAGCTCAGTTCTTGCTCTATGCCTCATACGCGTTAGGCCTATGGTACGCTTCTTGGCTGGTGAAGCACGGCATCTCCGATTTCTCCAAGACGATACGCGTCTTCATGGTGCTGATGGTCTCCGCCAACGGCGCTGCAGAGACGCTCACCCTTGCACCGGACTTCATCAAGGGCGGCCGCGCAATGAGGTCCGTGTTCGAGCTCCTCGACCGCAAGACTGAGATCGAGCCGGATGACCAAGATGCCGTTGCTGTCCCGGATAAGCTCCGTGGCGAGGTTGAGTTCAAGCATGTGGACTTCGCGTACCCTTCGAGGCCCGACGTGTCAATCTTCCGTGACCTCAACCTCCGTGCTCGGGCGGGGAAGACCTTAGCCCTTGTTGGCCCGAGCGGCTGTGGGAAGAGCTCGGTGATCGCACTGATACAGAGATTCTACGAGCCGTCGTCCGGCCGCCTCATGATCGATGGGAAGGATATAAGGAAGTACAATCTCAAGTCGTTGAGGAGACACATTGCTGTGGTGCCGCAGGAGCCCTGCCTCTTTGGTGCAACCATCTACGAGAACATCGCCTACGGGCATGAGTCAGCCACGGAGGCTGAGATAATCGAGGCAGCAACGTTAGCAAACGCGCACAAGTTCATATCCTCGTTGCCGGAGGGGTACAAGACGTATGCCGGGGAGCGAGGGGTGCAGCTGTCGGGCGGGCAGAAGCAGCGGGTGGCCCTTGCTCGGGCTTTCTTGAGAAAGGCGGAGGTGATGCTGCTGGACGAGGCTACGAGCGCGCTTGATGCAGAGTCGGAGAGGTGCATACAGGAGGCTCTGGAGCGGGCGTGTGCGGGGAAGACGACGATTGTGGTGGCGCATAGGCTATCGACTATCAGAAACGCCCACGTGATAGCGGTGCTGGATGATGGGAAGGTGGCGGAGCAGGGATCGCATTCGCATCTGTTGAAGAACTGCCCTGACGGGGTGTATGCGCGCATGATACAGCTGCAGAGACTAGGCCATGGCCACCCTCTTCCCACCGCTTCCACTTCTTCTGCGCACACACAACACGTTCCAAGTGATGTGTAGCCATGTTTTGTTTATATATTTTTGATTCATGTGATATAACATTGTGGATTATCTAATTATAGTCTTAACAAATGTGGGTGTGGCCTTGAACGTTATGGGGAGATGGCAGTCCTTTTGGTGAGAATAATGTGTTGGGTGAGAGGGATTGACAAGTACGTAAAGAAGATGGGGAACAAAACACCATTATTGCGTGAGGGACATTTCATCATGCAATGGTGGAGGAGATGAATGATGAAACAAATGAGATTTGGAATGGACAATGTGACAAAGCCTCCACAATCTAATTATTGATAAGTGATAACCACCCCTAAATCTGTTTTTCTTCTTTTAAAGTGAAGATGATTCGCGCGCAAATTGCTAAATTTCAAGTGGGTCCCTCCATTTTCCGCTCGTGTTTCGACCTTTCTATTTCTAATGTAGATGGCCTCTTGCACCAATAACATTATTTATAGAGTTAATAGGTCAAACTATACATTCTCGTTAAAAAACAAAAAACTAAAAAGGTAAAATGGTGAAAAAATAATTACACATGGACGGAACCACTACATTATACTAAAATGTAAAAATTATACCACCTACGTGCGAGACCTCTATACCACACAAAACTGAAAAAATAACAACACGCAGGTGAGACCACTACACCACACAAGATGAGAAAACTACACTGCACACAAGCATGATTGAACTCAAGACCTCTCACAGAGGAGAACACAAGTGTGATTGAACCTAAGACCTCTCACAGAGAAGAGTCTTTGAGTGCCTCAGCATTGCCACTTCAACTAGAGTTAATAGGCCAAATTATACATTCTCGTTTAGTAAAAAAAAAAATAGGGTTAATGCCGTGAAAAACCATGAACTTTGGTGCGATTTTCAAACTTTCCATGAACTAGTTTTTTATCAAATTTTCCATGAACTTAACCAACTGATCAATTTTGCCATGATTTTCAAAAATCCCCAAATTGAGTGCTGACATGGCACTTTTCAGTGACCTGAAATATGACATGGCGCCGCCGGACGGGAACCAAAACGACGTCGTTTAGTTGGGCGTAAAACGACGTCGTTTTACCTGAAATTCTAGCCCCCATCTTCTCCTCTCTGAACTCCGGCGAAGAGCCGCCCACCGGATCGCCCCTGCCCTCAGTTTTGCAGAGCCCTAATTTCCCAAATCTCTCATTCCTTAATCTCGCCAGAGCGATGAAAGGCGGCGCGAGGTCGGGTGGTGGCGCCGCACGAAAGGGGGCGCAAACCCTAGTGAGGTGTGAGATCTGGGGAAAAAGAAGATTTTTTGAGGGAGAAGAAGTCGACGGCGACGATGGGTGTTTGGGGAAGAAAGAACGACGCGAGATTTGTGGTGGACGGCGGCGGTGGAGGTATGGGGAGAAGAAGAATTTTCTGGAATGATGCAAGGTCTGCGGTGGACGGCGGTGGTGGAGAATTATGGATTGATGCGAGCCTAAAATTGAAGATGACGAAGGGTTCCAAAGATGACTAAGCCTTGCCAGAGTGCAGAGCTGCCAGAGGCAGCTCTGCCGACTCTGCCCAAAATTTAAGCTCTGCCCCTACTCTACGACTCAGTTATGCCGAATCTGCTCTGCTCTGCTTTGTCACATCAGCTCGGTATTACTACGTACGTGCCACATCAGCTCGGTATTACCACGTAGGCGACAGGTCAGCTTGGTATTACCACGTAAGCGACACGTCAGCTCGGAGCTTCACCGGAGCAAAAAAGCATGGAAAAATTGTTCAACCCCTTAAGTTCAGAGAATTTTTGATAAAAAAAAAAGTTCATGGCAAACTTGGAAATCGCCCAAAGTTCATGATTTTTCACGGCATTAACCCAAGAAAATATTATCCATGAGGATAAAAAAATTGAAAAAATTAGTCTTTTTAGAGGTAAATGTATAATATACCCTTGATAATTTAAATAAAAAATTTAAAAAGTTACCCAACCTCCCTTTCAAACCCGTCGACTACTCTTGCCATGCCCCCAAACCTAATTTCCTCCCCTCCAGTGCCGCCACCGCTGCCCCTCTCCCTGTGCCCTGTGCGCCACCCCTCGCCCCTTGCGTGCCACCCTTCCCTCGCGTCCAACCAACTTCCCTTGCCCAATTTGCAGAGCCGCCTCTCCCCGTGGTTCCCTACTCCGATGTTGCTGAACACAATCTCTCCCCCCGTTGTTGCGTTGCCGCCGAGCCTTTCCCCCCAAATTTCTCCTACACGGCCTTTCATCGTGCTTCCTTGCGCTGCTGCCGCTCACCTCCAAAATTTGCAGCCCCTACTCCCCATACCTGCTGCCGCTGCCATCGCAACCATCTCCCCTTCACGGCGTCGCTGCTCACCTGATACCACCACATGTTTCTAAGTTGCTTCGCTTCTTACTTTCTATCTCTCTATGTTCGTCCGCGGTGCCGCTGGCGCCATCGCCGTCACGACCTCCACAACACCTCACCTCTGCAACCTCCAAAAATCGTGATGATTACACACTTTTGTAAAAGTGTGTAATTGTGTAAAATACACTAGTACACGATGTTCACTAAATCGTGTAATAATCGTGTAACAATTTATTTTACAGTGTTATACACTTTTTTTGCAAAAGTGCATAACAATAATAAAAATGTGTAATTGCAAAAAAAGTGGGTAACAATTCAAAATACGATATTACACACTTTTTGCGATTGTGTGTAACACACTAAAAGGGTATTTTAGTCAAGAATGTTATTACTTCTATATTTTTATTTGTATGACTAGAATTTCCTACAACTAAAAAGTTTCGAGTACATTAAGGTGCCGCCTTTTATTTATATGCTTCATATATACATTGAAGGAGAGTTTATTTTGAAAGATTAGTCTTGATAAATAAAAATAATAAGACTAATTCATTGTTTACTTTGATGAATAGAAACTTTGAGATATCCTAAAATCCTTGATTATTTCTATTATTTAAGCTAACTTTGCTTGATTCTTATTCCATTGAAATGGTGGAATTAAAAAATCCTATTATTGTGGATAAAAATACTCAATCATGCAAAATAAATATTCCCTTAAAAATATTAAATACGGGATAAGATATTTTTTTTTGCATATAGACAAATCTAGTATGCGAAAATAGACCAATCCATCTAATCATAGATGCATCGTGGACTGTTTTCTACAACTATTTCAACTCCAAGGAATTGACCCTAACATGCAAAAACATAGAATTGAGTAAAACTCAACTATATTGCAAAAAGAAAATCGCAGTGACTTTGAGAATCTATAACTAAGAAGGTAAGGTACCATCATTTGCGACATACTAGCACAAGCTTAAAATTAAAGATTGCCACTCTGTATCACTGTAATAAAATAACAAGGGGAAAAAAGCAGCTAGATCAAACAAACACATAGGAATAAGTTTACATTGACATTAACTTGGGGCCATTGTCTGGCTTTCCCATTCCAGCAGCTATATCAGCATCCAGTTGTGTGTGAGGTGCAGGACCCATCATTATCTTCACACTGTGCAGGAAAGGTATTAGCATTCTAATCCAAGTGCTTCAAATCTACTATGATCATCACGACATACAAGAATGAACATTTGCAAGACAACTAGTTTTTCTCTATTATTTTTATAAATTAACAATTAAATATGAAAATAAAATGACCGCGCCCCGATGGACTCGAAGCTTAGGCTCACACACTAAATAATTAATTTGATGGTAATGAAGGAGGATCGAACTAGGGACCTTAGAAACAAAGAAATGAGTTCTGCAAACTAGTTTTTCTTACTGAGCTAAAGTAACACTTCCTTTGTGTTTGTGATGAATCACAAGTTCAACAATTCTACTAAAACTTGATTTCTACTAAGCAGCCCAAGATTCTCAACCCAAAAAAGAGACTCGGTTATTCTGAAAATGAGTACATAATCTGAACAAATACAGTTTCAGACTGTCCATTTGGATGCCAAATAACGTAGAATTGGCGATCATTCTTGATCGTCATGTATAATTATTACAGTACCGAGTAATTCAACAAAAGTTCCACTTCAGAAAAACGAAAACAGTATGCTATTAAGTTCCCAATTTTTCCATCAACAAACATAAATGCTATGATTACGATTTACTTTGAAAATTTAAACGTTTTCAACTGGATCGTTCAACAATTTAATGGACAACAATCTAATACACTAGACTCTTTGGCCTCAGAGGTTTAGCTTCTTCAAATTATTCCTAGTTTTCTCAAATGACTAATATATATACAAACTATAATAATATACCAAAACTCTTCACAAATAAATACATGATTAATACAAAGCAAGCATACCGTTTCCTATGCCGCTTGGTCTTGAAATGTTCATCTCTGACAGCCACATTAGCAAAATAGCGACTGCAAAACGGGTGAAAGTTTAAAACTTGAATAACGTTGAACAATCAATCTACTTCAGCCACGCACAGAGCGTACGACGCACAAAAAATTTACCAAAATAGCAAGAAAAATGTGAATTGAACATTACTCGCAGTGAAAACAATAGTACTGGCCCATTCCTGGAAGATCTTCATCCACGGGCAAGGGCTTGCTCTGTCCCTCCGCTTTCTGAAGCTCATCGTAAACGGCGTCGTCGCGTGAACCCTCAAAAGTCAAGAAAATCATATTTTTTAACAGAATTTTTTTAGCAAAAACAGAAATTACTCGGATATTATCAATAAAAGGATATCCTTGATAAGAAATTTGCTGCGCCTAAATGATTTATGAGAGTAGCGACGCTTCTTCACACTCCTGTGCGGACACTTTCCGCCCATTCTTCTTCAATGTATGAAGCAAATTGGGAAATTCGAATTTTTGATTTGGTCGGAATTGAGAAACCGAAAACCCTAGATGGCGGTGAAGCCGCAAAGGCTTGTTTCTGGTAGAAGGCTTGTTATTTATTTGTTCAACTGCGACTTTGTGTATGTGACCAAGTATAAAGAGCTCTTGGACCATATCACTGAACATTATTAATTTGAAAGCCCATAACATATTGGGCTAAATTTTTATGTCGCAGGATTTTATAGGGTGATTTTCGCAGCACTCTTTTAACTTAGGGTAATTTTAACATAGCCCCCAATTTTCTTAATATAGCCCCTTTTATAAAAAATTAATAAAATAATTATAATTATATTATTATATCCTTATAATTAATTAACAAAGTTAAATAATTTGAAATAACATCACGTATACTCTCATTATCTATCTATATAGCCCCAACTAAAATATTTGTAAATAACTTATTTACATAGCGCCAAACCAAATCCATGAGATCAAGACTTTCTTTACTGTTCGAAGGAAGGACACAGTTTGTAGTCATTGTTGATTTTTCTTGAGTTCTACATTATTCTCCTTTTGAATCATTTGGTTGATATTTTGAATTAATGCCGAAGCCATGGATTTGTATCATCGGATTCTGAATCAGAATAAGAACAATCTTGTTCAAATGAAGAAGAAGGAGAGAACGAGGCGTCAAAGCGCCCTCCATGAATTATTGGAACCCTTCGGAAAATGCCAAATCATAGACATTCTCAAAGAGGCAGCGGCGAAGGACCCCAAAATCGTGTTCGGGCTAGGCTGGGATGCTAATCACCGACAAGAACACCAGGCTGCGAAAGGGTACGCCTTCGTGATGTTAAAAACACGTGCTGGGCGAAGAAGGCTCTCAAAGTTTCCCAGAAGAGGATCAGGAACAGGACCGTCTCTGTGCCTCTGCTGGACCCGTGGCAGCTGAGGGAGGGAAATTGCTCTTTGTGATTAAGTTAAGAGAATAATATTTTTACTGTTTGTTGGTGCAATGAAGTTGGTACACAATGTTTCAATTGTGATATTTTTCTTTCATAGAAGACGAACTTTAATCCTGCCACTTTATTCCTAATGTAGTCTCTGTATAAGAAAATTCAAACTTTCGAAAGCAAATTTAATTTATTGTTTGATTTGCTAATTGCAGTTCTTTCCCAGTTATTCAATCTCGGTTCTTCACGTCAGATGCTCAACTGCACTGCAATCCCAGTGATTACTCGAACCTCCATTTAGGCATCTTGGTGTAACCACATCGCAAGATCCCACCGAGGAGACCGTTAAGAAAGGTAGAAGTAAGAGAACACAAAGGACTAGATCTCTCTCTTTCAATGCTGGACATTTGTTTTGTTGTTGAAGGCTATGAGTGCAGATTTGGATCCAATTACTCTTAAGCAATCGTTGGTGGAGATAAAGATTTTTGCGAAGTGGAAAGTGAATATTTTTTTTTATCCATTTATACGTGAATGGATTATGCTTCCTGTTCTTGCTGTGATGGGATGATTATAAATTCAGCTATATATTAGAGTGGGACAATAAACTATACACTTATTCACTTGTATTCCGACTCTTCTGTTTTATTAGTTATTGAAGCTAAAGATGGATATATCTCTGTTCCTACTGCATTTTCTGGTCATCAAGAAGGAAAGATCGATTCTGTATTTTTATTACTTGATACTTCGATTTTAAATTTTGATTGGTTGAAAATTTGATGTTCTCAATGGTTCTTCAGTTATCAAGTTATGTATTTTACAACTTATTTATAACTTTTTTATTTTGCAGGCGCTTGAATTTCAAAGAAAAGTCTCAAATTTTTAAGTGTACAAAGATTGTCCACGTAAGGGGACTAAACGAAGATTTATGTATTCTAAATAAAACAACTAATCCTGTCATTATTAATGGAGATATTGGGATTAGAACTTAAATTGGTTCATGAATCAGTTTATTGTAGAAAAAAGCTTTGATAGATAATACTAAGAAACAAGAAATCGAATATCTAAAATGGAAGTTTGCTTCAGCATTTTGACTACGTTTACCAGTGTCCGCTAAAAACACTTCAAAAACTCTTCTATACTATTGCATATATTCTTGATAGACAATACTGCCTCTGAACAAACTAAAGATATGATTTACTTTGCACTCTACAGTATACTCTTTAGCACATGACTTGATGAGTCAGCCGTATTCTCTGCGACTATTTTCTTCCCGTTGTCATAGCTGTCACTTGAGCTTTCAGCCATGCTTTCAGTATCTTTGGCCATGAGGGCTTGGCTCTCGTTGTTTGAGCTAGTGGAGTTGAAGGCTGACGATCTAGATGCATATTTTGAAGATCCAGCATCTTCAGCTACCATTGCCTTCCTCCTCACATTCATGCGATCCCTCTTGGCTCTTAATTCCTTGCGCTCTTCTTGCGTCAATTCAGGGCATTCTGATTTGTAAGTGCTCTTTCTTTCCGCATTCAAAACATTTCACGTCTTTGAGGTCAATCGCGGAAGACTTCTTCTCTCCGCTTCTGTCTGTGGAGTGTCTGGACTTCTGCTCTCTCTCTTTATCCTGGTAGTGCTTCTTGTGAAACTTCCTATATCTACGAAACTTGGATTCCATCTTGTTGAATCTTTCAGTCAACAAAGCATGTTGACTGAAGAAATCCTCTGGCTTCAGTTCAGTCGTTTCCCTCGACTGTTTCTTGCTTTCCTTTGCTGAGGCCTTCAGCGCAACTCCTTTTGATATCGATGGAGCTTCTTCGTCTGATCTTTCGGCCTTCTTGGTTTCTCGATTTCTCTAAATATCGAATTCATTTACCACGAGATCCGAGAAGAGCTTGTTGGTCGGAAGCACGTTGAATCCGAATTTGTTTTGATGGGCGACTGCGTAGATTTGCCATTCGCCTCGTGGAAGTGCTCGTAGAATCTACAGGTTGATTTCTCGTTGTGTGTACTTGTCCTTTGAGATGGACTGAACCTCGTTCAGTATTTGGTTAAATCTATGCTCCATCTCTTCGACTGATTCGTTTTTTAGCATGAGGAAGGAGTTGAACTTTTGACAAGCTATTGATAGCTTATTCTCATTTATCTCTTCCGATCCGATGCACATTGCTTCAAGGATGACCCCCATCTCCTTTGCAGTCCTGCTCTTGATGATCTTGGTGACATATTTGTCCGGGACTGTTTCGGAGATGATGCTCTTAACAAGATTATCCAATTCATCTTGTTTTCTTTCTTTGGTGGTGAAGTCGGCCTTGTCTTTGATCATTTGTTCGTCGTAAGGATCTTTGATAGGATCAAGTGGAGTTCTCTTGACTATCTCTGTAATGATGATTGACCCTTTCGTGATGACTTCCCACATTCAGCAGTGTTGGGCGACGAGATAGCTTTCCAGCCGAAATCTTCAAATATCATATTTTTCAATGGTGAACTTTGGGAGTGACGAAACTCTGCTGTGGTTAGTTTCCATAGTTCAAAGAAAAGAAAAATGACAGTTAAAGAACACAAGTAGCACAAAAAAAAGTAAAGATTTTAAGACTTGAAAACTTTTTAACAATCCTTCCAGAGAGGATCTAGTTCAGTAGAACCGGGTCAAAGCGAACGTTCTTGCGAACAACCAGCTCAGATACCAATTGTTGGGTCCCGGAAGGTCTAGAATAGGTGTATGGGGGAGAGGGAATATACCTAAAGGCAGTTTTTCAAAATCAAACACAATACAACCTTTAACAGTTAACTGATACTGGAAAGTAAGACTGACGAACCAGTCAACGTAAGGTTGAAGACTGATACACTCGTAGAGCTTCAGTCTTGGATTGAACAGAGAAGTGTTATGAATCTTACACCAAAAATTTGGTGCGTCGTTTTACACCAAAAATATCCGGCAGTCAGCCGGTATGCCCACACTGCGCAGACAGCAGTAAGCAAAATCGTCTCCCAAGGGATCGGCGAGAATTCTCCTAAAATTCAACCTGCAAAGTAACTAAACAAACGAGATTTATGGGGAAAATATATGAAAATATTAAAATAGAAATAAATAAATAAAACCTATAAGAATTGCAAAGGTTCTAATCCTAAATAAATAAATAGAAAATTCCATCAATTAATAAAAGATTCCAACAATCAATTAAGTCCACCCTAGCTTAATTATTCTGATCATTGATGCAAATATAACTTTAATTCATGCAAGCAAACCAGTTATAACCACCGAAGACGTTTCTGACGTGATCTTTTTTCTCCTTAATTATTTGGTAATTAGGAAGACGCTTCACTAATTACTACCCTAATCGACTGACAACCGTAAGAAACGCTCTATAGATTTAATGAGCCGACAACATTAATTTCTAGAGAAACCCGATTCAAAACCAATAAACTCTGACGCAGGATTATTGAATTAAGACTGCTTTTCCCTTGACCCTGATGTGTCAATTTACCACTAATCAAACCTAAACCACGATTACGAATGGCCGGTTCAATTGGCTGTATAATTAATTCTAACCCACTAAATATTGCGCACTACCTAATGGATTAAAACAATGAATGATGATAAACACGGAGAATAACAGATGCAAGCATAAAATAAAGTATAAGAACAAATTAGATCTCACAGAATAATATTGCTAGTGTTTCCCTAATCGTTACTGGAATAAAAGAAATTAGCTAGAACACATAACAAAATAAATCAAATAAAATAAACAAATAATTGCGAGAAATAAAGAAGAAAAGAACTTGAATTGAACTGTTGAAAGTCACGCCCCCAAGCTGCTCTCCAAAAAGTGGCGTCTCATATGTGTCCTCCCCCTTTTTTCTAAGTATGCGTCTATCACATATATATATTTAAGGAAAAAACTAAATAACCTAATCTACTAGTGAAACCAATAAAAGTGGCGCATGCCATGGGCCTTAGTTAAATAAACAAAATTAATCTAACCTAATAAAGCCTAAATGGCGTATAGCCCTTAGAGCACTCCCAGCAGAAATCCCAAAATTATGCTCCTATATTCCTCCCTAAAGCTTCCCTATTTAATTTTAGGATCTCGATTTTATAAATGCATACACCAGATCTCCTATTTTCTACATAAAAACAATAATTATGTGTGGGCCCTACAAATTATAAGCTTAAAATAAATTTAGGGTGGGTGTAAATTTAAGATTGAATTTAGGTAGGTGTAAAAATTTTTATGGGCCCCATTCAATTTAGGGGATCTGCTGGTTGCATTTTTTATCTCATTTTCAATTGTTTTAGCCTAAATTTAAAGTTAGTGATGCATTTAGGTGATCTGCTGGGAGTGCTCTTAGCAAAACAAATAGAAAACTAATGTCAGCCCAAATTCTCTGTTATTCTTGCCA
This sequence comes from Salvia miltiorrhiza, assembly GCF_028751815.1. Taxonomy (NCBI): domain Eukaryota; kingdom Viridiplantae; phylum Streptophyta; class Magnoliopsida; order Lamiales; family Lamiaceae; genus Salvia; species Salvia miltiorrhiza. Next base: position 33,103,971 of record NC_080394.1, on the reverse strand, counting down.
CTTGGAACACAACTTTCATTCTTCAGCTTCAAAATTCTTCTCAAAAGCAAGTCTTTTCTTCAAAACCTAACAAATACCATCAAAAATCATATAAGATCAGAATTTATATCCTAAAGATGATATTTAACACGAATTAAGCACATAAATCATACTAAAATCCCCAAAATAAATGCGTATAAATACGCCTAATCAGCAGCTTTTCAAAATCAAACACAATACAACCTTTAACAGTTAACTGATACTGGAAAGTAAGACTGACGAACCAGTCAACGTAAGGTTGAAGACCGATACACTCGTAGAGCTTCAGTCTTGGATTGAACACAGAAGTGTTATGAATCTTACTGACTATCTGAAGAATTATCAATTATACTAATAACACACGCAGCGAAAAACTTTATCTTTTGAAAAAGCATTTTTGATACACGTTGTCAGGTTAATGTTTCACTTTGCAATTAATCAGTTTCAGTTAAGAACGTTTGTGCACAGTTAGGAAAGTAAAACTGAAAGCGATAATCGACAAATGAAATTTTACGTGGTTCGGAACAAGTTCCTACATCCACGGTCAGTAGATCACACTGACAAACACTCTGGGCTTGTGCTTGCGGGTGCACAACAAACATTGAACTGAAAACACACGTTTCAGCACCAACACACTGGGTTGGATTTCTCAAACACACTTAGCGCGCACTGGGCACTAAGATCTCTTGGAGTCAGAACACTGGTCTGAACTCCACACTACTCAAACACTTTTTTCGGTCAGTTGAAAATGAGGTTCAAAGTACCAACTAGATTACGAAGAACAAGCTCTTCAGTAATCGAAACTTAGGCTTAGAATGAAACAAGATATATGCCTAAGGTCCTAAGAGAATGTGAGTAATCAGTATTCTGATTTTGGCTTTGTTGATTCTCTTCTTCGATTCAAATTGTTGAATTGCTTGGAATGGTTGAGATGCAACTTTGGCAGCGTTTCAGCTTGAGCTTTTGAATCGGTGTTGATTGAAGTGATCCTCGAGCGCTATTTATAGGAGAGGCTTTGAATATATCCGTTGGCGGAGATGATCTTCAAGATTTCATCCGTTGTGAGATATTCAAATCCTGGTTGAGGCTTCAATCTTCGAGGTTCCTTAATTTGGTGAGAAAGGTCTTCTCAGATGCAGTAGGTAGAGTCCCTCTGAAAAGTAATCACAAAAAAGGAAGGCTCTGCAGAGAAAAGGCCGATCCTCAATATCTCTGCATTTAATGCAGCTGTACTTGGAAGTGCGTAGCTTCCTTTTAACGTTGGAGGTTCAGTTCGAGGAAGAATATCAACTGATACTTGACTTTAGTATCAGTCCGCAGCATTTGATGAATCAGTCATAACTGATTCTCCAATTAAGTCAAATATCAGTTTTTGACTTTTGCCTTTAATTTGCAACTTCAGTTGAGTTCTTCAGTCTTTAATCCTCCGGTCTTCAGTCTTCAGAACACTAGAAAAATTATAAAGAAAACCCTAACAGTTGAGTTCAAAAGATTATAGTCTATTACAAAAAAAACTTAAGGATTTTGGTATCATCAAAATTAGGGTTAGGGTATTTCATTAAGTTCCCAACAAACAATCTCACTAGAACCCAACCCATATTGTATATATGCGTATCAGTAAAATTACGAGTATATCAAATTAGAATCTCACAACAAATTTAAAGTAGTTATTTATTTATGTAGTCAAAATGTACTTGTCAAATTTTATCTTGAGTCGATTCGCGATTGAAAAATATAATGACTTAAATTGTGTATGTATATATATATATATATATATATATATATATATATATATATATATATATATATATATATATATATATATAGGGTTGAGTTCCGGTAGTATCCAAGCTTATAATAGATCTGTAGATCCAAATCTAGACCACACATTTATGACATGTGGCGCATCAAGATGGTGACACGTGGGAAGAAGCTTCCAAGCATTTCAAGGCAAAATCTGGAGAGGGGTAAAATTGGAATGTAATTTTCGGATTTAATAATTAAAAAAAATTGATTTTCTCAAAATAGATATATTTTAGATACATAAAGTTTAATACGAAAATGCATGAAAGTTCATATAAAAATGCATACAGTTTCGTATAAATATGCATAAGATTTCACCCCACCCCACCCCTTCACACCCCTGAACCCCACCCCTGCCCCACCCCCACCCCCACCCCCCACCCCCCCACCCCACCCCCCTCACCCAATTTTTTTTTTTATTATCAAAAACTGATTTTCTGATTGCTGACCCACCCCCACCCCCACCCACCCCCTCCAATTTTTTTTTTCAAAAACTGATTTTCTGATTGCTGACCCACCCCCCCCACCCACCCCCCCCCAAATTTTTTTTTAATTTTTTCAAAAACTGATTTTCGACCGACTGACCCACCCCCACCCCACCCACCCCCCTTCCCCCAAAAAAATTTTAATTTTCAATTTTTTTTAATTTTGGGGATGCATAATTTCATATACTGATATGCATATATTATTACATGAAAATGCAATAAAACAAACGACAAAAATTTTGCAAACACCCGAAAAGAAAGACGAAAACACGAAAACCGAGAGACACGAAAAAACGACACACGAAAACCGAAAAACGAAACCCGAAACACGAAAACACGAAAAGCGAAACAGGAAACCCGAAAGACGAAAACGCAAACCCGAAAAGAAAGAGAAACACGAAAACCGAGACACGAAAAACACGACAGACGAAACCCGAAAAACGAAACCCTAAAAACGAAACCCGAAACACTAAACCCTAAAACGAAACCCTAAACACTAAACCCTAAACACGAAAACACGACACACTAAACCCTAAACCCTAAACCCTAAACCCAAAACACTAAATCCTAAACACTAAAAACCTAAACACTAAATCCTAAACACTAAACCCTAAACCCTATACCCTAAACCCTAAACCCTAAAAACTAAACACTACACACTAAACCCTAAAAACTAAACCCTAAACACTAAATCCTAAACACTAAAAACCTAAACACTAAAAACCTAAACACTAAACCCTAACCCTATACCCTAAAATAAAATATTATAAAACGTGTGTATATAAAAAAGAAGAATGCATGATCAAGAACAATAAAATGCATATATTATTACATGAAAATCCATAAACATTAACTACAAATAAGTTTTTTTTTGGGGTGGGGGGTGGGTCAGCAATCAGAAAATCAGTTTTTGAAAAAAAAAATGGGGGGGGGGGGGGGGGTGGGGGGGTGGGTCAGCAATCAGAAAATCAGTTTTTGAAAAAAAAAAAATTGGGGGGGGGGAAGGGGTGGGGGGTGGGGGGTGGGGCAGGGGTGGGGTGGCGAAACTACCAGATTTATTAAAATGAAATGCATTTTTTGTATAATTTAATGCGTTTTTATGTGAAAACTTTATGCATTTTTGTTTGATTTTATATGCATGTGAAACATGCCTATTTTTGGGGGGTGGTAATGGGGAGGGTTGGGGGGTGGTGTGGGCTGGATTCGGGGTGGTATGGGGTGGGGTGGTGAAAATACCAAAACTGGAAAAATTAAATGCATTTTTCTGTTCAAAGTTATGCATTTCATGTGAAAACTTTATGCATCTTTGTGTGAAACTATATGCATCTAAAATATATCTATTTTGAGAAAATCTAAAAAAAATATATATTTTTTTAATTATTAAATCCGAAAATTACATTCCAATTTTACCCCTCCAGATTTTGCCTTGGAATGCTTGGAAGTTCCTTGCCACGTGTCACCATCTTGATGCGCCACATGTCATAAATGTGTGGTCTAGATTTGGATCTACGGATCTATTATAAGCTTGGATACTACCGGAACCCAACCCTATATATATATATATATATATATATATATATATAACATCTTAAAATAAGAAATAAGAGCAATTTTTAATGTATGAATTTTATGTAGACCACGTATGAATTCGCTGTATAAAGGTATGAATTGTGAAAAATAAATTTTTGCTATATATATATATATATATATGATAAATATATATATATGTATATATATATATATATATATATATGATACGGTATCTCTCTCTTGAGAAGAAACCCTAGTTATCGCCGCCTTTTTTCGGTGCCGGCTCTTTCCACGATGGTCTCTCCAGTTCAGTCACATAGTCGTGTGACATCTACTCAGGCTACTGACGGCTTGCCTGATGGGTTGCTTCAAGGGATGACGGAACATGGAAACTCTGGGGTTGCTGATCGGCCAACTACTCACACTGTCTCCATTCATCTTCGTGGGCATCCCAGCCAGATCATGCCGAAGATTTCTATCAATTTTGATGCGGCTCCTTTCGGTGCTTCTTCGGCTAACGAGGGATCGCCTAGAATTTTGCCTAGGGTTTTCCCTAGGATTCTGCATGAAAAGACTAACCCTCAGGAACAGATTCGTGAGCATGCGGTCTCTACTAAACCGTTGTATTCTGCTATCGCGGCGCCGCGTCCGATAAGAAAGCCAGATCTTCCGGCGCACAAGTTTTTCGCTCTAAAACCGGTTAAGCAAGGCGAAGTTTTTGCCCTTAATATACCTTCTGATCTTTATCAGCAACAGGTCGCCACTTTCCAACATTCCATTATTGGCAGATTAATGTTACGTAAGGGGGATAAGTCACGCCCTTAAATGGAGTTAAAACACGAGCTACAAGAACTTTGGCAAATCTCGGGAAGCTGGAACCTCATTCCCATGAGTAAGGGGTTTTATACTTGTAAATTCACTTCTGCTGATGACAAAACCAAGGCTAAGGCTCATACGGTTTGGGATCTTTCTACTGGAACGATGCGTATACGTGATTAGGTAAAAAAAATTGATCCTTATCGAGAAATCTCTTCCATTTGTCAAGTTTGGGTCCGTATTTATAACTTACCGATGGAGTGTTGGCATCCGAAAATAATAACAGGAATTGGTCGACACCTTGGTCTGCCAATTCGTGTTGATAATGCTTCGGCGGTTGGAGAGTTTGGTCGTTTTGCACGGATTTTTATTGAAATTGACTTAAGGTCGCCTCTTATTGAGACTTTGCTGATCAATTGTGATGATGGGCCATTTTACGTGGAGTTTGGTTACGAACAACTGCCTCTTTTTTGCAACAAGTGCAAGATTACTGGCCATTCCGTTGATAAATGCAAAAAATTGGATAATGATAATAAGCACAAGAAGGTTGATGATCATAAGAACGATGCGAAGGTTGTGGAACATAAAAAACAAAATGTGGCATCTGAGATCATGGAAAAACCTCTCAAGAGTTGGAAACCTAGAGAAGTGGAAAAGATTCAAACTTTTGGAAACTCTTTTGATGCTCTGATTTTGGAAGATGAGGAGGTTCACACAGAGGATTCTGAGGAGGAGCTTTCGGAAGAAGAGGAGCAGGATATGCAGGAGGAGGACGTCAGAGGTCCGAATCTCCTGCAGGCGGCTCTTGTACCTAGCACGAAGGATGATGAGGCGGTGTCAGCGGAAGGGGATATTCCGGATCAAGATACTCAAGACAAGGATAATTTGGTCCTGATTGAGGCGGATAGGAGGATGCAGAAAATGGATGAGCTGATTAGGGCGAATAGGGTGACTCAAGAGTTGAAGAATTCGCTGGTTCCACCTACAGAAAAAAAAGAGGACGGCCTACGGGAAAAGCCGTGAAAAAACATGTCAATCCAGAGGAGAGTATTAAGGGCAGATTGAGGAGATCAGAACAGTCTAAACAAGCTTCAAAATCGGAGGATTACATTTCTAAAAATTATCGGCCGCCATTGATATGGGACACAATCCGAGGGAGTATGCTCTTTTACCGGGCAACACGTCAAAGGCTAGAACTAAGGACAATGTTTCTGCTAAAAGTTGGGCTACCGAAGAGGAGTTGGGTGATGCCCAATCCACAAGACAATTTTAGTTTGTCATGAATTGTCTGGTTTGGAACGTTCGGGGCCTCTCGGACGAATCTAAACAGATTCTTAAAGAGCATTGTCGCTCTTTTAATCCCTTAATTATGGGAATTTTAGAACCTAAAGCTAAGTTCTCTAAAACTCCTTTTTCTTTTTGGCATTCCTTAAATCTTATCCCTCTTCATCAAAATCGCAGATTGGGGAAGCGTTCAAATATTTGGTGTTTTGTTCATCCGGATATGATTGCTAATGTTATTATCTCTTTTGAGCATGTGGTCATTTTAGATTGTTCCTGGAGTAATTTTTGCTTCAAGTTTGCCATCATACATGGAGCTAGTACTCATACTGACAGAAGACAGCTTTGGATTGATTTGCTTGATCATATTAATGGTCCAACGGTGTTTATGGGTGATTTCAATGCGATGAAAGGCGCTCATGAACAGAGTAGTGCCTGCCTTCCTAGTGTTACTACTTGTCAAGAGTTCTGTAGTTTTATTGAAGCTATGGGTTTTATTGAGCCGCCGAATGTTGGTTTGAAATTCACTTGGTCGGGCCGCCGTTTTATGCTTACCCACGTGGAGTCCACCATTGATAGAGGGCTGTTCTCTGAGAAATTTTCGGATTTTTGGGATTCTACTTATACGTAGGCTCTCTCCAGAATTACTTCAGACCATTCTCTTCTTCTCCTGAGGTGCATTAAGAATTTGCAGCAGAGTCCTCGCTTGTTTCGGTTTCTGCAGATGTGCACGACACATGAGAGTTTTCTTGATACGGTGGCTGTTTCCTGGTCTCAGGAGGTGGATAGCAACTGTCCTATATATAAGGTAATGAGGAAATTGAAAAGGCTTAGGACAGTCCTGAAAGAGTGGAATAAAAATGTTTTTGGTAGAGTGGAGAGGTTGTTAGCCGAGAAGCAAAGCGATTTGCTGGAGGTTCAGAATCAGATTGCTATTCATGGTTATACTGAGGCTTTGTTTGATAAGGAAGTGGGGATTCAGGCTCAGATTAATGTTGCTATTTCCAGGAAGAGCAGTTTGTTGCAGCAGAAAAGTAGAGTGAATTGGCTTAAGGACGAAGATCACAATACTAAATTTTTCCACACGATGCTAAAACATAAGCAGAAGCCGCATTTGATTTCTCATCTCACTATTGATGATAGTGTGGTTTATGATCAGAATATTATTAGCCAACATAGTGTGGATTACTTCTCTACTCCTTTTCAGGAAGAGCAACACGATGATTTGGAGATGGCTGCTATTGAGGGGGTTATTGACCCGGTTGTGGATGATTTCCATAATGGGCTCCTTACTAGGGTTCCAAATGAGGACGAGATCATGGCTACGGTGTTTGGTATGGAGGCGAGCAGCTCTCCTGGTGCAGATGGCTTCTCTGGGAAGTTTTTTCATACTTATTGGAGCGTGATCAAGGCTGATATTTGGTGTGCCGTTCAAACTTTTTTTCGCAAATCCTATCTTTCCACTGGCTACAATGCTAACGTTATGGTGCTTTTGCCGAAAAAAGAGGTGGTTCATTCGGTTTCGGATCTTCGTCCGATTGTTCTGTCTAATTTCATCTATAAGATCATTCCTAAGATCTTAGCCACTCGCCTTAGTACGGTGGCTGCGAAGTATGTGACGAAGAACCAGTTTGGTTTTATTAGTAGTCGTTGTATACATGATTGCATCATGCTTGGTACGGAGGGGATTAATTGTATGAAACGGACTTCTGGTGGTCAAAATATGGCGTGCAAGATTGACATTAAAAAGGCTTTTGACACTCTCAGATGGGATTTTCTTTTGGCTGTTCTGAAAGTTGGTGGTTTTGCTCATCAGTTTATCTCCTGGATTGATATTCTGCTTCGTTCGGCTAGACTTTCCATTAGATATAATGGTGCTACTCATGGGTATTTTACTTGCTCTCGAGGGGTGAGACAGGGAGATCCGCTCTCTCCGATTTTGTTTGGAATTGCGGAAGATGTGCTGAGTATTCTTTTTCACAATTGTGTGAAGTCCGGGCATCTAACGTCTATGAAGATGGTTCGGGGTCGTCTCTTACCCACTCATCTTCTTTATGCAGACGACATTTTAGTTTTTTGTCGTGCCTTGGTGGAAAACACCAAAACCATTAAGAAAATTTTGGATTTCTATAGGGGAATTTCAGGCCAAATTTATAGCCCTGAAAAATCCAACGTTTTCTTCTATGATAAAGTTTCTACTCGTTTGTGTCAAGCTATTGAAAGGGTGGTCAATTTTCAGAAAGGCTCTCTTCCCTTTACTTATCTTGGAGTTCCACTTTTCATTGGACGTGTCCGTGCGTCTTATCTCAGGCAGATTCATGATCGGATAATTCAGAAATTCGCTAAATGGAGGGGACGACATCTTTCGATGGCTGGGAGGGTCTGTCTTGTCACTTCGGTTATCCAAAGTTCCCTCACGCATTCAATGATGATTTATAGATGGCCGAAGTCGCTTCTAAAAGAGTTGGATTCGAAGTGCAGAAATTTCATTTGGTCTGGGGATGCTGATAAGCGGCAGGCGTGTACTGTAGCTTGGGCAAGGATGTGTGCTACTAAGGAGGAAGGTGGTCTTGGTATCCGCTCATTCTCTACATTGAATAAGAGCTTTCTCATGAAAAGGGCTTGGGGTGTTATCAATGGTCAAGACTTCGGTTTTGACATTATGAGAGCTAGATATCTTAAAGCTTTTGGTTTGCCTAAAGCGGTGGTCACTCCCTCCTCTGTTTGGATCGGACTTCGGAGTGAAATTATGCCTTTAGTAAGGGATTCTTACTGTTCTATTGGCAAGGCTGAGTTCATCAATTTCTGGACTGATGATTGGCTGGGGTACAAGATTGCGGAGAAATGCGAAGTTCCGGGTTACATGCATGATTTCTTGACCAACTCTGTTGCGGATTTTTATTTTCAGGGAGTCTGGCACTTTACTCAGTCTTTTTTGGATAATTTTCCGGAAGTGGTTTGTGATATTCTTCTTCTGCCTGTTGGAGATGTTGAGGATGCTCGATACTGGAAGCCTTCGTTGCATGGGAATGTCACCTCTGCCTTGGCTTTTTCCCATCATTGCCATAGTTTCCCTCATGTGAGTTAGGGTAAGTGGATTTGGGAGACCTCTTCGGCGGTCTTTGGTTTGCTGGCGTATTTTACATAATAGGATGTCGACGTTTGATAGGCTCATTCGGCATGGTCTCATAATGCCTAATCACAGTGTTTTCTGCTTCAATGATAATGAGTCCCTGGATCATATTTTTTGGACGTGTAAACAGATTAAACATGTTTGGCGGGATTTCTTGGGTTGGTTCGACCAATCTATGGATATGGGGGCTCCGGACATTCATAGCTTCTTAGTTTTTGCTTGGAATAAAACTTTTAGCTCTCAAGTTGAATGTTTTTGGAAGGCTGGGCTTATTACTTTGTTGTGGGTAATTTGGACTCACCGAAATAAGTGCATTTTTGAAGATAAGTCGTTTAATCCGAAGAGTATTCTTGCTTACGTTAAAACCTCTTTCCTGGAATTGGAAAGCAATTTTAAACGTCTTGGATACATGAGTAACACCTGCTCAGATTTGTTAATTCTTCGTAATATTGGTGCTAGGCCTCGGGCGGCTTCCCCTCCAACTTTTGTTAATGTTTATTGGTGGCCTCCGACCAATAACTGGATTAAGGTAAATACGGACGGGTCGGCCTCTGGAGCGCCTGGGCAAATTGCTGCATGAGGTGTTTTTAGGGATAAATTTTGTTCTGTCAAGGGTTGTTTTCATATTAAAGGGGGTCTCGGTTAAGCTTTTGAAGCTGAGCTTTTGGCGGTAATTATTGCCGTTCAAATTGCTCACTCTAAAGGCTGGAACTTTTTGTGGATTGAATCGGACTCTACTTACATTGTCCGGGTGCTGCACTCTGGCTCTTCGGCAGTTCCTTGGAGGTTTGCGACGCTGTGGGTTAGAGTTTTGGAGATTCTTAAGTGTCTTCATGTTCATGTTACTCATATTTATAAAGAAGGAAATAAAGTGGCTGACATTCTTGCGCATAATTCGATGCCCGAGGGGTGGTGGCCGTTTGAAATTGATATTATCAAAGATGCAGTTTGCTTGGACATCTTGACTCACAGCCATCTTCGGAGGGTTGGTTAGTTTTTCAGTTTTTTTGGCTTCTTTTCGTAGGGGTCTTTCTTCATACACTTGGCGGGTTTGCTTTGTTGAGCTTGTTTTCACGGCTCTTTGGTTTGGTCTTCTGGGTTGGGCTGATTTCTGGTTCTTCCTCAGTAATTGGGCGAGTTCCAGACTAGGACTGGAGTGTTTGGGTTCGTCTGGTTGCTCCGCAATCAGGGCTGTCAAAATGGGCCGAAAATGGCCTGGCCCGATGGGCCCACCTGGCCCACCCGTAGTTTTGGCCTGGCTGGGCTAGGATTTTCAAGGCCCAAAAAAAACCGGGCCTCCCTGGCCTGGCCCATGCGGCCCGCGGGCCAAAAAAACCCGCCGGGCTTTCGGGCCTAAATCGGCCCGTCAATATAGAAGGTGAAAATTTCGAAAATTTATATCTCCTCCCAAATTCCAATGGACCCAACCCAATCTAAGTCCATTTCTTCAATTGACGACAATGACGAGTCGAAGCCTAACTTAGGATTTAAATTAGCAATCAACAATCAATATTAAATTATTTTTACTTGAAAGATTTATTTATTTTTGGTGGTTGTTATTTGATTCCAGTTGATTTGATTACTGTATTAATTAATTTGTGAATAAATCGTTTTCTGTTTTTGTTGTTTTTGCAATTAGTTTTTGTTTTTTTACTTGTATTCATATTGTTTACATTTAGTTTTAGTCATATTTGTTTACATTTAATTTTAGTCAATTACGTAATTTAGATGTAGATTGTTTAAGGTCCTTTTTGTTTCATCTAATTTGTCTTCAATCTTTTTCTTTAAATTTGATTTAATTTATTAATTTTTGGAACTATATATATATATATATTAATTTATCAATTTTTGACCCGTTTTGGCCCGACCCGCCCGGCGGCCCGTATAGAGCCGGGCTGGGCTTCAATGTTCAAGGCCCTCTGAAATTTTGGGCCGGCCCGACCCGGCCCAAAAAATTGCCTAGGCCAATTGGGTTGGGCCGGGCCGGGCCGGCCCGCAAGGTTTGACAGCTCTATTCGCAATAGGCGTCTTCTCTTTTTGGCGTAGTTTTCTTGAGAACGGTGAGTTTTGGTCGTTGATACGCCGTGTCTCGCTCGTTTCTGAGCTTTTGATTTGGAATGGTTACGTGTTTTGTTAGAGGTGGCAGATTTTGAATTTTTCGGGGGGTTAGCAGGCGCATCTCCTGGGTTTCTTGGCCAGTTTTCGCTGGGGACTTTCTTCGTACACTTTGCGGGTCTGTGTTGCTGATTTTGTTTTCAAGGTTCGTTGGGGAAATGGCTTGTTTTGTTGGGTTGCTTTCCTATTCTTTTTCAGTACTTGGGTGAGCTCAAGGCTGGGGCTGGTGAGTTTGGCCTCGTTTGGTTGCTCCGTCGTTGGCGTTTTCACCTTTTGGCATCGAGTTCTTGAGACCGGCGAGTTTTGGTCGTTGATACGCCGTGTCTCGCTCTTTTTAGAGCTTTGGTCTTCTGGTGGCTGCAGTAATAGGCTACTTGATCACTCAGAGTTCCCCACTTTTCTTAGGAGCTGGCTTGGTTGGGATAACACTTAGTTTTGTTGCTCTTATTGTTGGTTTCTTTTGTTTTCTGCTCTTGTTTATTCTCTTTTTTTCTTTTCTGTGTTGGGTAGCCGAGACAATCTAGGGACAATGGTTAGGCCGGAGTCTCTGAGGTGGTCTCACTCCGCTCCCTCACAGTTTTTCTTCGCTTCTTTAGACGAGTACTCTTTTTCCTCAAGTTGAGGTTTTAATGAGGTTCGACCCTTAGTCTACTTCGCTGTGCTTTCAAGGGTTTAGGTTTTCGTTTTTCTTTTATAAAATCTTATTTTAATAAAAATAATAATAAAATATATATTTATCATATATATATATTTATCAAATTTATCATTTTTCATATGATACTTCAGTTAGAGCATCTCCAATGCAAGTGACTTAGAGGGGTGTCTTAGATGGTGATCCCCACCTAAGACACATCCCTCTCCAATGCATTGTGTCTTAGAGGGGTGCTTAGATCTTCATTTCCACAAAATTCACATTTCTACACTTTTATTTTTAAAATTTTAAATTTCATTAAAATTAAAATTCTACATTACAATAATTAAAATAAAATTAAAGATATTTAAAATAATTAAAGCCAACGGTCCAATTTATTTTTTTAATAAATAAATAAATTCCAGCTGTTATAATTTGAAAAAAAAAATAATCAAATTTTCGATTTTTTTTTAAATGGACACGGCCTCTCATAAGCTCGGTTCTCCAACGCAGGCAGCAGTTTGGCGCACCGGATCGAGGCTCCCTTCGATCCCCCGGTTGGAGATGCTCTTAGTATCTATATATATATAAAAGTGGAACCAATATGCCTATACTATTTTCCCGCCCAAAGTGTAGCATTAATTTTAACCTTAATTAATCAATTTACACAATTCAATATTAATTTCAACATTTATTTACATAATTAATGCTGATTTTTATTTATACTAGCAAGTTCTATTTCTGATCTATTAAATTACGACTACAATTTGTTCTCATTTTCAATATAAATGCTCAATTGAATTAGCATTTATATTTATATTAAAATATTGGATTTCATGAGAATCAACACTACAAAAGTATAATGATATTTTTTTGGTAAAAAATAATCTCTCATACAATACACTTATAACATTAGGTTCTTAAACCACATTAATTTATTCTAAACTTAATAATTATCGTCAAAATATATAAAAAATTGTTTTCATGTAAAATGATTATATGGATAGGAAGTTAGTTGAAAATATGTTCACTGAGACATAAATAAAATTAAAAAAATATTTAATTATTTATATAGGTTAAAAGATTAAAAAAATAAAAAATCAATTTCACCCTAAAATTGAAAACGATGACATGGAAAAAAAATAGTTAAGATAGAGTATTTTTTTAGGTAGTATGCATTTTCTTCATGAAATTAGATGATAATTGTTAAATTGTTTAGATTTTGAAACAAAATAATCAGCAACACTAATTTTTCGTTTATAAAAATAGGTAAACAATTAAACAGAACACAAAAACTTAGGTGCTATTGGGTGCACTGTAGAATCGGATTACACCCGCACTCAGACTTTAACCTGCATTTTGATTTAAATCATGTAAATTACACTATTTAGTTATACAAATGTCACTGCCTATAATTGACATTATTCAGTTATACAAATTACACTATAACATTTTGAAACATTATAGTGTCATTTACAATTTTAACCTTAATTAATCAATTTACACAATTCAATATTAATTTCAACATTTATTTACATAATTAATGCTGATTTTTATTTATACTAGCAAGTTCTATTTCTGATCTATTAAATTACGACTACAATTTGTTCTCATTTTCAATATAAATGCTCAATTGAATTAGCATTTATATTTATCTTAAAATATTGGATTTCATGAGAATCAATACTACAAAAGTATAATGATATTTTTTTGGTAAAAAATAATCTCTCATACAATACACTTATAACATTAGGTTCTTAAACCACATTAATTTATTCTAAACTTAATAATTATCGTCAAAATATATAAAAAATTGTTTTCATGTAAAATGATTATATGGATAGGAAGTTAGTTGAAAATATGTTCACTGAGACATAAATAAAATTAAAAAAATATTTAATTATTTATATAGGTTAAAAGATTAAAAAAATAAAAAATCAATTTCACCCTAAAATTGAAAACGATGACATGGAAAAAAAATAGTTAAGATAGAGTATTTTTTTAGGTAGTATGCATTTTCTTCATGAAATTAGATGATAATTGTTAAATTGTTTAGATTTTGAAACAAAATAATCAGCAACACTAATTTTTCGTTTATAAAAATAGGTAAACAATTAAACAGAACACAAAAACTTAGGTGCTATTGGGTGCACTGTAGAATCGGATTACACCCGCACTCAGACTTTAACCTGCATTTTGATTTAAATCATGTAAATTACACTATTTAGTTATACAAATGTCACTGCCTATAATTGACATTATTCAGTTATACAAATTACACTATAACATTTTGAAACATTGACATTATTCAGTTATACAAATTACACTATAACATTTTGAAACATTATAGTGTCATTTACAATTTTATGATGTCAATGACAAGAAGTGTCATTTACAATATTATAATGTCAATTATACGTGGTGTCATTTGTATAACAGAATAGAGTCAATTACATGCAGTGTCATTTGTGTAACTGAATAGTGTCATTTACAAGGTTCGAATCAGGAAGCGGGTTTGTATTTGAGCGCGGGTCAGAGTTTGAACGCGAGTGCAACCGTCTAATCAGAAAGCTACATTTATATATAAAAGCAGATCATGTGTTCATTGAAAAAATTGTAAATACATTATTTTTAATGGCTATGATAAAATCAACAACAAAATATGTTTAATTTTATGGATTTCAATAATAAATTATCGTTTGCATAATTATTATTAAATTTTAAAACAAGTGTATAAAATAAATGTTGTGTACATAATAGTGAAGCTCAATAAATATGATCGCAACTCATCGTTTAGTTAATTTCACTTTAAACTTTTTTTTAGACAATTTCACTTCAAACTATTGATATAGTATATGATTGGTGATTTCATGCCACTTACAAAGATATATTCCTAAATTTATACCACTTCAAAAAATAATATTAACTCATCACAATCACATTATTTTTATATAATATATAATTTAATACTAATATAAAATAAAAAATATAATAATTTTTTTTAAAGAAAAAAATAAAAATTATAATATCTAAAAAAATATAATACTCGTGCATCGCACGGAGTAGTTTATTTCATAAAAGCTGAAATGTCGGGACTAGACTTGTAATTACACCTTTTTCTTAATATGCTCCTACAAGTTGATGATCTTGTAGAATGAATACCTTTTATAGCTACGTACATGAGATATACAATACTATGAAATTCATAGGTTGATTTTACCTTTTTAATGCGTTTAATACATTTACTTAATTTGTGTGAGAAAAGATAAATAATACTACAATTTTGGAACAGAGAGAATATTATTTGAGATAACTGGAAATGAATTTTTATTCTTTTTAGCAAACAAAGTACTATATAGGTAAACATATAATTTAAGGCTATTGGATAAATTACAAATTAACAATAATATTACATATTCTGATTTATTTTGTATAAAAAACCAAGAAAAGAAAATGGAACATTATCTAAAGAAGATAAATTATCTAGATAACTATAACAAAGTAAAAGTAAGAAGTGATGAGAAAATAGGAATCAAAATCAATTAAAACATCAATAGACTATTGTAGTTCTTTTGTAAATGTTTTGCGGATGTTAATTGCAACCTCTTGTATATAGCTAATTGCACAAGTGATCCTATTCCTATTCATGAAAAACAAAAAGGCAAACGGTATTCACATTTCCAGACAAACAGATTGCACTAATAGGAAGAATCCCCACAACTCAAATTTTCTATTATTGTTATTATTATTATAAAATCATCAAAATATCGATATTTTGTAACGTCTTTCTTATTGAATTATCGAATTGTAAGAAAAGTGGATTCTCAAAATCACTAATTCGGAACCGAATCCTATAGATACATACAAATCTTCAAAAATCATAAATGATAGAAGATGAGTAAAATAAAACGAAAGATGTTGTATTTGTTCTGCACTGACACCCGCACCTTTCATATCTCTCTTGTCATCGGCCGTTAAATAAATGAAAGAGAGAGAAAGAGGTGCAGGTGCAAATGCAGAAAAAATAAACGCACCTCATAATACCCTCATCTGTCCAAATAGATCTCAATATTCAGAAAGAATCACAAAACTACATACCGCTCCTGCAAATGTTTGGCTATGATAAATATATAGTGAACCAAATTGTTCGTTATTAGTTATCCACTTCCACAATAATATATATATATATATATATATATATATATATATATATATATATATAAATGCGCATGCGAGTGCAATCCCGTCAAAACGTGAAATGCTATTCCATTCCATGTGACTCAAGGATGTGGCACGTGAACATCACTTTTTCACCCAATCATAGCGTAACAAATCAGCGGCCAACAACATCTGAGGATTGAAGAACCACAGGGAAACATCAAGAACCATTGGGACCAAGTCCCTTTGCTTTTATCCTTTAACTGTGGTGCATTTTATTTAATAATAAATGTTTGCGGTGATAATGTGATCACCCATAAATAAGTTAAATAGAAAAAAAAAAATCGATGTATTTATTTATTTTTTAAAATAAAAACAGAATTTGATTATTTTATTGTAATTTTTATATAGTACTTACTTTAATAATTTTTTTGTACTTTTTTTAAATAAAAATTTATAAAAAAAGCTACATTAGAATAACTACTATACAAATGATATAGCAAAATAAGTATTTTTTTTTTAATTTTAAATAGTGTGTGAATAGCCACAATGTGACTACTCAGCATCATCACTCTTTATTTAATGTGAGCTACAATTTTCAATTAAATTCTTGCGTTAATACTCCTAAATAGCAGTTTATTTAAGAAAAGGTTAATTACATTCACAAAAAATTTAATGTGCGCTACAATTTCCAATTGAATTCTTGTGTTAATACTCTTAAACAACTAGTTTACTTGAGAAAAGGTCAATTACATTCTCAAAATACAAAAAAAAAAAAGGTCAATTACAACCATTTTTTGTTTAAATGAATTATTTTATCCATACTGAAATTATAATAAAAATATATAAAATCAAAAATAAAAGAAAAAAATTTAAAAAAAGAAATGGAATTTAAATTGGGAGGAAATCTAAAATACCCACCTTTTACAAATTACATTTCCCATATACCCACTTTTTGAAAATGATTTACCCCATACCCATTGTATTAATTTAATATTTCTTACCCTGAAAAAGTTGTGCGTAATGATTGGGGAAAATGATTTGCAGTGTGGATGTCGACGTACTGAGTGATTCCGTTAGTTATTCGTTGCGCATAGTCCAAACTCTGCGCAATTAATATGCGCAGAGTTAATATTGGAGCGCATAGTTGAGTTATACTTAATTTGAGCATTGTTTGTATTACTATGCGTTGTAATTTTTTGATTTCCGCAGTGTTTGCAATTTGAATGCGCATTGTTTTAATAATTGGAAGTTAAGATTGAGATATAAAATTAGCATATAACTATGCGCATATAACTATTGATTTCCGCAGTAACTATGCGCATATAAAATTAGTATTTTAATTAAAAATTTAATGCGCATATAACTATTGCGCATATAAAATTATAGACTTATACACATATAAAATTAGTTAAAATTATAGTAAAACTTAATGCGCATATAACTATTGCGCATATAAAACTTAATGCGCATATAACTATTGCGCATATAAAATTAGTTTTAATAATTATAATTATAGACTTATAACTATTGCGCATATAATTATAGACTTAAAACTATTGCGCATATAAAATTACTGCGCATATAATTAAATTAGTTTTAAATTTATTGCGCATATAAAATTATTGCGCATATAATAAAATTATTGCGCATATAATTCGAATAAAATTGTTACACTTTCACGTGAAGAATCTTATCTGCAAAAAGTTATATGTGATGTACTATGTTTTCACAATTTATTCAAATTTCACGTGAATATTTTTAGGTATAGCAGCTATTTGATGTACAATATTCACATGTATAGTAGCTATTTGATGTACAATGGCTTCAAAATAAATAATAATAATAGTAATCAATTAAGGTACACGTAGTTCACGGGTGAATGTGTTACATTTCTTTGACCATTCATTTGTTGGGTGAATGTGTTAAAATAGATCAAATAATTTCTCCAACCTACGAACTCACAAAAAAATTGGAAGGGAGCTGAGAAAAACTACAAGGAAAAGCTTGATCGGAACGAGGTATATTTTTCGCAATTTTGTGGGCAGAGTGAATTTTATGGTCTCACAATTTACTTGAATTTTGTAGTTGAAAACTTTACTGTATTTTATTGGGCATAGTTGAATTTTATTGTTTCGCAATTTACTTTGTTGCTTGTATTTATGATTGAGCATAGTTGAAAATGTTGAATCTATTGCGCGGAGTATATTATATTGAGCATTGAGCATAGTTTGAATTGAGCATAGTTTGAATTGAGCATAGTTTGTGTTGAGCATAGTTTTATTGCGCATAGTTTCTAATACGAGTATTGTGTTAACTTTGTTTTTTTAGATGGCGAAGTGGAAGAATATTATTGTAAATTATGGAGGATATTGGAATGATATTCTTTACAATGGTGGGAGTGCAACATTTTGTTACATTCGAGCCGATAAAATATGCATTTTGGAGTTGAGACAAAGTATTGACTATTATCTGGTTGCCAACTCTTTGAATCCAAGCTACGATCTATATTATTTATCAAGAACTCGATGTGGTAGGCTGATCCGGTCTCTGTTAAGCAACGATGAACAACTTTTCCGATTATGCACCACTGAGGTCGAGCCACAGGTTTATGTGACTTTGAAAGAGAGCACTTTTCCACCGCCGCAGCAAGAAGTGTATCGACCTTCAGTGGATATACCTTCTTCTTCCACTTCAGTTGATCATTCCATCATAGACCAGATGAGAGGGTTTGATTGGTTTTCGGATTCAACTCCTAATTCAACCATGAATCATCACACTATGAGATCTGTTAGGGATGATGACGTTGATGATGATGAGTACGTCCCATCAACAGATTCTGATGGGGATGATGAAGAGGAAGAAGAAGCAGAGGAGCGGGAGTCAGCTCGAGTGGATTATGGAACATTTGCAGAGCATATTGCGTGGATACGCCGTGAGGGTGGAATTGGCGAGCTTATGGCGATGATAATGCAAACAAACCCACGAGGTCTGTTTGAAGATTTAGGTCCAGAAGCATCGCAGGAGTTGAGGAATTGGTTAGTTCCGATTATTCCAGAAGATTTTACAGAGAATCTTTTTGCTGGTAGACTTGCTGACATACCAAATCCCGACGAACTAACTGAAGGTTCGATATTCGAAAGCAAAGAACTTCTGAAGCTAGCTGTTGGCTTGTGGCATTTGGAACATCGAGCAGAATTCATCATTCCTCGTTCCGACCTGGATAGGATTACTTTCAAATGCAAATATCGGAATCGGTGTCCATTTCAGTTACGAGCCACTCAGCAGGGATCTTTTTGGTTTATTCGCAAGTTTGGGCCTGCGCATACTTGCATTGGGGACATGGTAAACACTGGTGTGCGAAAGTTCCATGCTCGAGTCATTGCAGCACATATTGCAAAGAAAATGCGTGAGGATGGTGAAATCGTGAAGCCGAGGACTATTATGGCCGACCTACAGCGGGAATATGGTGTGAAAATCAGTTACAATGTGGCAATTCGAGCAAGAAATGGTGCCGTTGAGATGATATATGGGGGGCACAAAGAATCGTATTCATTGCTCCCTGCCTACTTACACATGTTAAGGACGTGCAATCCAGGATCGTTGACAGACTTGGAAATTGATGCTAGTGGTCGGTTCAAGCACCTTTTTGTGGCACTAGGTTCATGTAGACTGACATATACTATGTGCCTAAGGCCAGCAATTGTGGTAGATGGCACACACTTGAAGGGACGTAACAAAGGTATATTGTTTGTTGCAGTGACGAAGGATGGCAACGAACAAGTCTTTCCCTTGGCATTCGGTGTTGAGCCTATAGAGAATGATGAATCATGGATGTGGTTTTTGTCTCGACTGAAGTCAGCTTATGGTGAGAATTCAGAAATGTTGATTGTTTCTGATGCACATGTTAGTATAGCGAATGCTGTGAAAGCTGTATATCCGGAGGTTGCACATGGTTTGTGTTACTACCATCTGTTGAACAAACTCACTCGATTTGGCAAGGCAGCAGTTGCACTATATCAGAAAGCAGCTTATGCATATAGAGAAAGAGAGTTTGATGATGCGATGGCAAGTTTAAAAGCTCTTAAGGAAGAAGGTGGAGCTTATAGCAAATTGATGCAGGTTGGCCCGGAGAAATGGTCAAGATGTAAGTGTCCTGTTCCACGATATAGTTTCTTAACATCAAATATTGCTGAATCGTTCAATTCTCGTTTATTGTGGGCAAGAAGGTTGCCTATATGTTCCATGGTTGAGGCAATCCGTCATATCATAGAAAAATGGTTCGATGAAAGACATGAAGCCGCCAAGTCATTTTCTGCTGATGTGACACCGGAAGCTCTAAGCAAGCTAACTGTTGAATTGGAAAGATCAAGGAGATATGAGGTCGTTCCCATGTCACGTACTGCTTTCAAGGTTAAGAGTTCTAACAAGACTTTTAAAGTGAACCTTGAAACGCATTCATGCACGTGTGTGGAGTGGGATACGAACAGGCTACCATGCTCGCATGCAGTTGCAGCCATAAGGTATTGATCATCCTGATAAGTAGAGCTCTATTTTGTGTAGAATTTAATATTTTTATATTTGCATGAATGTTGTTCAGACATACAGGTTAGACATGGCCAAAAAAACCAGAACCAGGAACAGAACCTTGAAACCGGACCGCCCGGGACGGTTCTGGAACTGGAACCATGTCATACGGTTCCGAACCGAAACCGAAACCGTGCTCGGCTGGTTCGGTTCCGGTTCCAATTTCTTCAAACCGCCGGTTCCCGGTTCCGAACCGGAACCGAACCGTGGAACCGGGAACCGTGTTGGAACCGTGCTGGAACCGGGCTGGAACCGTGAACCTACGGTTCCACAGTTAGAACTGGGAACCGTGGAACCGTCTGAGAACTGCTTATAAGTAAGGTATTTACTTTATTATCAAATACATTTAAAATATTAATTTCTTAAATTTTATGTTAAAAAGAAGTTGATCAACTTAAGACGGAACGGAGGGAGTTTATATCAGTAGCTCCATAGTGTTTATTATTTTGGGAACCGAGTTATTTTGGTTACAAATGGAGGATCATGCGTGAGTTGTAAAAATACTTATGTCGTTAGTTGTTGATTAGTGGTATAGGTTAATAGTTATCAGTTAATTGATTTTTTTTAAAAATAGTTATTCGTTAATTAATCCATAGTGGACTTTGATTCTTTCGGGATACGTAGGCAACTCAATTATAACTTAAATGTTATAATTAAGCTCAAGTCCTATTTTCTTTATTTCTTTTTCCCCCAATTACAAGTTGTAAACTAAGTTGCCTTAGAGCACCCGCATCGCGGGTACTCGAGGAGGTCCTCGAGGAGACCATCCCACTCGAGGAGGGCGATGCGGCGAGGAGCTCCTCGAGGCCTCCTCGAGTTATCGAGTATCCTCGATAGGAAATGGTGATGGCGCGTGCAATGCACGCGCCCAATTAAAAAAAAAAAAAAAAAATGAAAAAATCGAAAATTCGAATTTTTATACACTTTTTTGACTGCAGCTCCTCGGTCTCCGCACCTTTGACCGACGAATTTAATTTTTTTTTTTTTTTTTTAATTTTCCCTTCTTCTTCTTCTTTAAAACACCCATCTTCTTCTTCTCTTCTCCACACCTCTTCTCCTT
Source organism: Salvia miltiorrhiza (assembly GCF_028751815.1). Lineage (NCBI taxonomy): Eukaryota > Viridiplantae > Streptophyta > Magnoliopsida > Lamiales > Lamiaceae > Salvia > Salvia miltiorrhiza. The sequence continues at coordinate 33,082,354 of NC_080394.1, read as the reverse complement.
CTTCCTTCATCCTTCTTCCTTCTTCTCTTCACACTTGTTCTTGTCCTACAATTTTCTCCGTCATGGATCCACACAACCCTTTCTACGATCCAAATTGGTGCCCTGATCTCTCCTCCGATTATCATCCCGATATGGGAGGAATCAACTTGGAGGAGAGCCCGCCCGAGGAGGAACCGGTGAGTGCTCAGCAGAGTGTCTCCCCACCAAAAAAAGGCGGCCGGAGGAAGGAAAAGGCCACCAAAATGAAGCACGACAAACCAAAAGTTTACCGTCATACTTACCTTCCACAGCATACAGATCTCATCGTCCAAGTTTGGGCGGAGGAGACCAACGACTCGATCCGTGGGACGGATCAGAAGGGCGAGTCATATTGGGGCCGGATCCGCGAACGTGTGTGCCCCATCATCGGCGTCGACCTCGGCATTAAGCAACTTCAAGGCCACTGGTCCCGGGTGAGCGCGGATGTGCGTCTCTGGGAAGCTGTTTGGGTGGAGACGAGCAACAATTGGCCGTCCGGTCATTCGGATGATATGATTCGTGAAAAGGCCCAAACCATCTTCAAGGCTAGAAGCCCAACCAATGCCTCCTTCAATTTCTGGAACGCGTGGAGAACTCTCCGGCACAATCCCAAGTTCAAGTCGATGTACCTCCTTGGAGACGTGCATGCCTCCAAGAGGACAAAGACTACGGAAGAGGGCGGCTTCACCAGCTCGGCGTCGGGCGAGGAGATCTCTTCTGCTCGGCCCATTGGCAACAAGGCGGCGAAGGCGGCGGCCAAGGCGGCGACGGCGGCGGCGAAAGGGAAAGGGAAGGCTGCAGCGTCGCATACGAGCTCGGATCCTCCACCAGAAATTGTGGAGAGGTTGGATAGGAACGACGCGCAGATGAGGGCATTCACCGCCCAGTACCAGCGGAGGAACGATCTCCGGGAGAGGGAGCTCGATATGCAGCTCCTGAACACGGATACGACGAACATGACGGACGCACAACGTGCATTGCACGCGTCCATGGTCGCCGACGTGCTCAGGCGTCGTGGTCTATCCTAGGCTTTTAATTATGTGATTTTAATGATGTTTTAGGTTTTTTAAATTTTTATGTATTTTTTTTTATGTTTTAAGTAATTTTAAATTTTTTTTATGTTTTAAGTAATTTAAAATTTTATGTTTAATCCAGTATTTAAATATGCAATTTAAATTATGCAATAAAATTTAAATGAAAAACATAAAATCAAAACTAATATTATCAAGGAGGCTATCAAGGAACCCCAATGCAGCACTACCTACTCAATAACACAAACACTATCAAGGAGGCTATCAAGGAGGCTATCAAGGAGGTCCCAATGCGGATGCTCTTAATTTTATTTTAACATCCAAAAGTTGTAATTTGTAAATTGTATTTATAAGAGTTGTAAGGTGTAACTTTGAATTATAAGTTTAATTTAGAAAATAAAGTATATGAAATTTATATTTTTTTGTGTCTTTTATTTTATTAAAGCAAATTTCATTAAATTTTACACAACAATATATATAAAATAATACAAATTACATAAAAAAAGTAAAAATAAAAATAAAAAAATTGACGGTTCTAACGGTTCGAACCGGAACCGGAACCGTAGGTTCACGGTTCAGAACCGAAATCGTGAGAGTTATTTTCCGGTTCGGTTCCGGTTCCAGTTTTTGGAACCGGGAACCGGCGGTTCCGGTTCCGGTTCGAACCGGGAACTGAACCGTGGCCACCTCTAATACAGGTGATGATATATCTAAGCATGTGGGGGATTATTATCAGGCTGCAAAATTGCGCGAGGCATACTCGTATCGAGTTAATTCAGTGCCCCCACTAGCTTCATGGACGATTCCTGCAAACCTTCAAGGTATTGCCATTGATCCGCCTAAAATCGGTAAACAAGTTGGACGTCCAAAGAGCACGCGCCATCGGGCACCAACTGAAAGAACTACATCAAGACGAAGAAATGAATCAGAGAATGCTGCTTCAGGTAGCAGTAGCCGTGGCCCTCTAACATGTAGCTTGTGTGGATCTGAATCGCACATTATTGACATATGTCCTTATTTGATTCCCCGTGACTGAATTGTGTTTGAACTATGGTTGAATTATGTTTGAACTATGTTTGAATTACGTTGTTTAATGACATATTTCCTTATGTTTGATTCCCTGTGGCCCTCTAATTTGATATTTAATGAATCAGTTGTCTAATTTGATAAAATAATAGTACAATGTATAAAACTATTTAAACTATGCGCATAAAACAACAAATGCGCATTCATCAATTCAATTGTTTTATGCGCATTCATAAAGTTTAAACTATGCGCATTCAATTGTTTTATGCGCATTCTATGGTCAATATGCGCATAAAAACAATTAAAACTATGCGCATTGATAATGGTATATATGCGCATAAAAACAATTAAAACTATGCGCATCCCTAAAAAGTAACCATTTTGTGCAACAAACCTTTTGAAATGATGAAATATGGTAGTTCTCAAAGTCTTCATAATAAAATTAACAAGACGAATACTAAATCTAATCAATAACACACATACTAAAAGCGCTTGCAGCAATAATCTCCCTGTATTTTTTCACTCGGGTGTTGCCCCAAGTAATACTAGGAGAATCGGAAAGTACGCGCTCCATCACCATGCAAGCAAAAGGCCCAGACGAAACAGTATCCTTTTGACTGAACTGCTCGTCCGGTCCAGGGATATACAATGTCAATGGACAAGTCTTCCTTTCCCATCCATACACATTCAACGTCCAATACCCAGCATCCTCCAAAATCTTTCCAAACAAGCTCAACAAACTTTGGATTTCGGCTACACGCTCTTTCTTTCTTATGTCATCCATACCATAAAATAGTGGATCGTGTAACTCGGTCTCCCAAGGTCCCGGGCATATTCTAACAACCACGTAATGTGCTTTAATCCGACATGGAACAACAATCTATAAAAAAATATTTTTGACTAATCAATAGAAGACAAAAGAATATTTAGAGCTACAATGACCATTATGGAAATATTGTACCTGAGTGGCACCAAACCAATTTTGAGCCGTTGATGAACCGTTCACTCCTTGAATCATGGATATGATGGATTGTGGGACAACCCAATCATGAAATGATTCGTATGAACCAGGAATAACATGGTTCAACCTTGTACTAAAGAAGCAACGACCCCAATATTGCTCACAAACTCGCTGTTCATAAAACAAATGTCAATTTCGGAAAATAATTTCATATTTATGCAAGGGCAAAGTACATGCGCACAATATTAAAGACAAATAAAAGTACTTACATATAAATCAAAAGAGGATATCATCGTGTTATCGGGTTTAACAAATGGGAGAAGAGAAACCCGATGCATCAACTTGGATTGCAAGCTCAATATGAACAACTCCAAAACCTACAAGATACAATACAGTTCATAAAGTTGCATAAATAATTAGAAATTTAAAAACAAAAGTCAAGCAACTAACATCCTGATGAAGAGAAGCATCGGGCTTCAGTATGCTCTTGAACCAATTCTTCGATAGCTTATGGTTACTTTCCAGCACGGTTGCCCCAGAATCGTTTCCATTAAGAAAGGACCTGAAGTTATCCAACTCCTTTGTTGAAACTAGTCTGGGTTCTCCAGATGCAGCATACGGGGACTCCAACTGTTGAGATGGGAATCTCTGACGTGTACTTCTACGGGGCAATACCGGTGCCTCAATGCGTTGGGAGGGCTCTCCAAAACTAACCATCTCCTATTCAAATACCAACAAAATGGAAATAAGAATATAAAATAAAAAAAAAAGATTTCTAAATTATAATTAAGTTTGTACCTCTCCCATGTAATCAAAACATGCTCTCATTTGATCAATTGGGTTGGAGAAACGGGGGATCTCGGCATCAGTGCCCAAAAAAGATGTGCTCCCACACTCAAACTGAGTAAACTGTGGAACATATGGCGATTGTGTCACATTATCATCACGAGGAACATCGCTTTCCTCGGCACCCTCGTCTCGTATATCATCAAAATGTCTTGTCTCGGATGCCGGTGTAGGTCGAGGAGCTGGGGAATGTACATCCCTAGCTTGAACACTCTTACAACTTAAAAATCCCTTCAGTTCCACTAAAAACTCCTTCAAAGTCCTCTTCACCCGTGCCTCTATAGATTCGCTGTGCCGCTTCAATCTCTCTTCATGTGCCTCTTCCATCCTCCTCACAGTGGCATCTAGATAGGCACGGTCTACAGGTCGGTTACTATGATCGCCGCTACTAGAGGATGAAGATGTAGTAGGTGGCCTAACACGCTTTTCCCTAGCTCGTCCACGAGAACCCCCTCCGCGGGAGGATGAACTCCGCGCCCGTCTATCCATCCCTGTCGCGGGCAAATCATGCGCATGAATAGGTATATCATGCAGAGATACTTCTTCCTCCTGTACAATGGTGTCATGCAATGGCACTTCATATTCTTGTTCTGGCTCTTCACCTTGGATAGGGATGTCCTGAAAATCCTGATTCTGGCCTTCGTTATACTGTGCCCCCATATAAATTCCAACGGTAGACAAGTAGTACATAGTGGTGACTTCAAATTCATCTGGGACCAACTCCAATCTGTCTTGCTCCTACATAAATGCCCAATTATAAAAATACATTAATTATGCAATATATGATTGAATTATGTTAATTACTTATGGCGCCACATTTCAGCAATTAAATGGAAGAAAGTACCTCTTTCAAAAAAAATGCCCAATAAATCAAACAAACAAAATGAGCAACATATAATTATAAGAAAGTTAAGTAAAATGCGCAACATAGCATTAGATTCCATTAAAATATTTATACTTAAACATATTCCATTAGATTAAAAGTAAAATGCGAACATAGAATAAATATCTTAGATTAATGCTTATTAAAATATTTATCCTTACATATAAAATGATTAAAAACATTTTAAAACAAAGAAAAGCTTAGATAAATATTTATTATAATATTTATACTTAGATATAAAATGATTATGAACATTTAAATATTTATTAATCTAACTATGCGCATTTGAATGGAAATAGCTTAGAAATAGCTATGCGCATTTGAATGGAAATAGCTATGCATTCAAACTGATGAGGAGTAATATATGTAGAGCGGAGGAATCTATTTACCAGTGGAATGACGGGGAGCAGCGAGGTAGATTTCATCAAAAGAATCGTACTCGCTGGAAGAATCATCCTCACCAGAGGAAGCACACTCGCCAGAGGAAATATCCTTGCCAGAGGAATCATATCCGCCAGAGGAACCATCCTCACCAAAGGAGTCATACTCGCCAGAGGAACCATTCTTACCAGAGGAATCTTGATCGCCAGAGAAGTCACTTTCGCCAGAAGAGTCTCGTCCACCAGAGAAGTCACTTTCGCCAAAGGAGTCTCGTCCACCAGAGAAGTCACTTTCGCCAGAGGAGTCTCGCCCACCAGAGAAGTCACTTTCGCCAGAAGGGAGCAACAAAAGCGCGGCGAAATCTCCCGCGTAAAGATGAATTTCCTATAATACCCTCGACCACGCAAGGCGCATGCGTGTATGCCGATTTTACTATTTTGCCCTCCATGTAATCTATAAATAAGCCTTGAGCTCGTGCATTGTAAGCTACGTTATCTCAAATTCTCAATACAGCAGTATTTTCTCTTGAGTTTCTGCATTCCGATTGTGTTCTTTGTCTCTTCCGTTCAACCACACTAGGTATAGTCTACGTTCACTACTCTCTAGTCTAGGTGTTGGTTCCTTGCTTCACCAACTGGCGCCGTCTGTGGGAAAATAACTGAGTTAGGATGTGAGTTTGTGGTCGCCGGCGCGCGCAGATCTGAAATTCCAATCGGGTTTGCGTGTGTCGGTACCGTTCGAGCCGATAATTCGGGCACCCAGATGAATTCGATCCGTTAATTACGTTTTTCGGGCTGGTGTGCTTTTAATCTTCTGCGATCTGTGTTTAGTTACGTTTTTAATGCATGGGGAAAGGTGGTGAAGGTTGTAAATCGTGAATTGGGGGAATTTGTGTTTATTTACCGATTGATCGGTTTAATTGTACGCGAATGCAGGGTTCCTTCGTAGAATTGGGGTTTTACTTACAGATCTGATGTTTATACCGGTGGATCGTGGGGTATTACCCTGTTTTGGGTTGTGTTGGGTTTTTGCTGTTGATTTACGGGTTTCGCACCGATGAAAAGTTGTTTAGTACTCTGTTTCTGTCATGCTGGGTTTGCGTTGTTGATTTGCGGCTGTTTTTCGTTTAAGGGTGTTAATTATCGATGTTCTCCATGTTTTTGCGGCTAATTTTCGTTTTCTATCGGTGGACTATGGGGTGGTACTCTGTTTCTGTTGTGTTGGGCTTGTGCTGTGGATTTGTGGGTGTTTTTTGCTTAAGGGTGATAATTATCGGTGGGTTCTATGTTTTTATGGCTAAATCTTCGTCTTCCCCTGTTTAAGAATGATAAATCTTCGTTTTATCCCCTATTTAGCGCGTTCTGTTAATAATCCGGCTGATTGCTGTGGTGATTTTGCCATTTTTGGGTTTTATTGTTATTTTACTGCACGATCGTGATAATTCTGGGTTACGATGTTCGTTTTCCTGCATAATTCTCATTATATATCATGCCTAATGTATTGCGCTAACAAGTTTCTTGGTGGTTACTCTGTTCATGTCTATCCTTGCGTCTCTTACTTTCTTGACACTCTGTTTCTTCTGCCGGATCTTAATACGAGTTCACGGGGGAAACTTCTGTTATTCGGGCTCTGTTATTCCAATCTATGCCCTGGGTTTATTTCCCAGGGTATAGAGTTATCTTGAGGGGAATTTTTTAAACGGCCTCTGTGCCGATGTTCGGGATTTCTTATATCGGGATTTCAATCAGTAAAGGAGGATCTATTCATTTGTTGTCTGGATTTCTTCTCACTCTGTTTATGTACAGGTACTATGGGTTCCTCTGAAACTCGCCGTATTCTGGAGAAGGAGTTCGACAACGTGGGATCTGGCTCTGCTGCCCACACTACTGAAGTGCCCACCTTGTTATTTAATGGGCTGCCCACCAGCACCATCTTCACTGCACCGCCGGGTTTTCACACCGTCTCAGCCACTCCGCCGTCAGGGCAAAGTGTTGGGGTCCAGAGATTTGCTCTGGTGACTCCGGGTTCCGAGATGCCAGGTTTGGCCCCTACATCTGGTGGATGACCGCTCAACTTCGGACTGGCAGAGCAAATGATGGCTCTACTCAACTACGCTACTATGCGTCAGGCGCTGGGGACTCCTCTGCTGTCCACCATCCCCGCTGCAACTCCTCTGGCAGGAGCGCTCGTTCCACAGGGTACTGAAGCCCCGCCTCCTACTATTCAGGAGATGAACAACCAGTTCACCCGAAGCACAAGCCCCGCTGCCGAGGGAGATACAAATGGTTCCCGCTGACAAGGAAGTGGAGAAAAGACCGGAGGGGAGTCGGGTCAGGCTCAATAGTGTTGTTAGACGGGAGGGGGTTGATGAGTCTGATAGTCAATCCGTCTCGCTCGTGTTCGAGGAGGAGAGGCCGAAGGAGAAAGCACGACTGAAAAACCAGGTGTCGCAACTGAAGCACCAGCTTGAGGATTTGGAGGAATCACTGAGGGAGAAATCCCGAAGGGACGATAGAGGGCAGAGGTCAGGGAAATCGAACAAAGCAGAAAGGTCGTACAGGGCAGAGAGGTCCCATCGTTCAGAGAAATCACGCTATATAGAGAAGTCAGAGGAACAGGAGCTGGAGTATTCCTTTGGCAGGCCAGGGCGCAAGGATCACAAGCGCCCCCACGCTCACGACTCCCCGAGGGACAGACGGGAACATGGGAGAGATAAGGAGGATAAAAGGGCCAAAACGTCAAGGTTCCACCCTATCAACAACCGCAGTCCTTTCTCCGACGACATTCTGGCGGACACTTTACCCAGAAGCTACAAACCCATCTCGCTAGACTATGATGGCACTACCGACCCGGAGGTACACCTCAATCGGTTTGAGGGGTTGGTCACACTGCATATGTATACTGAGGGCATCAAGTGCCGTATCTTCTCCACGACTCTGACTGGACCAGCTCAGCTATGGTTCGGAACGCTTGCCCCCAATTCTATTTACTCCTTTGAGGACTTGCAGACTCGCTTCTTACGTCAGTTCGCAAGCTCGCGAAGGGTGGGAAAGTCAGCTCTTTCGCTGATGGATATCAAACAGGATCAGAATGAAACACTGAGGGAATATACTGCCAGATTTAACTTAGCCGCTCTGGAGGTGCCAGAGGCGGAATCCCAAATTAAGAATTGCGCCTACGTCAGAGGGCTCAGGCCGGGGATTTTCTTTGATGAACTACAGATCCGACCAGCAAAGGATTTTGACGATATTATGGCAAGGTTGCCAGGCTATTTGCAGTTAGAGGACGCCAGGATGGCGAGAAAAGCGGAAAACGATAAACACAAAGTCAAAAGAGCTGAGGAAGCACCAGAGAGACAACGACATCAGGACAGGGCACCATTCAGAGGGTTACCTCCAAGGGAACTGCCACCCCAAGGAGAGATGCCGCCTCGACAACAACGTACTGTGAACGAAGTCACGCGATTCACCGAATACACACCTCTAAACAAACCACAAGAGAAAATCTTCCATTTGATAAAAAACCAAACATTCTTCCGGGCACCAGGGACTTATCGGGACGGGCCGCCGCAGGAGGGGCCCAACAATAAGCTGTGCGAGTATCACAATGTCTTTGGACATTATACCAAATATTGTGGTCATCTCAAACACCAGTTGGAATTATTGGTTCGCCAGGGAAATCTCGATCAGTTCATTGACAGGGGGAATGAGGGCCAGAGGCGGAATGATCAGAGGGATCATAGGGATCAGAGGGATCAACGGGATCAGAGGGATTAGAGAAATAACCGAGAACAAAGATAAGAACAGGGAAACAATAGGGACCGCAGACCTGATGACAACCGGGATAACCGAAGAGAGGGACCAGAAGGACAAGCACCTCCTTTCCCGTATAGGAGGGAAGTTCATATGATTTGCGGAGAAAATGGGATGCCCACGTCAAACAGGGCTAAGAAACAAGTCATGCGAGCAGTCAAGTCGGGGTACTACCCTACACGGGTTATGGAGATTACAAGTGCGGCAGAGGAGCTGGCTATCACCTTTGGGGCAGAGGATTTACGCACACTAATGTACCCACATGATGACGCGCTGGTTATTATGGCGAACATAGCGGGCTGCATTGTTCACCGTATCTTTGTAGACTCAGGTAGCACAGTGAATATCTTATATCTGTCGTGCCTTCAAAACATGGGAATCGAAGTACATATTGAAATGGTCATGCCTATAGGTTACGTGGAATTGCCTATAGGTTCGGGGGAGAAATGGTCATGCCTATAGGTTACGTGGAATTGCCGTTAATTCTCGGCACTGCAGCTGATAGCAGCAAAACTAGAATGGTGCGATTCTTGGTGGTGGATATGCCAAAACCATCTTACAATGTAATACTCGGCCGGCCTGCCTTGATGGCGTTCAGGGCGGTAATCTCTATGTTTCACCTGAAGATGAAGTTCCCCATCGAGGGGGGAAGAGTGGGAGAAGTCTGTGGTGACCAAACGGCATCGAAAGCATGCCATGTACAAATGCTTACACATTCCTCAGGGCAAAAAAGGGAAAGAACAACAGAGGGAGTGAATATGCGGAAGAAGAGGAAAGTGGGCGAAGTACAGGCCCCGGCAGAGGAACGTCAGGAGTTGGCAGACTTGTTGAAGGACAGGGATAGTACAGAGAAGACCGCTCTGGTTTCTACAAGTGATGTTTGTAACATGATCGAGTTATTTCCAGGGAAGGAGGGCTTCCAGACCAAAATCGGGTCTTCCATGAGTGATCAGGTCAGAGAAGAGCTCATTGGCTGTCTGCGGCGGAATGCAGATGTGTTCGCATTCAGTACCGCTGATTTAAAGGGAATTGACAGAGGGTTGGCAGAGCACTGCCTTAACGTGCACCCCAGAGTTAAGCCAGTGAAACAACGAACGAGGAATTTTGGGGCCGAGAAGGACGCTGCAATCAGAGAGCATGTCCAAGGGCTGTTAGAAGCAGGGCACATAGAGGAGGTGCAATATCCAGAATGGATTTCGAATGCGGTTATGGTACCAAAGAAAACAAATACTTGGAGGATGTGTGTGGACTTCAGAGACTTGAACGCTGCTTGTCCAAAGGACCACTATCCTCTGCCGAGGATTGACCAGCTGGTAGGTGCTACTTCGGGATGCGCCTTACTATCTATGATGGACGCATATCAGGGATACCATCAAGTTAAAATGAACAGAGGAGACATTGCCAAAACGGCCTTCGCCGTCTGTTGTGGGGTTTACGGCTGGAGGAGTATGCCGTTTGGCTTGAAAAATGCGGGAGCCACATATCAGCGGATGATGGAAAAAGTCTTCAAATAACAGCTCTCCAAAAATATCTCAGTGTATGTGGATGACATGCTCGTGCGGAGTATCAGGGCGGAGGAACAAGTCTCTGACCTGGAGGAAATCTTCACCGTTGTTAGAAAACACCGGCTCATGCTGAATCCAGCGAAGTGCACCTTTGGGGTCACAATAGGGAAATTCTTGGGCTATAAAGTTACTCCCGCAGGGATTGAGGTCAACGCGGAAAAGGTCAAGGCCATCATGGAAATGACACCATCCAGAGGAATCAAGGAAGTGCAGACTCTGAATGGGCGCATCACTGCTCTGAGCAGGTTTATCTCACGGTCGGCAGAGCGTAGCATGCCGTTTTTCAAAATCTTAAGGAAGGGAACTAAATTCTTGTGGACAGCGGAATGCCGAGCGGCATTTGAAGATCTCAAAGTGTATCTAGCAAAGCTACCAACTCTGACCAAGCCGGTCCCGGGAGAAACGTTGTATCTATACATAGCAGTGGGGGAAGACGCAATCAGCTCTGTGCTTATCAGAGAGGAGGGAAGTCACCAGAAACCCATCTACTTCGTCAGCCGAATCATCCAGGGTCCTGAGTCGAATTACACAGAAATCGAGAAGGCTGCTCTGGCGGTCATGGTCACGGCAAGAAAGTTGAGACCTTATTTTCTATCACACCGGGTAGTGGTGCGCACTGCTCTACCTTTTAGACAAGTGTTGGGGTGGCCAGATTTGTCGGGAAGAATGGTCAAATGGGCTGTGGAGTTGGGGGAATATGATGTGGAGTACGAGTCGAGAACGGCGATCAAAGCACAAGCTTTAGCGGATTTCATACAAGAAACAACTCGCCGTCCTTTGCCAGAGTTTTGGGTTGCTTTCGTGGACGGATCAGTAACGAAGGAGGGGTGTGGAATCGGGGTGTACATCACCTCCCCAGGTTATGGGACATATCAGTTCGCCATCAAATTCACCTGCCGGCTGTCCAACAATGAGGCTGAATATGAGGCTGTGGTCAGAGGGGCGCATATTCTGTCGGAACTCAAGGCCGAATGTGTCATCATTAAGACAGACTCCCAGTTAGTAGCTCAACAGTTGTCAGGAGCCTATAATGTCAAAGATCAGCGGATGAAGGCGTATCATTGCAAAATCAGCGAGATGAAAGAAAAGTTCATGGAATTTAAGATCGAGCAGATTTCTCGGGACGAGAACACAAAAGTGGACTTATTGGCACGCATGGCCAGTGCAGTAGAGCAAACGTGGAATGACGAGATCATTTTACTTTGTGATACCAGAGAGATGGGGACTTCACAGGTCTTCTCCGTGGAGATCAGGGATGACTGGCGGGCCCCAATTATACACTTCCTCAAGACAGGGGAGCGGTTGAACAGAGAATCTAATCAGAGGGCCCGATACGAAAATTATTGCTTGCTTAATGACCAACTCTACAAACGATCCTTTGTTGGATTTGTATACTGAAAGCAAGAACTTTATGCTTGTATACAATGATTCCTGTTATTCACTATTCTTATCTCCTATCTGATTGTGTTCATGATTGCATATGTATGTTCTTTATCTCTGTATAAGTAGATTATATGGTGTGTTGTAGATCACAGAAGACCGTATAATTGGAATAACCTTAAGAGATATAATATGATCACAGCCGAAATAACTCTAGGACAAGTTATTGGTTTAGGCTGCAGTATAGATGGAAGTAGTTTGTCTTGGCTACTTGTCTATACTGGTACGTCATTACGTATTGATAGGACCAACAGTTGAGATGTATTCTTCTATCTGACTTAAGTGAAGAATCAAGATCTCGGTGACTCATAAATCTTAATACTAATAAGTATTCAAATATATATGTTAATTCGTATATCACTTTGACTTACTATGAGCGAGAGTTAAATACTAACTCGAGTACTCTGTATCTTGGGTGATAGCGGTTAATATATGATATTTGATTATCTGTATTAGTACCCGTATCCGGTATAGGATAATGACATCCCCTTAAGGAGCTCAATAAGGTTTATTACGCTAAACCCTGCAGGTTGATTAAGTTCAGGCGTAATAATAAAGTTTGAGTGGTACTGCTTAAGGAATTATTAAGAGATTAATTAATTTAAGCTGTCAGAGCTTTAATTAATTAATGGATGTCGGATATTTTAAATACGGAGATTTAATAAGTCTAAATACAAGCCCCGACTCATCACCGGCAATAAAGGGGTAAGTCAGTATCGGTTCTCTAGTGGAATGAACTGATATTTATAAATTAATTATGGTCTGGGCTGACCATGGATGAATTAATTTATTTGAGGCCCATCTTTATTCCTTGTATCTGGTCCCTGGGCTGGCCCAATGTCTCCTAGCCCAAGAAGACAGATTTTCGGCCCTAGCACTTAATTGGCGCCTCCTCCCTCTTTTCTGTATTATTAAATACAGCTGTCAGCTCTCAGGAAAATACACTGATAAAATATTAGGGTTTGAGAGCAGAGGGAGGCGCAGAAAAAACGTGAGGTGCCATTCTGTCTTGGGAGTTCTCATAGCTCGTTGTCCATCCAACGTTGGGAATTGAGCGGGATACAGTCGAGAAGATCAGAGCTGGAGTCTGAATCATTCAACGCGATCATCAATCATCTGTGCATCCAGTTCTCAAGTAAGTATTTCCTAACACCTAAGTGCAGCTGTTAAATTCATAGGAGCATGTTAGGAATTAATCGTTGTATGATGAATTAATAATAATCCAAGAAACGATCATCGGGCAATCGAGTATTAATTCAATTTAATATTCCTTCAATTGGTATCAGAGCCCAGGATTAATTTCTTGGCTCTATTATTAATTTGTGTACGATTAATAATGTGCGTTGTTTTTAACTGCTGTTGTTCTTCGTGATTCGTTGATTCGTGGGATACGTCGTTTTGACGTTGTAATCGTTTTTCACCACGAGAAAATCCGTGGTTAGATTAGGATTTCAATTGTTTTTGTTTTTCCGTTGTAAATCTGTAAAATTGAAGAACGAAACGAGGATGACGACGAATCAACAACGAAGGACGATGTTTGGTGGGAGGACGACGGGACAGCACGGCGCGACACGGGCTGCCGGCGCCGAGGGCCGCGTGCGCACGAGCGCTTGCGCGCTGTGCCGCGCGCGCCTGGTCGGGCTGCCGAGCAGCGCCGGGTGCCGCGGATGCCGAAGGCTGTTGCTGCTGCGTGCGAGGCGTGGCGAGGCGAGGCAGACCAAGGCGGGCTCGGCTAGGGCTGGGCGAACGGCTGGAAGCAGCGGGCAGGGGCGGTGCGCGCCCGGGGCTGCGTCTGCGCGCTCTGCGCGCTGCGCGCCCGGCGGGCGGCGCGCTGCCGCTGCTGCCGCTGCTGTTGACGTCCGCTGGAGCAGCTGCCGCCGAGATCGCCGAGGCCCCTGTTGCTGCTGCGCTGGAGGCGCGCTGGAGGCGTGCTGGAGGCTGCTGCCGACTGTTGCTGTTCGCTCGGTGCCGCGCAGAGGCTGCTGCCGCTGGGCTGCTCGCTCGCCGGGCTGCTGGTGCGGCACACGCCGGTCTGCCGCGCGCGCCGGGGCGGCTGTGCAATGAGGCGGCGGCGCCTAGGGTTCCAAACCCTAGGTGGCTGCGTTTCAAACCCTAGGGGGCCCAAACCCTAGCTTGACGGGCCCATGTGTTCGGGCCGAGTTTTATTTTCAGTTTTTGGGCTTGTTTTTTCTATTTTATTTTGTAATAGAATAGATGTTGGGTTTCCACGAATGGGTCACGAAGAATTTTAATTCTTTTATTACTGTTCTTTGCATGTCGTGGTTGTTAATCCCTTTTGCTCTTTACCTGCTTTTGCACGTCTTTGCTTGTTAATATTTGTTTATTAATTGCGCTTAGACAAGCATGATAGTAGGTTTGCCGTTTTCTTAAGCATGTTTTAGAATTCTGCGAGCATGTTTTACATGTTGCGTTCTAGAAAAGCATGTTTAGGTTTATGTGCTTGAGCATGAACGAACCTTTTGAATGAAAAAGACTAAGCTGTTTAATAATTTTTATAGTACTTAAAAATTATTTTAGACCTCCACATGCGGTCTCAAGACGAAGTGATTGAGAATATGAGTAAACGACCACCCTAACGTGGCTTACTTTATATTTAATTTCACGAGTTTGTCAAGTTGAGATTTCTATTAAAATATTTAGATCCGTTTAAGTAGTGGGAGTTATGCGGTAAACGACCACCCTAACGTGGCTTACTCGTATGATTTTCATAAGTACTTTAGAGGATGGATTTTAAATAAGATAACCAAGAGATTAAATTGAAAGCGGTATGGTCCTAGTGAGTATGCCAATTTTAAGAATTTAATGCTCAAGGTTAAATTGTGGTCGCTGCTTAGATATCATTTCAAGTACAATGTACAACTCCCCAACGGAGTCCCTTCTTGAATATGATATGGTCTAGTTAAAGTCCAACAATTAATTTCCTTTGTCAAAAGGTTAAGTTGACATGGATGGAAATTAAATGACTAGGTAAATAGTCTGGTTGAGGAAATCATGAGTAAACGACCACCCTAACGTGGCTTACTCGTGAGTTTTCTTGGGCAGTTGGAGGTTTCATTAATATTGTTTTATCAAAAGGTTACAATATTACTGTTACGAACTATATGTTTTTTCATGTTCTTACATGTTTATTTGTTTACTTTCAGATATGTCTATGTCTCCGATTATTAACATTCTAACAAACAATCCTCTCATCGGTCCAAATTACACTGAATGGAAACGCCATATTATGTATATTCTTGACGCTGATGAGCACAGTTTTGTGCTTACCACTCCACGTCCCGCGGCCTTAACTGATGAGTCGACTGATGCGGAACGTGAGGCGCATAAAAGGTGGCACAAGTCGAATAATATGGCCAAGTGCTATATTATGATGACTATGTCGCAAAATTTGCAACTCCAGCATCAGGTCATGGATGACGCAGCGACCATCATGTTAAACCTCAGCGAGGTTTATGGGGAGTCCGAGAGGTCTGCTCGTTTTAACTTGATGAGAGAAATCTTATCTTGTAAAATGAGCGAGGGCAGCTCGGTGCACGATCATGTCATGCATATGACAAATCTGTTTGACAGGCTTGATCTGCTAGGAGGGGGTATCGAAGGCGAAGCCAAGGTCGATATCATCCTCAATACTCTCCCCAAGACTTTTGAGCATTTCCGTCTCAATGTCGTTATGAGCAAGGCCAACTATACTCTTAATGAGTTGTTGAATGCTCTAGTTTCGGCAGAGGGAGTCATGGGCACGCGCAATGGGAAAGAGGTCCTTGTTGCTGCCAAGGGATCTACTTCTTCGTCGAAAGGCGGGAAAAAGAAGTGGAAAGGTCCAAAGGGCAAGCATGACCATGAGGCTAGTGGGAGTGGTAAAGCCAAAGTTGATGGCCCTAGCGGCGGCGTGAACAAGCCGACAGCCAAGGGAAAGTGCTTCAAGTGCGGCAAGGTTGGGCATTGGAAGAAAGATTGTCCAGTGCTCAAGGCAAAGGGACAAGGTACGTCACAAGTTTTAGTAACAGAAACATGTTTAGCTTCGTTTTCTACTCATTCGTGGGTAGTGGATACGGGGGCAACTGACCATGTTTGTTACACCTTGCAGGGCTTCAAGCCAACAAGGGAGCTGGCAAGTGATGAGATCACCATCTCCATGGGCAATGCGTCGAAGGTCGCAGCTGTTGCTATTGGAGATTTATCTTTATGTTTTGGTGATGACATTTTAGTTTTGAGAGATATTTTATATGTGCCGGAGTTTCGGCGGAACATAATTTCTGTTTTAAAGTTGTTTTTGAATGGATATTCTGTTACTTTTGATGGGGGTGTCTCTATCATGAGAGATAACAAGATTATTTGTTCTGGAATTTTGAACAACTCTCTCTATACTGTTACATGTCCAATGAATAACTCTGTCCATGTTGCATCTACATCACAAATTCTTCCAAATCCAAATAAGAGGAAGTATTATTCTCATGAACAATATACACATGCGTGGCACCTAAGGTTAGGCCACATCAATCTAAACAGGATCCAAAGGCTCGTTTCAAATGGAATCTTAAAAGACTTTCAAGCTGTTCCATTTAGAACCTGCGAATCCTGTATAGAAGGAAAGATGACGGCAAGGCCTTTTAAGGCCAAGGGGAATAGGGCATCGCATGTGTTAGAATTGATTCATTCTGACTTGTGTGGACCGATGTCCACAAAGGCTCGTGGAGGGTATGAGTATTTCGTCACTTTCATTGACGATTATTCAAGATATGGGTATGTTTACCTACTTCGCTACAAGTCTGAATGCTTTGAGAAATTCAAAGAATTCAAGGCGGAAGTGGAGAAGAAGTTGGGTAAATCTATCAAGTCATTGCGGTCTGATCGCGGTGGCGAATACCTCGGAAACGAATTCTTGCAATACTTGTCAGATTCTGGGATTACATCCCAATTGACTGCACCTGGTACTCCCCAACAGAATGGTGTAGCGGAGAGAAGAAATAGAACTCTTTTGGAAATGGTACGATCTATGATGAGTTATGCATCGTTGCCCATTTCGTTTTGGGGATATGCCTTGGAAACAGCGGCTTACATGCTGAATCTAGTACCGTCCAAATCTGTGCCTAAGACTCCCATTGAACTATGGTCAGGTCGAATTCCTAGCCTGAGCCATGTGAGGATATGGGGTTGTCCTGCATACGTGCTTGACAAAGAGGCAAGAAAGTTGGATCCTAGATGCGAGGTAATGCTGTTTGTAGGATATCCAAAAGAAACAAAAGGTGGTTATTTTTATAATCCTAAGGATTAGAAAGTGGTTGTTAGCACCAACGCACGATACTTGGAACAGGATTTTATAAATAATCACAAGTCTAAGTCCGAGATTGTCCTTCAAGAAATCGAAGGCAATGGACAGGCGATTCCATCACCCCAGCCAAGTGTGCAAGTGAATGCACCACAAGACACTGCACAAACCATTGTCACAACTGTACCACCACCGCTTCGTCGTAGTGGGAGGGTTGTAGTTCAACCCGATCGATTTATGTTCTTGGGAGAATCTTCGGATCTTCTCCCTGTTGATGAACAAAAGGATATCGACCCTGACAACTTTAGACAAGCGATGAAAGATCAAGATGCAGATTCTTGGTACGAGGCCATGGTTTCTGAAATAGAATCCATGGGTGCTATGGATGTATACGAGAAGACCGAACTACCAGATGGCTTCTTAGCTATAGGTAGTAGGTGGGTATACAAGAGAAAGAGAGATTCGGATGGCGAAGTCGCAGCTTTCAAAGCTAGACTGGTGGCGAAAGGTTATACCCAGGAACAGGGTATAGATTATGATGAGACCTTCTCGCCGGTTGCCATGCTCAAGTCTATCCGAATACTCCTTGCCATAGCAGCCCACATGAACCTTGAGATTTGGCAAATGGATGTCAAGACCGCTTTCCTAAACGGTTTCCTTGAAGAAGGAAGGGACATTTATATGCAGCAACCTGAAGGGTTTGTGAAGAAGGGCGAAGAGCATCTTGTGTGGAAGCTTAAGAAGTCCATTTATGGACTTAAGCAAGCTTCGAGGTCATGGAACAAACGTTTTGACGAGGTCATTAAATCCTATGGATTTACTCGTTGTGAGAACGAAAGTTGCGTGTACCGTTTAGATGCCAATGGTGACGTGGTTTTCCTTGCACTTTATGTAGATGATATCCTCCTCATTGGCAACAATGTTGAGCTATTATCGGACATAAAGAAGTGGTTATCCGAACAGTTTCAAATGAAAGACTTAGGAGATGCAGCGTACATCCTGGGGATCAAGGTCGTTCGTGATCGCCAGAAAAGGATGTTGAGCTTATCTCAAGCGTCTTACATTGATACTGTGATTGCTCGTTTTAGCATGCAAAATGCCAAGAAAGGCTTGCTACCTTTTAGACATGGCATTCCTCTGTCTAAGGACATGTGTCCTAAGACGCCTAGTGAGGTTGAGGAGATGAGGAAGATACCCTATGCTTCCGCCGTAGGTAGCCTCATGTATGCGATGCTCTGCACGAGACCTGATATTTGCTATGTCGTTGGCATGGTTGCAAGATATCAGTCGAACCCTGGACCAGGACACTGGACTGCGGTAAAGCATATTCTCAAGTACCTGAAGAGGACTCGAGATTATAGGCTAGTTTACCAGTCAGACAGTCTATTTCCTTTGGGTTACACCGATTCGGATTTCCAGGCTGACCGGGATGAGAAGAGATCTACCTCTGGTTATGTGTTTACCTTGGGAGGTGGAGCCGTATCGTGGCGGAGTGCAAAGCAGAAGTGCATTGCAGACTCCACCATGGAAGCCGAGTATGTAGCTGCTTCGGAAGCTGCTAAGGAGGCTGTATGGTTCCGGAACTACCTCTTGGATCTAGGAGTGGTCCCTAATTTGCCTAAGAGTATCATAATTTATTGTGATAACTCGGGTGCAGTGGCAAATTCTAAGGAACCCAGGAGCCACAAGGCGTCAAAACACATAGAGAGAAAGTACCACATCATACGAGAAATCGTAAACAGAGGAGATGTGCTAGTAGAAAAGATTGATACTTCGGAGAACCTAGCTGATCCTTTCACGAAAAGCTTACCGCAAAAGACCTATGAGAAGAATGCTCGAGGGATGGGATTGCGGTTGATGCCACCCACTTAGAGAAAAACTTTCAGTATAAGTGGGAGAGATGAAGTGAAGTTTTTGTAATAGCTAGTATTTAGACACATTGTATACTAAAAGTTTTGCTTTAGTATAAGTGGGAGATTGTTGGATTTGTATACTGAAAGCAAGAACTTTATGCTTGTATACAATGATTCCTGTTATTCACTATTCTTATCTCCTATCTGATTGTGTTCATGATTGCATATGTATGTTCTTTATCTCTGTATAAGTAGATTATATGGTGTGTTGTAGATCACAGAAGACCGTATAATTGGAATAACCTTAAGAGATATAATATGATCACAGCCGAAATAACTCTAGGACAAGTTATTGGTTTAGGCTGCAGTATAGATGGAAGTAGTTTGTCTTGGCTACTTGTCTATACTGGTACGTCATTACGTATTGATAGGACCAACAGTTGAGATGTATTCTTCTATCTGACTTAAGTGAAGAATCAAGATCTCGGTGACTCATAAATCTTAATACTAATAAGTATTCAAATATATATGTTAATTCGTATATCACTTTGACTTACTATGAGCGAGAGTTAAATACTAACTCGAGTACTCTGTATCTTGGGTGATAGCGGTTAATATATGATATTTGATTATCTGTATTAGTACCCGTATCCGGTATAGGATAATGACATCCCCTTAAGGAGCTCAATAAGGTTTATTACGCTAAACCCTGCAGGTTGATTAAGTTCAGGCGTAATAATAAAGTTTGAGTGGTACTGCTTAAGGAATTATTAAGAGATTAATTAATTTAAGCTGTCAGAGCTTTAATTAATTAATGGATGTCGGATATTTTAAATACGGAGATATAATAAGTCTAAATACAAGCCCCGACTCATCACCGGCAATAAAGGGGTAAGTCAGTATCGGTTCTCTAGTGGAATGAACTGATATTTATAAATTAATTATGGTCTGGGCTGACCATGGATGAATTAATTTATTTGAGGCCCATCTTTATTCCTTGTATCTGGTCCCTGGGCTGGCCCAATGTCTCCTAGCCCAAGAAGACAGATTTTCGGCCCTAGCACTTAATTGGCGCCTCCTCCCTCTTTTCTGTATTATTAAATACA
Organism: Salvia miltiorrhiza; assembly: GCF_028751815.1. NCBI lineage: Eukaryota > Viridiplantae > Streptophyta > Magnoliopsida > Lamiales > Lamiaceae > Salvia > Salvia miltiorrhiza. The sequence goes on along the minus strand of NC_080394.1, from coordinate 33,062,142 downwards.
GCTGTCAGCTCTCAGGAAAATACACTGATAAAATATTAGGGTTTGAGAGCAGAGGGAGGCGCAGAAAAAACGTGAGGTGCCATTCTGTCTTGGGAGTTCTCATAGCTCGTTGTCCATCCAACGTTGGGAATTGAG